>NW_006408570.1:16126815-16140131 GCF_000296735.1 Chrysochloris asiatica
AAAACAGCAATGAAGCGGTGAGCTAAGCTCTACAATGTTCAATAGACTTCTGTGAACCCGGGTGAAGACCTGTTTGGCCAGCAGAATGGCAAGACCTGGGGAATCTTGGGCCCAGAGTCAGTGACACAGCCACAGAGGTCTAGAGTGGAGAGTGAAGCTTCCAGCTGATAAGAAGAGAGGGCATATGCACAAGAACACCCACACTTGCAGATAATACCCACTTGATCCAGCTTCAATGACTGGATGATCAGAGCTCAACCAGAAGAAAGAAGAGGAAAAAAAGAGTATTCGGATACAATTTGATGAACTTGACCTACACCTATGGATGCAGTAGCTCAAGAGAGTAAACAAATCCGTACAGCAAGAATTATTTCCACCCCCTCCACACACAGTAGACAGGGATGGGCAACTTGGACATTGGCTACCCAAAATGGGGAACAGGGCTACAAAGGCAAGAAGTGACTGGCTTACAAGCTTTCAAGAGGGAACCTAGATTCAGAGGGCCTGGAGGAAGGTAGAATCTCCAATGAGTAGTATCCAATCTGTCTAGGTGGGGCTGATTAAATGAAATGCGGATGGGTCTCTTGTGATACAATAGTGAATAAATGTTATCAGGACTGATTGTGAGGGTTGGAAATGTAAAGGTAGACATTTTATAGCAAGGAGGTGAGCGATTAACTTTCTAGTCTAGGAGCAGAGGTCCTTAGGACCATCAATGGAGAAGAGCGGAGAGCCAGAACCACCTACCCAGATCAGCAGTGATACCTGAGACGGAGGCAGAGATGATGACATGGAGAGATGGAGCACCAAGGAACTTTAGATCCAGAGAGGGAGAGGGGCTGTGTGCTGATGACCAGGGGGCAGGCTTGCAGGGTATACCCTTTGGTTGGTTGATGATGCATGGAGAGGATTGTAACCTTAGCAATGAAACGATATAGGATAGGATGAATGTACAACTAATGTTCTCCCATGTAAGGTAGCACATAATTCACAACAAAACATTAAAAAAAAAAAAAAAAATACCAGGCTTCCTGGTCAGATACAGACTGGAGGAAACCCTGACACTACAGCCCTTAGTCACCCTTCAGGTCTGGAAATCAACTCAACCACCAAGATTCAATATTTAACCAAGCAACAGACAGGTGTATAAGTAGAACAATAGAAATAGGGAGGTATGCACACCTTAGAATAATCAAACATTTAGAGATCAAAAGGGGAGCATTTACTCAAGAACAAAGTTCAGAAGGGTTAGGAAAGAAGGAGGAATGGAAACAGGAAAAAAAAAGGAGGAATTGGGTTAAGTGATATTACATTGTGGGGACTGCCATCAACCTCATAAACAAAACGTGTATGAAACACTAAATGAAAAATTGATCTGGTTTGTAAATCTTCACTCTGTTCACAATAAAAAGTTAAAAAGAATGCTAGAGTGCCTACAACATAATGACCAAGAATAAAAATAGTAGAGGAGGATGTCATAGAGAAACTGATGGTGGAGAGAAGACAGGGACAAGTCAAGTTGTGTTGTTGTTAAGTGCTGTTGAGTCAGTTCTGACTCATAATGACCCTGTATAGGGCTTCCAAGGAGTGGCTGGTGAGTTTGAACCACCAACCCTGAAGTTCAAATGGACCTTGTGGTTGAGCACTTATCCTATATGTGTTGTAAGCGATTGTAAAATCTTTGATTTTACAATGAGTCAAATAGGACGCCAAGAGTGAGTAAGGGTTTTGAACAAAGAGGTTAAATGATAAGCTCTTTTCTGATCTAATTTGACTTTGGGATTCTAGTCTAGCAGTGACCCAAATGTTTTCTTGTCATTACTGTTGGCGAGACAGTCACCTCCCTGTCAAATGGCAGTTTCCTGTGAGGGTCTCCCACCAAGCTCTTCACTCCTTGCCAAAGGCAAAAACGTCAATTCTGATTCATAGCAACCTTGTATAGGGTTTCCAAGGCTGTAAATCTCTATGGGTTTGAACTGACAATCTTGTGGTTCATAGTCCAGTGCTTATCCTACAATGCCATCAGGGAACCTTCACTCCTTGGTCATTAGCAATTCCCCACTTATCATCATCCCCAAAAGATGACCTACCCCAATAATGGCAATTTATTTCCTTTTTAGTTAGTAGAAACAATTTGCATTAAAATTGCTTTCTAGATTATGTAAAATGACAAAATAACTAGTAAGGTATCAAATTAGCACACTCATACTCAAGTATTTAATAGTTTAATGATCTTGAACAAATGTTTAACTTCTCTTTGTCTCAATTTTGTCATTTATAAAGGAATTGTTGTTGTTGTTAGGTTCCATCGAGTCAGTACCTACTCAGAGAGACCCTATGCAGAGCACAATGAAACACTGCCTGATCCTGGGCCAACCTCACTATTGTTGCCATGCTGCCACTTGGCCAATCCATCTCGCTGGGGGTCTTCCCCTTTTTCTCTGACTTTCCACCTTACAAAACATGATATTCTTCTCTAGTGACTGGTCCCTGCTTGACAATATTTCTGAAATATGAGATGAAGTTTGGCCATCCTGGCCTCCAAGAAGCACTCTGGCTGCGCTTCCTCCAACACAGACCTAATGATTCTTTTGGCAGTACATGGCACTTTCAATATTCTCCTCCAACACCATAACTCAAAAGCATCAATTCTTCTATGGTCTTCCTTATTCACTGTCCAACTTTCAAATGCATATGAGGTTATTGAAACTACCATGGTTTTGGTCAGGTGTACCTTAGTCCTCAAGCTAACATCTTTGCTCTTTAACACTTTAAAAACATCTTGTGCAGCACATTTGCCTAATGCAATAAGTCGTTTGATTTCTTGACTGCTGTTTCTATGAGTGTTGGTAGTTGATCCAAGAAGAATGAAGTCTTTGACAACTTCAATTTTTTCTCTGTTGATAAAAATGTTGTTTATTGGTCCAATAGTGAGGATTTTTCTTTTCTTTACATTGAGATGCAATCCATGTTGAAGGCTGTGCTATTTGATCTTCATCAGTAAATATTTTAGGTCCTCTTCACTTTCAGCAAGCAAGGTTGTATCATCTGCATATCACAGGTTGTTAATGAGTCTTCCTCCAATCCTGATGCCAGGTTCTTCTTCATGTAACCTAGCTTCTCACATTATGTGCTTAGCATACAGGTTGAGTAAGTATGGAAGAATACAACCCTGTAACACACACCTTTCTTAATTTTAAACCATTCAGTGCTCCCATATTCTGTTCGAAGGATAAAAGTATCTAAACTCAGGGGAGGTGGGACTTGATGGTGGACAAGGCAGAAGGGCCATGCAGACTATCATCAAGGAATGCATAGACAACCAAGTGAAAGAGATTGAAATGACTGTTCCAGAACTCTGAACTTCAAATGATGTGGTAAGTCACTGACTCAAGCACTTACTTGGAGGAAGATTGAAATAGGAGGAAGAAAGAAGATGATTTTTGAAGCAGTCTTTGTGGAAGACAGTGGGCAGAGACTGGAAAGAGATGGCTCCTGTACAGAAACCAGCCACTGATCTGCAGAAAAAGAGGCCTCTATTAATAATGTTTTGCTCTCCCTTATCAAGTCTTGTCTGCTCAGTCTGAACATCATGCAGGTAATCAGAAGTCTTGTGTGAGTGCACACTCCCAGGAAAGGTCCACCATCACACACACAAGGTTTTGTCACACATGCAACAATTAACACTAAGCTGCTGCACTACTCGCTGGAAGGATTTGTATGGGGGTGCAGGTGGAGGCAGAAAATATACACTGATCCAGGAGTGTCTTCCAAAAAGGATCTGGCCAGCCCTGAGCTGACTCTCATTAGGAGTGTCAGAGTTGAGGGGAGAAGAGGAACAAAAGAAAGAAAGAAAAAAAGGAAAGCCTAGGTCAGAACACATTGGCAAAGCAGGAACAGTGTGGACTTTCTCAGTCAGCTTTGAAGACTAGAGTCAATTTTGTTGTCCATTAGGTGGCGCTAAACAATTATTCATAATTTTACATTTTATGTTACTGTTTCTTTGATTTTATTGTGTCTCATAGCTTTAATTAAATATCCTTCCTGGGTTTTTATGATATTTGACTTTCGGGTTTAGTCTTGATTTTGGCGTTCCTTCTACTTTTGTGGGCATTTTTATTTGTGCCTCACCTAACAAGAGACAACTCCAGTCACACAGCCAAGCTACATCTGCACCCTGTAAAAACCCACCAATAGGATAAGAGCCACTACAAGCTGCTATAGGTTAGAGAAGCATATGCAACCAACATCTACTTATAAAAGGAGTCATAACAGCAGAGAACAGAGAAGCCCATCTCCTGAATACACCTACCAGAAGGCAAGTGGAGTGTACTTAAAAATACACCATCAACAGAGGAAATCGTAATCAGTGCAATGAAATGATGAGTGTAAAACTGATGTTCCCCCATGTGAACTATCACTCAATACACAATCAAAACTTAAAAAAAAAAAAAAGAATACACCATCATACAATTTATCTAATTAACACAAATACAACACCACCACAATGCCTAAAAGGCAGCAAAAAATTTCTGCTCACATGTAGAAGCAAGACAAAGTAGCTCAAACAAATGATGAAGAAGAAGAGCTAGGAATGGCATTAGAGAGTGAAGATACTTTGGAATTGTGTGAAGGGGAATTTGATATTGAGGCACATCCAAATATGCCAAAGAAAAGCAGAGGAAAATAAGGAAGTAGCCAGAAACGTTCTATAGGAACAGTCGAGTAACATCTATACAGCTTTGGAATCAATAAAAAACCTGCAAAAAGAGGTCTAGACAATTAATGTTAAAATATCAGAAATGGACAACACACTAAAAAGGCAAAGGGGTAGAACTGAAGGGATGGAAAAGCTTGAAGACAAATCTCTTAATACTGCTAAGATAGAAGAACAAAAAGAGAAAGGATAAAAAATCTGGGAAAAGCCTAAGGTTTATGTGGGACAACATGAAGAAGGATAACTTGAGGTTCACTGGAACTCCAAAGCACAAAGAGACAAAAAACAAACCACAGAAGAGATAGTCAAAGAGCTGCTGGAAGAAAATGTCCCTAACATCTTGAAGGATGAGAAGATAAGCATTCAGGAATCTGAACGAACCCCAGGAAGGGTAGATCCCTAAAGAAAATCATCAAGACATATCATACTCGAACTCTTCAGAACCAAACACAAGAAAAGAATCTTAAAAGCAGATAGGGAAAAAAATAAATGTTACATACAAAGTAAACCCAAAAAGATTAAGCTCTGAATTCTCAGCAGAACCATGCAGGCAAGACGACAATGCGGAGACATATACAAAACTCTCAAAGAAAAACACTGCCAACCAAGAATCATATATCCAGCAAAGCTGTCAAGTCAAATATGACGGCAAAATCAAAACATTTCAGGATAAACAAAAATTACAGGATTTTGTAAATGCCAAACCAACTTATCAAAATATACTATAGTAGAATCTTTGAACTGAGAATCAACAAGACCAGACAACAACCAGAGACTGAAATATGTGGCAACACCACCTGGAACTCAGTTCACAGATAGAAAAGTCCATGGCAGAACTAAACTACATGATTGAAATAAGGGGATATAGTAGGTCAGTCCATGAACAAGACAACTACAAAGCAAAATAAGAGGAACGTTTAGTAACAGAGATACAGGTGGTGAGGAGGTCAGGTAGATCTCAAAATAAAATAAAACAGATGGTCATATAAAGAGGAAGAATTTAATAAAATATAGAGTAACTTCAAAGAAGCTTAATACATCTTATATCAAATCAAGAAAAGCAATGTCCAAAAATATTATGTAAACATTAGCACTTTGAAAAAACTGACAAGAAAAGGCACACAAAATATGAGCTCAGCACAAAGAAGGCATATGGAACAAAGATACCAGCCGTATCACAAAAAAATGAACAGCATAATGCCAACCATTAATCTATACCTATAACCCTATACAAGGTCGCAATGGGTCAGAATCGACTCAACAGCACTTAACAACAGCAACATTGATAATTACACTAAATGTCAATGGACTAAATGCACCAGTCAAGAGGCAGAGAATAGCAGAAGGGATAATAAAGAAGGATCCTTCAATATGCTGTCTTCAAGAGACACGCCTAATGCCCAAAGACAAAAATAGATTAAAAAATTAAAGATGGAAAAAAGTATACAAAGCTAATTGAAAAAAAGAGGAGTGGAAAAATTAATCTCAGACAAAATAAACTTTAAAACAAAAACCAGTATAAGAGACAAAGAAGGTCATTACCTCATGGATAAGAGGCAACTGAATGAGAGGGCATAACCATAATAAATGTCTATGCTTCCAATGAATAGCCACAAAATACACAAAGCAAACCCTAACAGAACTGAAGAAAGAAATAGACACCTCTACAATAATAGTGGGAGATCTTAATACACCACTTGCATAAAAGGAAAGAACAGACAGAAACTCAGAAGAAACACAGAGGAATTGTACAAACACAATTAACCAACTTGACCTCATAGATTTCTACAGAGCGTTCAACTCAACAATAGCACAATACACATCCTTTGCCAGTATACATGGAACATTCTCCAAAAGAGGCCATGTGTTAGGCCACAAAGCAAATCTCCATAAATTTTAAACTTTCAAAATATTACAATGCATCTTCTTAGACCAGAATTCTATAAAATTAGAAATTAACAACAGAGAGATCAAGGAAACAAAATCATATACATGGAAACTGCACAACACCCTGCTTTAAAAATACTGGAGAGTAGAACAAATAAAAAAGAAAATTTTTTAAATTCCTAGAAAGAAATGAGAATGAAATCACAACATACCAAAACCTTTGGGACACAGCAAAAGCAATGCTGCGGGGACGATTTATTGCAACAAATGCATACATACAAAGAAAGAACCAAAATCAACAAACTAGCACATCTCCAACAATTAAAAAAAGAACCTCAAACTAAAGCTATAGCCACCAGAAGAAAAGAAATAATAAAGATTAGAGCAGAAATAAACTAGATAGTTAACAACAACAAAAAAAAAAAAAGAAAGAAAGAAAGAAAGAAAAAATCAACAAGAAGCTGGTTCTATAAAAAGATTATCAACATTGACAAACCACTGGCAAATCTAACAAAAGAAAAGAGGGATAAAACACAAACAACACACATAAGAAAGCACATGAAAGACATTACAACAGAACCAATGGAAATAAAAAAGGATAACAGAGAACCATGAGGAATTGTACTTCAACAAATTTGAAAATCTAGAGGAAATCTATACATTTTAAGAAAAACACAAACTACCTACATGTACACAGAGTGAAGTAGAAAACTTGAACAGATCTGTAACAAATGAAAAAATAGATCAGGTCATCAAAAAACTCCCAACCAAAAAAATTCTAGGCCCAGATGGCTTTATTGGTGAATTTTACCAAACAATCAGAGAACAGCTGACACCTGTTCTATTTAAACTATTCCAGAATACAGAAAAGAGTGGAAAACTTTCTTACACATTTTGTGAAGCAAGCATAACCCTCAGATCAAAACCAGGGAGGTATATCACTAAAAAAGAAAATTATAGACTAATATCCCTCATGAACATAGATGCAAAAATTCTCAACAAAATCCTTGTCAAAAGAATTCAACAACACATCAAAAAAAGAATACATCATGACCAAGCAGGAGTCATAACAGGGATGCAAGGATGGTTTAACATTAGAAAAACAATCAACGTAATTCACCACATAAATAAAAAGACAAAAATTGCATGATTGTTATCAATTCATACATAAAAGGCATTTG
The DNA here is from genome assembly GCF_000296735.1 of Chrysochloris asiatica. Taxonomy (NCBI): domain Eukaryota; kingdom Metazoa; phylum Chordata; class Mammalia; order Afrosoricida; family Chrysochloridae; genus Chrysochloris; species Chrysochloris asiatica. Next base: position 16,134,601 of record NW_006408570.1, read on the forward strand.
ACAAAATCCAATACCCATTCCTGAGAAAAAAAACATTCAACAAAGCAGGAGGAAGTAAAGGGAAATGTCTTAACATAATTAAGAGCATATATTTAAAGTCAATAGCCAACATCATTCTCACTGGAGAGAAACTGAAAGCATTCCCTTTGCAAAAGGGAACCAGACAAGGATGACGGTAATCACCACTTGTATTCGGTATTCTGTTGAAAGTCTTAGCCAGAACTATAGCGCAAGAAAGGGAGACTGAAGGCATCCAAATTAGTAATGAAGAAGTTTGCATCTCTATTTGCAGATGATCTGATCCTATACACAGAAAATCCCAAAGACTCTGAAAAAAAAAAAAAACAACAACAAACAACTACTGGTAATCATTGGAAGATTAAGCAAAGTGGCAGGGTACAAGATCAACATACAAAAATCAGTTGGATACTGTTGAGACCCGGCCTCGACACGAGAGTTTGGTTCATGAAGTAGGGAGATCTGGCGGCAACAGAGATAGATAAAAAGTACACACAGAGACGCAACAAGAGAGACAAAGAGACACCCTGAAACTAGAGTGGATGTGAAACTGGCGTCAGACAGATCCTGCATTGTAAACATTTTGGATATGCATGCCGTTTGCACACCTTGCCAACTGCAATGCCTGCCTGTACTGCAAGCCGCAACACATGCCTTGCCAGCTGTAATGCATGTGGGCTTCAGTCTGCCCTCTGTTTTATTTCGGGGAAGAGCTTTACACAAAGGAAGGCAGGGTTTATTAAGACGGGGTACAGAAGTGAAATGTGATTGACTGTTCAAAACAGGACACAATGATTTACAGGAATCAAATTCTAAAACATACATCACAAATTGTCTTGATAATCTAACATCCTGAATTTTTCAGAAATTCAAGCAAATTTATATAATACTTTTCAGGTTCTAATCCCAGGGCAGCAACTCAGTTTCTCCAGGCTAATTAACATACCTATAGCACCTAATCTCGAATAGGAAAAAGGTAAAAAGGATTGGGAGGAGTCCCGCTGTGTCAGCTGCCTGGCCGAGACTTGCAGGAGGAAGCAAGACGCCTAGCTTAGTGGTTTGCACCTGGGGGCGATCCGGGAAGGCTGGCAACTATTATTCTTGAGACAAAACCCTGGAATTCGCCAATCCACTCTGAGTTAATTCCTTGGGGAAAACTTGTTTTTGGAACTTTTTACAGCCTCGGCTTTAGGAGCAGTTTTTTGTTTTAATATTTGTCCATGGGTATCAAGGGCTCATGTATTAAGTTAATATCAAACATAACTGAATAATTTGATAAAGAAAAGTCATGTTTGCCTGGTGGCCAGTTTTTTCCTCAGAGAGATTTGTTCCCAGAACCTTAAGCACTGCCAACACAGTGGAGACATTAAGAAAGGCACATAGGAAACCATTTTCTCAGAAGCTACAATTACTGGAGTTCAAAGCATAGAATGAATTAATAGGACTAAAGCAAAGTATACAGAGCTAGCCCAACAGTGAGTTCGTAAAAGCCAATGAACTCAGGATGTCTGGAGGTTACTTCCTTGAGCCCTCAGGGTCTCTGGCCAGCAAGTCTGAGTGTGGCCACGTGCTGGATTTTTGTCCATGACACTGGTCCTCAACATCCCAGTACCTGCAGTCTGCAACAGGATACCTATATACTAATAAAGACAGTGATGAACAAGAAATAAGGAAAATTATACCATTACAATAGCCACCCAGAGGATGAAATATTTATGAATAAATCCAGCCAGAGAAACAGAAGATGTATATAAAGAAAACTACAAAACACTATTACAAGAAACCAAAGGAGATTTACAAAAATAGGAAAATATACCATGCTCATGGATAGGAATATTTAACATTATGAAAATGTCAATAATACTCAAAGCAATCTACAGATATAATGCAATCCCAATCCAGATTCCAAGAACTCTGTTTGAAGAGATGGAAAAAAGATCACCAACTTTATTTGGAAAGGAAAGAGATCTCTGATAAGCAAAGCACTGCTAAGGAAAAAGAATAAAGTCACTTCCTGACTTCAAAACTTACTAGAGGGCCAAAGTGGTCTAGAATTGAGAACCCTGAAGTAAATCCATCCACATACAGTCAACTGATTTTTGACAAAGAGCCAAAATACATTAAATGGGGAAGAGACAGTCTCTTAAACAAATGGTGCTGGCTAAATAGAAATCACTTTAAAGAATGAAACAAGATCCGTATCTCACACCATATATAAAAAGTAGCTCAACATGGATTTAAATGTAAATAACAAAACTATAAAGATCACCAATGAAAAAAATAGGGACAAACTTAAGGGCTATAATATAAGACAAACATACAGACTATCAAACATGGCAAAAAACACACAAACAGTAGAAAACAAAATATATGACTGGGACATACTAAAAATTAGAAATTTATGTACATCAAAAGATTTCACCAAAAGAATAAAAAGGGAGCCCAAAGATGGAAAACATTTTTACAACAACATATTAGACAAGGGACTAATCTCTAAAATATATAGGCAACTATAATATATTCAGGAGTGCTGGTGTGGTGCTGTGGGCTAATGCATCACACTGCAAAGTCATTTGAACTGCAACGTAGGTGGTTCGAGCTCATCAGCTGCTCCTTGGAAACCCTATACAGGGTCGCTACGGGTCGGAATCAACTTGATGGCACTTCACAACAACAACAACAATACATTCAAGCTCACCAGCTGCTCCTTGGAAACCCTATACAGGGCAGCTATGGGTCACAAATGACTCGATGGCACTTAACAACAACAACAATACATCTACAAGAAAAAGCCAAATAACCCAATTTAAAAATGGGCACAGAACATGAATAGAAACTTCATCAAGGAAGACATTCAGGCAGCAAATATAAGAAGAAATCTTCATGATCATTAACCATTAGAAAGATGCAAATCAAAACAGCAACAAGGTATCTCACACCAGCAATAAAAGCAAAGTTCAAAAAAGCAGAGTACAGCAAAAGTTGGTGAGGGTGTGGACACACTGCTAGTGGGACTGCAAATTGGCTCAACCACACTGGAATATGGTACAGCACTTTCTCAGAAAGTTGGATATACAAATACTTTATTACCCAGCAATTCCTCTACTTGGTATATATCCACAAGAAATATGAATCAGAATGCGAGTGGATATATGCACGCCAATGTTCATCACAGCACTATTCACAATAGTAAAAAGTTGGAGCAACCTAAGTGCCCATCAACAGAAGAATGGATAAACAAACTCTGGTACACACACACAACGTAATACTATGCTACCTTGAAAAATAACTCTGAAGCTGCAAAACACCACAGGACTATAATGCTGAGTGAAATTAGTCAGGCACAAAATGACAGATATTGCGTAAGACCATTATTGTAAAAACGTAAGAAAAGATTTCCATACTAAAACAGTAATTATTTGAAGGTTACCAGGGGTGGGAGGCAGGAGACAATAACTCACAGGTTATGATAACTCGGGGAATGGGAAGGACAATGCATAAGAAGTGGGGGGTAGAGGAACAGGGATGGTAGGGTAAGACTTTGGGAGGTATACATGGACTAAATGGTATAGAGATGGATTGTGATGTATGCACAGCCATGGAATAACAAGGCTCTATGCCCCAAAAGATTCAGTATAAAATCATGCTATGTCATATACAGAAAGGAGCTCTGGTAGCGTAGTGGTTATGAATCGGGCTGCGAGCCGCAAGGTCAGCAGTTCGAAACTACCAGCTGTTCCGCGGGAGAAAGATGAGGCTTTCTGCTCCCGTAAAGATTTCCAGCATTGGAAACCCTGTACAGGGTCGCTATGAGTCGGAACCGACTTCACGGCACATAACAACAACAACAACAATGCTTAGTGACAGAAACATAGGTTGAATGGGTAAAGGAGAGGAAATGATGTTAAGGTGCTTGGCTGTTTTGCAGATATTGGGTTTCTCTGCCTACTAGTATAACATGAACATTTCAGTGGGATAGAAAGGATAATTGGGGAAGGTGATTACAGAAAGCTTGTAAGCCCAGAGTCAGTGACATAGCACTGGATTGGACTGCCTAAAAGGTCTAGAACATACCCAAGAAAACAGGCTTCTTTTTAAGCCTTGGTGGAGTATGGGGGCTTAGGTGGAATCCTGTGCCTCACTCAGAACCTTCAGGGGTGGGACATTACCAACTGAAAAGACACTGAAGACCAACCTGAACAGTTAGATGAACAGAAGATACTTCTTGAAACAAAGATAAATGGGGGGTGGGGGTCAGGGGGAATGCTGAAGAAAAAAGCAGACTGTTTGGTCATGACAATATTAAGTAAGCTGTTTGCCCTGGAGCCATCAACGCAAGAAAAGTCAGCCTGTCAGGGTAAACCCCTTTCTAAGATTGAAACTCAAAGGCAATACACAAACAGTCTTGTATGCTTGCTGGTGACCACCCTGGTCAATTTGTGAGTGGAAGTGAGGGAAATGCAGCAAAGATGACATGGGTGGAGACTTGCTATATTCCATAGACACCCAATGACCTTGAGATGTGAGAGAGAAGATGAGCTGGTTGGTTTGAAGTTCCAAGAGATGTGTGAACTCCCGAGCCCATACACACTGACCTAGCTACTGGGGCTAGAGTTAAGAATCAGCTCTTCAGCTGATCTGAAGAGGGGAAGAGGCATGAGAGAACTCCCAGACTTGCAGACAGTATACATTTGACATAGCATGGATGGCTTGCAGACCAGAATTAAACCGGATGAAGATAAAGAAGTATGATACAGGGAGCAAGCGTAAATTGCTACAACCTGGACCATTGATTATGGATGAAGTTGCCCAAAATTGATCTTATCAAGGATCAAGCATGTCTCCTCAGTACACTGGGTTGATAGGGACAGGCAACTTAGACTTTGACTAACAAAACTGGGGGTCTATAAAGGTATGAAGTGGCTGGTTTACAAGTTTTCATAAGGGTGAAATCCTACTGAATAGTTTTCCTCATATCCAGATGGCTCTGGTTATAAAGAGGATAGGATTTTAGGATTCAGCTGCAAGTAACTTTTCAGGTCTAATGGCGATTGTCACAACTGTATATGTAGAAGAGGTGTAACTAAAAGGGGGGAGCAGTTAATCTGTCATTTCAGGAACAGGGGACCCTAGGACTATCAAGAGGGAAGAGCATGAGAGGAGCAAGAAATCGTAATCAGAAGAGTGACGACAATAGAGATGGTGGCAGAGGTAATGGCATAGAGAGACAGAACAGCAGTGGACTATAAGCCCATGGACTGAGAAAGGCAGTGTGCTTGTTGAAGAAGGCTAGTTTGTAATATGTGCCCTTTGGACATTTAAACAAAAACATATTTACAATGCGGTATGTGAACATTAAAAAAAAAAAAAAAATGGTTAACACTCTGATTGGTGACCACGTTCATCACCGATAAGGGGAAGTGAGGGAAAAACAGCAATGAAGCTGCAAGCTAAGCCCTACAATGTTCAATAGACTCCTGTGAACCCAGGGGGAGACCTGGTTGGTCAGCAGT
>NW_006408570.1:16141155-16153712 GCF_000296735.1 Chrysochloris asiatica
ATAATAATAATTTTTAAAGTATCTAAATTCATAGAACTGTGTGAGGTCTAAATAAATTTAATGTGAAAAATCTATGCCAGTGACTAAAATGTAAGTGCATACAGTAAGATCTATTCCTGCATGGTCTTAAGACTCTCTGAGACTTCAGTCCTAATAGGCCAAGAGTCCAGGAATACCCAACATGGGAGAAAAAAGCCACACTAGTTTAAATGAATATATTGTTTATAGCTTACTAGTTGAGGCTACTATGTAACAGTATTTTAATAATATCTATATTACCATCCCATTAAAGGGACTATTTTTCGTAATGCTTTTACTTTGAAAAGAAACCTTTGGGTTAAAGTTCTCAATTTAGACATAGTACGAACACAACTGATATAAACATGTGCTTCACTAACATTCTCAAAATGTAAGTAAAAAATCTCCCAAATTTAATTTTACCACTGTATTCAAATGTCTATACAAAGAAACAAATATGATGAAAAAATAAACCGACTGCACTCAATTCAATTCCTAGTTATAGAGACCCTATAGGACAGAGTGTGGTGTTGTGGGTTAGTGCCCTGGACTGCAAGGTCAGGGCAGTTCAAGTTCACAAATGGCTCCTTGGAAACCCTATACAGGGTCACTGTGAGTTAGAACTGATTCGATGGTACTTAACAACAACATAGGACACAGTAGAACTGCTCCATGAGGTTTCCAAGGCTATAAATCTTTATGGAAGTAAGCTGCCACATCTTTACCCCAAGGCGTCACTGGTAGGTTTGAACCGCTGAACTTTAAGTTAGAGTCTTAACCACAATGCACAAATGCTTAACCACAATGCACAAGGACTCCTAAATTCTGCTATAGCACTCCTAAATTCTGCCATATTGGGTTTCTGAGGCTGTAATTCTTGACAGGAACAGACAGCCTCATCGTTCTTACTTGGAGCAGCTGGTGGATTTGAACTGATGGTCCCACGGTTAGCAGCCCAATGACTATACCCACAGTGCCACCAAGGTTTCTCAAATTTCATTATGGGGGGGGGGGAGGAGGGACGAGAACAGGGGACTACAATGTTTTCCTTGTATTTGGAAATGAGACTTTATTTATGTTTCAATGTTGAAAGAAATGCTCTAAAGTGATCTTTTTTCAATTGTCAGTCCATACACCAAAAGTCCACTGCACCGAGTCAATTATCACTCATAGTGACCCTGTATAGGGTTTCCAAAGCTATAAATCTTTATAGGAGCAGAAAGCTTTATCTTTCTCCTGCAGAAGAGCTGGTGGGTTTGAATTGCTGGTCCTGTGGTTAACAGTCCAGTGCTTATCCTACAGTGCCACAGAATTTTTACAGTAATCAATATTTTCTTTTTGTCCCTTTTTACTTTTGCACCTTAACCTGAGGGAAAAAAATGAGACAGACTTCATGACAACTGAATATTCATGTACTTGTCTTTGTAAGTAATAAATGATCCCTTTCAAGTAATTTACCTTCTTTCTTTTTCTTCAAAACTTTTGCTTCCAATCTTATATATAGCAAAGAAATACCAATAATTTACCACTCATTCTGTACACTGAAAAATACAATCAAACAATTCTTGTGGCTCTCAAAACGGCGCTAATTTTGTTGCTGAGATGGGCAAAGACTGCATTGTCAGATAACATTTCAAAAACTGCATTTTTAGGAGACATTTCACTATAAATCGTTATATAATCTATGTGGTTGCAAAATGTTTGCCTGCTTTTACTAACCACTGTCCTTTATGTCCAAGGACAAGTAAGGAAATTATTTCCTTCATGTGGGAAAGTGGGTTCTAGGTTATCTGTCCCAACAGTACCTCATGCCAGATCTTCATCTCCACTGCAGGTACTGTCTAAACAGAGTCAGGATTTTAAGATATTCTTTCACCTACCTATGCATGGTCCTGTACATCATTTTTTTCCTTTTGTGCACCTTGCTGTTTTACTTTAGGTGAAAATTTCTCAACTAATTTAAATATGAGGGAAGCAATGAGCCTCTTACTGGAAACTGAATTTTCTTTCCTAGCTGGAACATCTCTCCAAGTTAACTGCATTTAGGATGACTCAAATCTTGTGCTCCCCAGCCCCTTTGCATTTCAAAGAGTAGCAACAACATAGTCTATGTCATTAACATGAAGTAGAGTTGTTAGTTTGCCTTCCTAGGAGAGACAAGCTGTGACTTTACCAATCCAGTAAGAAGGAGGGTAGGACCAACAGCCTAAAGTATTCACATTCACAATGATTTACATCATTAGTGTATGTGATTTCTGATGTGATCACTGGTGCTTTAAAAGCACAAGCACGTTTAGAAAGATTCATTTGGAAACAATCTTAATCTTCAGAACCTAGGGTAGTTAGGAACAGTTCATTTCAGCATCAACTAAACAGCATCTGCCAGTTGTTCTCCATGACAATAAAGAGACTACCCTAACTGCCACGTGAAAAGGAGCAGATTAGACCTTGGAAGAGAGATATGGTAGAACCAGATGACAAAAAGACTTGAAAAGCATAGGAGCCTAAACTCAATGTAATGTACAAATTATCCTTTATTACTTATGTTCATTTGTAATCTAAAGCTATTTCCATTAGACTTCTCCGCCTTATTCATGACCTCTAAATTGTTTTAGCATTTAATTTTTTATATTAACCAATATACTATCAAAACTAAAAATTCCCAAGATTAAATGCTAACAATACAGGTTACTATAGGCTGTACAGGAGTCCTAGTGTAGCACTGGAGAATAAGCACTGGACCACAAAGTCATTTGAATCACAGGTCAGGGGTTCAAACTCACCGCCGCTCCTCAGAAACCCTATACAGGGTTGCTATGAGTCACAAACCACTGAACGGCACTTAACAACAACAATAGACTCCTAGAGAATGTAGTAAAGCTGAGTTACTTAGAAAGATAAGGCTGACAGTAATATATGGGGCAGGCAGACTAAAGAGTAGACAGACATATATAAATAACATCAGGTAGGAGAGTCTAATATAAGAAAATAACTTTTAGATTTGATGAAATTAGAGTGTTCAGTCTGCATAGATAGCTCCAAAAGCCAACAAAGAGGTAATACCTGAATCTATAAATAATAAAACTATGGAAAGTCAGGTGAGTGGCAAAAGCTACAAACAAAAACAAATTATTGTTCAAGATTTAAGAAAAATATGGACCACAGAGTATGGTAGTTTACTAATAAGTACAGAAAAATCCCTAAACTTTTAAGTTGATATTTAAGATTACACTTCTGCATATCAGTAGTGTATAAAAAGGAACTTCAAAAATTCACTGAAACATTCCATGATCTTTTAATTCCATTTCTCCATAAACTTTTTGAAGTCCCCTCATATATCTTCCCACAAAGGATGCCTTTTTAAAAAGAATAACATACTACTTTTTAAAAAATGGATACAGTCATATATAGGTCAATCAATTGACTCATAGATGTTATTATAAACTTTCAGAAAATAACAGTAAACAGATGAGCTATAGAGTCATTATCAATCACCACCAAAAGTTACATCACCGTTAAGATTACTCTGACTCAATGTAACCGACAGATTGCCTAAAGGGTAGTCTAGCCTAGAGCATAGATTTAGTGGTATTGAATAGCAGAAGTTATAACAACAGAGATCTTTATGTTCTTCATAAATTATCCTTTATTATTTATGTTCATTTGCAATCTAAAGCTATTTACATTAAATTTTCAACTTTGTTAACCCACCTCTAGATGGTTTCACAGTATTTAATTCTTTATAGAAACTAACTGATATGTCATCATGACTAAACATTTCTAAAACTAAATACTAACTTCTTGTTGTTGTTGTTGTTGTTAAGTGCCGAGGAGTCAGTTCCAACCCATAGCGACCCTGAAGAGGATTTCCAAGGCTGTAAATCTTTACAGGAGCAGAAAGCCTCATCTTTCTCCCACAGAGCAACTGGTAGTTTCGAACTGCTAACCTTGCCATTCGCAGCCAGATTCGTAACCACTACGCTACCAGAGCTCCTTAAATGCTAACTTAAGAAGCCATATATTAATAAATGAACAGCTCTATAACAAGACAACATATGTCCCATTTTGCCTGAAACAGTCGAAGTTTACACCTGATGTCCAGGCAGAAAAATCATTAACAGCACTTTTTTTCACTCTTAAAGTGTGAATGATATATTACAAATCACCAATATCAATGAAATCAAGCATACAGGAATGTTTAGAAATTATATTTCCTATTTTCACTTTATGCTTATTTCTAGTTTAATAATCATCATATTCCATGAACACCCAGTATAGTTGTAGAGTATCTGTAGAATCCTACTCATACTTTCAGGACCTACCCCTGAGATAGTTAGGGACTGCCTCCTAGTGGCTGGGTGATTTTGGGGTGTTCTCACCCCATCTCTATGCCAGTATTTTATCACCTACACATTTACTGTGTTTAGTAACTCTAATGTTTCCTCATTCAAACAAAAGTTAATGAGAAAATTACCCCAAAAATGAAAAGTCCACATTACAGAAAAATAAGCTTGAAATTAGCCTTTTGTTTTAATCAATATTATAAAATCAAAATGATCTGAATTCATCCAGTCACTGTAGACTACTGCACATTATGTGTAGGCACTTAGCTAGACTCTAGGGATAAAATGATGAAAAGGCATATATGATAATATGTCAATAACATTAATAATAGCTAACACTTTTAAAGCACTATATGCCACACACTCTTCTAAATATTCTTACATGGCCCAACAACCTTACGGGGTAACTGTGAACATGTTAATTTTACAAATAAAAAACAAACAGATTTAGGGAGAGTAAGTAACTTGCAAAGAATTACCCTTCTGGACTCCATATTCTTCCATTAAGATTATTTGCTGCTATAGTATGGCAAGACTCAGGGATTCCTGCACCCAGAGACAGTGACATGGCCACAGAGGACTAGAGTGAAGAGTAAAGCGTCCAGCTGATATTAAGTGAGGGGAGATGCACAAGAACACCTGTACTTCCAGATAGTACCCACTTGACCTGACTTCATTGGCTGGATGATCAGAACTCGTCTAGAAGAAGAAAGAAGAGGGGGAAAAAGGAGTAATCTGCTACAATTTGATGAACTTGACCTATACTTATGGATGTAGTAGCTCAAAAGAAGGAACGAATCTTTACAGAGAGGATCACTCCCACCCCCTTGGTACACAGGGTTGACAGGGATGGTCAACTTAAGACATTGGCTACTCAAAATGGGGGGGCTACAAAGGCACAAAGTAACTGGCTTACAAGCTTTCCAGAGGGAGCCTAGTTTCAGAGGGTGCAGAGGAAGGTAGAATCTCCACTGAGTGGTTTCTAATCTGTTAGTATGGGGCTGATGAAAGAAGATGGGGGTAAGACTTGTGGTTCAATAGTGAATAATTGATGTCAGGACTGACTGTGAAGGTCAGAAACGTAAAGGTAGATGTAACAAAAGGAGGGGACTGGTTGATTTTGCAATCCAGCAGCAAAGGTCCCTGGGACCATCAAGTGATGCCCAGAGAAGCAGTGATGCCAGAAATGGAGGCAGAGATGATGACGTGGAGAGATGGAGCAGCTGGGGACTCTGAACTCAGGGAAGGAGAAGGGCTGTGTGCTGATGGCCAAGGGGCAGGCTTGCAGGCTTTGGTTGTTTGATGATGCATGGAGATTATAATCATTGCAATGAAATGAAATATGATAAGATGACTGTAAAGCCAGTGCTCTCCCATGTAAACTATCACATAATTCACAATAAAAACTTTTTTAAAAAAGAGTATTTGCTGCTAGGAGAGAACATAAGAAAGTCAGTCAAGTTAATCATACAAGGTTTCAGAAATGCTTAAACAGAGACCTGAAGTTGAATAGGAATTTGGTAAAGGAAAAGTATAAGTTAAAAAAAAAAAAAGATGGTCCTAATAACAGAACACTGTGGAAAAAACCTTAGAAGTTAAAAAGAGCAGAATATAATCAGGGAACTTCAAGCAAGTTAGTAAGTAAAGTAAAAGGTGAATTACCAGAGATGAAGCTGGGGTAGTAAAAAGAACAAAGAAGCTCTGCTTTGGTTTTGTCCTTTGTGAAATACACCACAAAGTTTAGTGGCTTAAAACAATAATTTTCTTATCTCTCTTTATGCTGTAGATTGATTGGACTCCTGTAGGTGTGTGATGTCACCCGGAGCTGCAGTCATCTGGAATTTTGATGGACACAGAACATCTAAGATGGGTCACACACAGATCTGACATCTTGGCAGGTACATCAGAAAGGCTGAGTTCACTTGGGGTGTTGGATGCTTGGGCCTTTCTCTCCATGAGTCTCAGGCACTATATCTCCAAGTGAACCCCCAGTAGAGTACTTGGGCTTTTTATATTGCACTTTGTTGTTGTTATTATTGTTGTTAAGTGCAATCAAGTCATTTTCAACTCATAGCAATCCTGTATAGGGTTTCCAACCTTGTGGTTCAAACTGACCTTGCTTTCCAATGTTTATCCTAAAGGCCATAAGGCTCTCAAAAGTGAAGAAATTGAAGTTATAAAACATTTTTAAAGCTGATACCTAGAATCAGCATTATTCCACTCTGCCACATTCCACTAAAGTGAACGGCAGGGCAAGCTCAGATTCAGTATGGGAGCGGACAATACAAAGATATGAATTCTGGGAGATGTGGCTCATTAGATATCATCTTTAGACAGTAGCCACCACAGACTTTAGAAAGAGCAGGAAGACTGCAAAAAGAACCACCAGATAAAAGATTACTGGAATAAATAGGTGAGAGATTTTTAAATACATATTTGGGATATGAAAAGGTAAATAGGATTAAGAGCCATCAAGTGATGAAGCGAACTTGGTAAAAGACAATAAAGCACTTAGGAAGGACCAAAGGGATGGCTTGTAGATGACAACCTGGTTTCCCTATTATGCACCTGGATTGATAGTATTGTTATTAATTTAAATAAAGATTAAAGTAAGAGTGGAGTCTTGGTATGGTGCTATGGAATAATGCACTGGATCACCAGGTCAGTTTAAACCACAAGGTCGGAAGTTCAAATTCACCTGCCACTCCTCAGAAACCCTACACAGGGTCACTATGAGTTAAAACCAACTGGACAGCACTCAACAACAACAACTAAGTAAGAGTAACAGAACCAGTAGCATAGTTATTGTACTATGTTCAGCAGACAGATAGAAACTGGGTCTAGAGATTAGGAATGAAGATTCAGTTTTAGATTATAAATGAAAACATGAGTGGATGAATTACCCAGAAAAGGCATATAAAGTAAGAAAACAGCGTATGTGTGAGTCTTAAGGAACATCCAAATTTAATGGATATGCAGAAAAGGAGGAACCACAAAGGAGACTACGAAAGTATGGCATACTTGTAGGAGGGGGCAACAACTGGCATAACATAATTTACAAACCTATTTTTCTACATCCTAGTTTGGTGAGTATCACCTGGGGTCTTTGAAACTTGTGAGTAGTTGGAAACTCTTCATGACATATCTGATTTCCCTTTCCCAGGGAAAGGATACAAATTAGAACCAAAGAAGAGATACACAGAGTCTAAAAGGATTCCAAACAGGAAGTTTCCATCATCTTCAGGACACGTTATCTTCTCTGTATCAATATGGGGCAATGTGTACCAAGTATTGGCAACCCAGCTAACTGATTTTTCCCACCATGAAGGATGACCTTTCCTTGGGGGCAGAGGAGATCATAGATCACCAGCCCCTGGAAGGAACTAAACTGTAGTTATGCACGCATGACATCACAAAATAAGCTTTGTCTGCTCCTAGCAGAGGCATCTGCAGTGAAATCCATCTTGAAGAAATGCTGCACACGCACCCAATTAGCAGAGCCCCTACTAAACAGGTTGGATATTTTACCCCTATGAATAAACATGATGCCTTTTACCCCACCAAAAACTTGTGAAACCCCAGCAAAGCCTTTGTTTGCAGAGACCTTGGTTAAGCCCTGCTGGTCTCTGCTTCCAAGTATCTTTCCAAGAGGCTGTAGGGTGAAGGTTTGATTAGCACTCCTAGCAAAATACCTTAGAGCCTGAGTTGAAGGGTTGTATTTCAAAGTTAAATGATTATATTGTTTTTAAATTTTCATCTAAGGGGCTGGGTTGAGGTTATAAGTTGAAAATCTTGGTAGCTTAAAGAATCACGTACTTTATTGAAGCAAGAAAGGTTGTACGGTTCTCAATTTTAATAAATCAATGCTTATTATGCATTAAAAAAAAAAACCTTGTGATTGGCCAAAGATAAAACTATTAGTCTGTACTTGTCTTCAGCAAAGAGAAAGAAGGAAACCAATGACTCAAAGAAGAAGGCAGTCTACAGAATTAACAGCTCACATGATACGTAAGAACCACAGCCTTATCTGTCCTGAAACCAGAAGAACTAGAAGATGTCTAGCTGCTACCAACAACCATTCTAACCAGAGACACATTAGATGATACTGGATAGAATGGGAGAGTAACAGAGCAAACCTCAAATTTCTAAAATAAATAAATAAGCACCAGACCTACTGGACTGGATTTCCAGAAATTATTTCCCTTAGATACTCTTTAAAGTGAAGCTACTCATGGAGGCTACTTTTCAGTCAAACAATAGATCTGGCATATAAAGTAAATAATAACAACCATGAGTACTGTACGCCTTTAAAAATTCATCGATATGAGATAAACTGGTCAACATTTACCATAAAGCAAAGATGAGAGATAAAGAGGATGGGATTAATGGAAACAGAACAACCAGAATTTTTGCAACCAGAGAAACTACCAGCTGTTCTGTGGGTAAAAGATGAGGCTTTCTGCTCCCATAAAGATCTACAGCCTTGGAAACCCTGTGCAGGGTCGCTGTGAGTCGGAACCAACTCCACGGCACATAACCACTACCATCACCACACAGATTATACCAGACAATTTACATTGTGAACAATGTAACCAATGTCACTGAACAATATGCATCTAAATTGTTAAACAAAACCCTAATTTGCTGTGAAAATTTTCACCAAAAACACAATTTTTAAAATGTGATAAGGAATAAAAACCAGAAGAGAAGAATACCACACATCCCAAAAAAAAAAAAAACCCAAAACAGAAGACGGAAGAGGAGGCAACACGGCAGACAAAACAGAAATGCTACACAGACCTTTACAGCAAAGAGACAGAAAACCAAATGAAACAAACATAGATGATAGTCCTGGAACCCTGAGCTTCAGGTGAAGGGATAGAGAAGTGTATTGAATGCTTACTAAGAGAGGAAGCTAAATAGATAGATGATCCAAGAAAAAAAGGTAGACAAGTAAATGTCTTATGCCAGCCAGCCATCTATGGTGTGGCCATCTTGAACTTTTGCAGGTGGCTTTGAAGGTAATGGGTGGCTTGGTGGAACAAAGGCATACAAGTTATTGGTAAAGAGAAAGGTGTGATTTTTTTCTTGTTCCCCATATTCCTCTGGTGACCAAGAGTGGCCATCTCCCACCCATGCACAAGCCCAATGAAGCTCCTGCTTTTCAAGTGGTTGAAGCTGCACAGTGATGAGCCACAGAAGACCCTGATCCTGGCTGCTTTGGGATCTACACCAACTCTTTCCAGCTGGGTGCTCAGAAAAGACAAAACCTAAAGCCAACAGGCGTCACAGTCATTATCAAGAAGAACATATCAAGATCTGTCTTGAAGTACAATGGTGTCTGTCTTAGGATAATATCCATACACCTACAAAGAAGATCATTTAATACCACTATTATTCAAATTTACATACCAATCACTAAAGTCAGTGATGATGAAACTGAAGAAGTCTACTAACTTCTTCAGTCTGAAACTGATCAAACATGCAATCAAGATGTAGTGATAAATAACAGCAATTGGAATGCAAAGTTTGGAAACAAAGAGGAAAGATCAGTAATTGGAAAATACGGCCTGGTGAAAGAAACAATGCTAGAGATCACATTATAGAATTTTGCAAGATGATGACTTCTTCATTGCAAATACTTTTAAGCATAAAAGATGACTATCCACATGGACCCCACCAGATGGAATATACAGAAATCAGACTTACTACAACTGTGGAAAGAGGGTGGAAAAAGTTCCCTATCATCAGTCAAAGACCAGGAGCAGACTGTGGGACAGACCATTAATTGCTCATGTACAAATTCAGGCTGAAGCTGAAAAACGATTAAAACCAATCCATGAGAGCCAAAATATGATCTTGAATATATCCCACCTGAATTTAAAGATCATCTGAAAAACAAATTTGATGCATAAGACACTAAAGACTGAACACCAGAAGACAAACACTGTAACAAAATGTGCAAAGACACGGAGTTAGGAAACTAAAAGGAAAGAACACGTTCAACATTCCTCAAGCTGAGGAAACTGAAGAAAAAATTCAACCCTCGAATTGAAATACTGAAAGATTCAAAGGACAAAATATTGAATGATGCAGAAAGCATCAAAAGAAAATGGAATACACAGAGCCACTGTACCAGAAAGAGATGGTTGATGTTCAACCATTTGAAGACATGCATATGATCAAGAACTAATGATACTAAAGGAAGGAGTCTAAGGTGCATTGAAGGCATTGACAAAGAATAAACTGACAGACTACAAATTTAAATCTTTCCACAAAAACTCATGTAGCACTGGAGGCACTTACTCATTTTTGCCAAGAAATGTGGAAGACAACTACATAGCCAACTGATTGGAAGAGATCCATATGTGTACCCATTCCAAAGAGAGGTGACCCAATGGAAATGCAGAAATCATCAGATAATATCATTAATACCCTATACAAGCAAAATGTTGCTTAAGATAATTTTTAAAGATGCAACCATCCATACATTGACAGAGAGCTTCCAGAGGTTCATGCTGGATTCAGAAGAGGATGTGGAATGAGGGATATCATTGCTGATGTCCTATGGATCTTGGCTGAAAGCAGAGTATACCAGAAAGATGTTTAACTGTTTGACTATGCAAAGGCTTTTGGTTGTGTGGATCATGAAAAACTATGGACAGCATTGCAGAAAATGAGTATTCCAGAACACTTAATTATGCTCTTGAGGACCTGTATATAGATCACAGGGTAGTTGTTCAAACAGAACAAGGGAACACTGAATGGTTTAAAATTAGAAAAAGTGTGCACCAGCATTGTATTTTTTCACCATATTTATTCAATCTGTATGTTGAGCAAATAATCTGAGAAGATGGACTATATGAAAAAAAAAAACATGCATCCAGGATAGGAGGAAGACTTATTAACAATCTGCGATATGCAGATGATACAACCTTGCTTGCTGAAAGCAGAGGACTTAAAATACTTACTAATGAAGATCAAAGACCACAACCTTTAGTATGGGTTTTACCTCAATGTAAAGAAAACATAAATCCTCACCACTGGACCAGTAAATGGAGTGAATACTGACATTGTCAAAGACTTCATTTGCTCAGGCCAACCAACAACAGTCATGGAAGCTGCAGCCAAGAAATCAAACAACGTTTTGCATTAAGCAAATCTGCGGCACAAGACCTCTTTAAAGTGTTCAAGAGCAAAGATGTCAGTTTTGAGGACCAAGGCATGCCTGACAGAAACCATGGTATTTTGAGCAACCTCATATGCATGTGAAAGTTGGACAGTAAATAGGGAAGACCCAGAATGCTCTCTGGAAGTCAGGATGGCCAGACTTCATCTCTCATACTTTGGACATATTTTCAAGAGGGACCAGTATCTGGAGAAGCATATCATATTTGGTAAAACGGAGGGTTGGAGAAAAATACAAAGACTCCCAACGAGATGGACTGGCACAAGAAGCAGCAGCGATGGGCACATATATACCAGCAATGATTCTGAAGCTGACGAAGGACCGGGCAGTGTTGCCTTCTGTTGTGCATGAGTTGCTATGAGTCAATGGCACCTAACAAGAACAAAGCCTATAGGAACTCCATCTAGGGCCAGGAGGGCCACCATCTCATCCCCTGCCCACCCATCCTGTGAGCTCCTCTAGCTGGCAGAAGCCCCCAGAGAATTTTCTCCTCCTTGAGCCTGGCCCCTACCTGGTGTTTTCTTTTCAAAGTTTTTAGTTATTTATTCTTTCCTCCTCTTTTTACTTTGCCGTGTTTTTTTATCCTTTCTATCTCTGACCAAAAAGAAATGGTTGGTGTTCAACCATTCCCAAAGGTAGCATATGACCAAGAAACAATAATACTAAAGGAAGAAATAAGTTAAAGCTACACTGACGGCATCGGCAAAAAGCAAGGATCCAGGAAAAAAAAAAGAGTAACCTGCTACAATTTGATGAACTTTACCTATACTTATAGATGTAGTACCTCAAAAAAGGGAAGAGATCTTTATAGCAAGGATCACTTCCATGCTCTCGGTACACAGGGTTGACAGGGATGGGCAACATAGACATTGGCTACCCAAAATGGGGGGAGCCTATAAAGGCAGGAAGTGACTGGCTTACAAGCTTTCAAGAGGCTCCCTACCTAGTTCCAGACAGGGTAGAGGAAGGTAGAATCACCACTGAATGATTTCCAATCCGTTGGGATT
>NW_006408570.1:16154462-16158574 GCF_000296735.1 Chrysochloris asiatica
CCTCTTTTGAGCTACTGCATCCATAGGTGTAGGTCAAGTTCAACAAATTGTATCAGATTACTCTTTTTTTCCTCTTCTTTCTTCTTCTGTAGAGGTAGATGATTTTTGACAAGAGGAGGAGAGTGATTGATTTTGCAGCCCAGGAGCGGAGGACCCTGGGACGATCAAGTAAGAAGACCAGATCAAGTAAGAACAGAGAGCTGTATCCTACCCAGAGAGGCAGTGATGCCAGAGATGGAGACAGAGAATATGATATGGACAGATGGAGCAGCTGGGGACACTGGACTCAGGGCAGAAGAAGGGCTGTGTGCTGGTGGCTAGGGGCAGGGAAGTGCACTTGTGTAATGTACCCTTTGGGGTTATATGACGACAGGAGGGGACTGTAATCATTGGAATGAAACAAAATACGATAGGGTGAGTGTAAAGCTGATGTTCTCCCATGTAAACCTCACAATAAAAACTTTTTTAAAAGGCTCCAGGAATTGAAAGAACACAAATGGAAATCTTTCAACAAATGGATAAAACACTGGAGGCATTCACTCATCTATACCAAAAAATTTGTAAGACAGTTACCTGGCCAACATACTGGAAGAGATTCATATTTGTGCCCATTCCAAAGAGAGGTAAATATCCAACAAAATGTAGAAATCATCAAACAATATCATTAATATAATATGCAAGCAAAATTTTGCTAAAAATATTTTTTTCAATGGCTATAACAGTACATCGGTATGGAATTGCCAGTAATTCAACCTAGATTCAGAAGAGAATGTGAAAAGAGGGATATCACTGCTGATGTCAGATGGATGTTGATTGAAAGCAGTATACCGGAAAGATGTTTACTTATGCTTTCTTGACTACGCAAGGCTTCTGACTGTGTGGATCACGACAATCTACGGATAGCACTGTGAAGAATGAGTATTCCAAAGCATTTAATCATGCTTATGAGGAACCTGCACATGAACCAAGAAGTGGTCATCAGAACAGAACAAGGGGACACTGAGTGGTATGAAAACAGGAAAGGTGTGTCCCAGGGTTGTACCCTTTAACCACATTCATTCATTCTGTATGCTGAGCAAATAAACTGAGAAGTTGGATTATATGAAAAAGAACATGGCATCAGGACTGGAGGAAGATTCATTAACAACCTACGACATACAGATGATACAATCCTGCTTGCTGAAAGTGTAGAGGACATAAAATACTCAAGAATATCAAAGACTACAGCTTTCATTAAGGATTGCAGTTCAATGCAAAGAAACAAAAATCATCACAAGTGGTCCAATTAATAATATCCTTATAAATGGAGAAAAGATAGAAGTTTTCAAAGCCTACATTTTTCTTGGATCCACAATTAACACTCATGGAAGCAGCAGTCAAGAAATTAAAGCTCATATTGCATTAGGCAAATCTGCTACACAGACTTCTTTAAAGTGTTCAAGAGCAAAGATGAGGAATAAGGTGCACCTAACCCAAATCAAGTCATGGCATTTTAAATGGCCTCATATGCATGTGAAAGTTGAACAATAAATAAGGAATACCATAGAAGAATTGAAGCAATTCTTCACATCAACATGACACCACATGTCTCAGAGGCAACCGAAGATGTATGAAGAAATAAGACAGAGTAGTTCAAACAAGCAACCAGAGGCAGAGTTAGAAAACTTTTTTTAAAGGAGAAAATGGCATTGAAACTACCTGAAAAATAACTCAAGAGAATGATATTTAAGTACCTTCAAATGACTGAAAGGAAGGTTGAGGAAAATAGGAAGAATTCAGGAAAACACTATTAGGAACAAATAAACAAAACAGATAAAAGACTGGAGCCAATACAAAATGTGAAAGTATAAATTCAGAATATTAACAATAAGATTTTGGAAATGGACAATATATTGAAAAGACAAAGGAGTAGAACTGAATCAATGGATGCCCAAATTAGTGAGCTTAAAAATACATCTCTCAATTCTAGGATGAGAAATGTTCTATTTTCATTGTCCCTCAAATACAACAAGGAAAATAGAACTTTATCTCATGATTAAAGGGTAAGACGGAAAAGAGGACATAACCATAATATCTATGCTTCCAGCGAAAGAGCCTCAGAATACATAAATCAAATGTGGCGCTACAAGTAATGTAAATGGTTTGAACTGCAAGGTTGGCAGTACAAGCTCACCAGGCATTCCTCAGAAACCCTATACAGAGTTGCTATGAGTTGGAATCGACTAGATGGCACTTAACAACAACAACTGAAGAAATAGACAAGACTACAGTAATAGTAGGAAATTTTAATAAACCACTTTTAATGAAGGAAAGCAATAGAAACTCAACAAAGACACAAACTAAACAGCATAATCAAACAACTTACCTCAGACTTACACAAAGAACTCAACCCATCAACAGCATAAATAATACACATTCTTTCCCAGTGCACCTGAAACATTCACCAGAATAAACCACATGTTAGGACACAAAGCAAGCCTCAAAAAATTTTAAAACATCTAAAACGTATGAAGCATCTTTTCGTATCACAATGCTATAAAGTTACAAATCAACAATAGTAAGATCAAGAGAAAAAATTGCAAATACATGGAAACTGAGTAACAGTCTGCTTAAAAACTACTAGGTAACTCAACAAATAAAACATGAAATAAAAACTCTTTAAATCAAAAAGAGAACTAACACAACATACCAAAACCTTTGGGACACAGCAAAAGTGCTTAGAGGGCAACTTATAGCGATCAACACACACATTCAAAAAGAATAAAAATCTAAAATCACACATTAATACAACATCTCCAACAATTAGAAAAAGAGCAGAAAAGTAAGCCTACTGCCACGGGAAGAGAAGTAATAATAAAGATTAGAGTAGAAATCAATGAAACAGGAAAACAATTTTAAAAAAATCATCAATACAAAAATGCTGGTTCTTTCAAAGGATTAATAAAATTATCAAATCATTGGTAAACTTAACAAAAGAAAAGGAAAAGATGCGAATGCCACAAATAAATTATATGGGTGATGTCACAACAGAACCAGCAGAAATAAAAAAGGTAATAAAAGAGTACTGTGAAGAATTATACTACAATTTAGAAAATGGACAAGAAATGGATAATTTTTCAGAAAACCATTACCTACCTAAATTAACATAGACAGAAGCAGAAAACTTGAACAGACCTATGAGGATGTGTCAAAAATTATCTGCACTGTGGCTGTACACTTTATTTTAATAAACTTTTAGAAAAGACAAATACATCATTTTTTGCTATAATCTCCTTCCTTTTCAATACACTTTGTCCATCTGTCAAGAAGCT
This sequence comes from Chrysochloris asiatica, assembly GCF_000296735.1. Taxonomy (NCBI): domain Eukaryota; kingdom Metazoa; phylum Chordata; class Mammalia; order Afrosoricida; family Chrysochloridae; genus Chrysochloris; species Chrysochloris asiatica. The sequence continues at coordinate 16,157,774 of NW_006408570.1, forward strand.
TTCATATTCCCTTATTAAAAAATGTTTTTAAAAAATGTTTTAAGGCTGAGCTGTGAGCCAAGAATGCACTACCGTTTTCATTTCTTCTTCAGAGGTGAATCTTCATCCTGGAAGGACTACTTTCAAGGCTCTAAACAGATGAAAGTCTGATGGGAGCAACATCAGGACTATAGAGAAGATGTTTTAACACCACAAAATAAAGTTTTTGCAGAGTGTCAACAGTGTGGGCAGAGGTGTGGGGATGTGCATTGTCACGCAAGATCACAACACCCTTGGCTAGCAGTCCTGTACATTTAATCTGAAGTTAAGGCTTCAATTCTTCAGCGAGTATCTCATTATAATGATCACTGTTGATCACTGAACATTTTCCTGATAGTGTTCCAGTACTGTCCCTTGAGAGTTCCAGAAAACTGTAAGCATTAATTTTCCAGCTAATGGTTGACTTTTTAACTTTTTTTTGTTCGGTGATTGTTGTTGTTGTTGTTAGGTGCTATCGAGTAGGCAGCACCGACTCATAGCGACCCTATGCACAGCAGAACGAAACAATGCCCGATGCTGGGCCAACCTCATTACTGTTGCCACACTTGAGTCCATCGATGCTGCCACCTGGCCAATACATCTCTTTTTGAGGGGTCTTCCTCTTTTTCTCTGACCCTCCATCTTACCAAGCATGATATCCTTCTCTAGTAACTGTTCTCTTCTGACAGTATGTCTGAAGTATGAGAGACAAAGTTTGGTCGTCTTGGCCTCTAAGAAGCACTCTGGCTGCACTTCTTCCAAAACAGATCTATTGGTTCTTTT
>NW_006408570.1:16160839-16225839 GCF_000296735.1 Chrysochloris asiatica
AATCAGTCCTAATAGCAATTATTCACTACTGAACCACAAGAGTCTTATCCCCATCTCCTTTCACCAACCACATCCATATAGGTTGTAAACCTCTCAGTGGAGAATCTACCTTCCCCTGTACACTCTGAAACTAGACTCCCTCTTGAAAGCTTGTAAGCCAGTCACTTCGTGCCTTTCTGGCCCCTCCCCCCACATTTTGGGTAGCCAATGTCTAAGTTGCCCATCCCTGTCAACCCTGTGTACCGAGGGGGTGGAAATGGTCCTCATTCTAAGTATTTGTTCCCTCTTTTGAGCTACTACATTCATAAGTAGATGTCCAAACACTTATGTTTATGCTCTTTCATGAGTTGTTTCAGTATCCATCTTGCATAAACTTTTAAAAACACAACTATGTCATGGTTTATTTCATAGGCAGAAGCCATGGCTGATTTGCAAATGATTTGCGATGTAATCCACTGTGACTCGTCTATTCGACAGAATCATTTCATGTGCACACTCAATGTTATCATCAGACATGGACATGAATAGGTATTTTAATATAACCAGGGTGTGCATAATTTTTGACTCACCTTCACATATAACAAAAGAAGAAATTGATAAGGTCATTTAAAAACCCCCAACAAAAAAAAGGACAGGACCAGATGGCTTCACTTGTGAAGTCTATTAAACATTCAGAGAAGAGACGAAACCAATTCTATTTCAACTATTTCACAACACAGAAACAGATAGAAAACTATCTAATACATTTTAAGGAAAAAGCATAATCCAAATTGGCAAAGAAGAACTAAAACTCTATTTGCACATGTTATGATCCTATACATAGAAAATCCCAACAACTCAGCTTGAAAATTACTGGAACTCATTGAAAGATTCAGGAAAATGACAGGGTATAAGATCAATATACAAAAATCAGCTGAATTCCTCTATAATAATAAAGACAGCTCTGAAAAGGAAATCAGGAAGACACCACCACTTACAACAGCCACCCAAAACATGAAATACTTAGGAATAAATCAAACCAGAGATAGAAAAGTTCTACACAAAGAAAACTACAAAACACTACTATAAGAAACCAAAAGAGACTAACAAACATGGAAGAATATACCATGCTCATGGATATGAAAATTTAACATTGTAAAAATGGCAACAATATGACAAAGCAATCTATAGGTATAATGCAACCCCAATCCAGATTCCAAAATCATTCTTTAAAGAGATGGAAAAACTGATCACTAGCTCTATATACAAAGAGCCCTCAGATAAGCAAAGCATTAGTTAAGAAGAAAAAAGAGGTCCTCATTCTTGATCTCAAAACCAACTACACAGCCACACTATTAAAACAGCCTGGTACTAGCACAAAAGATTCATAGAGCAATGGAACAGAATTGAGAACCCAAAAATCCATCCACATAGTCAGCTGATCTTTGACAATGGGCCAAAACACATTAAATGGGGAAAGAGAGAGTTTCTTCAACAAATGGTGCTGGCAAAACTGGAAAACATTTGCATAAAAATGAAACAAAACCTGTATCTCACACCATATGCAAAAAAGCAAACAATGTGAATTAAAGACCTAAATGTAAAACCTAGAATTACAAAGGTTATCAATGAAAACACAGGGAGTTCTGACTGTTGTTGCTGCTACTGTTGTTGTGTGCTGTCAAGTTGGATTTGACTCACAGAAACTCTACAGAGAGTTTCCAAGGACCAGCTGGTAGGTTTGAACCAACTTGAAGTTAACAATCTAATACTACCACATCACACCCAACACTCTAATGCAGAGCATAAATACATGATCAAACATAACTAAAAATACACAACTGCAGAAGATAAACTAGATGACTTGGATTTCATAAAACTCAGATATTTATTTATGTGCATTAAAAGATTCACCAAGATTTTTTTTCCTGCCTGGGTGAGATAGTCAGAGACCACGCTATCCACTTCCATCTATCCTGCAGACCCTGCTTGAGTCACTTGCCATGGATTATTGGGAGGATTTGGTGTACCAAGCAAAGTTGACTGAGCAGGCTTGAGCAATACGATGAAAGGGCGGGATCAATAAAGAAAGTAGCAGGAATGGATGTGCAGCTGACAGCTGAATAAAGAAACCTTCTGAGTGACGAAAGCTATAAGGACTCTACATTTACCATGCAGTTATTATGTGATAATCTGACACTATGGACTTCAGACTGGGAGGGTGATGGTGAAGAGCAGAACAAATTCTTAGTTTCTTCTCGTTCTCTCTCCCAAGTAACTCCTACCCAATTTCACTTGCTCAACCTCTTTCTTTCACTATGTGTAACTAGAAGCTAGTTTGTACTACTAGATATCTAGAAGCCACAGATAATCTGCATTGCTCTTATTGAAACACTGCACGGAATTAACATTTAACTTAAATAAACCTAAATTAAAAACGCAAAAAAAGATTTCACCAAAAGAATAAAAAGAGCCCACAGACTAGGAAAAATAATGTTTACAATGACATATGAGTCAAGGGATTAATCTCTAAAAATTATAGGAAACTACAACATGTTTACAAGGAAAAAACAAACCAGTTTAAAAAGGGGATGACATGAACCCTTCATGCAGGAAGACATTTAGGAAGCCAACAGACATATGAAGAAATGTTTGAGATCATTAGCCACTGCTGCTGTTATTGTTGTTGTTAGATGCCATTGAGTCAGTTTTGATTCAAAGTAACCTTATGCACAACGAAATACTACCTGGTCCTGGGATAGCCTCACAATCATTGTTAAACTTGAGTATATTGTTGCTGCCATTGTGCCAATCCATCTTACTGGGGGTCTTCCTCTTTTTCAATGACCCTGTTGTTGTTATTGTTGAGTGCTGCTGAGTCAATTCCGACTAAGAGTGATCCTGTATAGGGTTTCCAAGAAACAGGTGGTGGGTTTGAACTGCCGACCTTGTGGCTCGCAGTCCAGTACTGATCCTACATTGCCACATTAGGAGTCCCTGACCCTAGAGAAATTCAAATAAAAATGAGGTATCATCTCACTCCAGCATTAAATGCAAAAATTAAGAAAACAGAAAACAACAAATGTTGGTGAGTGTGTGGAGAGACTGAGACCTTCCTACATTGATGATTGGACGGTAAAATGGTTCAACCATTGTTGAAAATGGGTATGGCACTTCCTCAGAAAGTTGGAAACAGAAATAACATATGAGCCAGCAATCCCTCTACTTGGTATATATCCACAAGAAATAAGAGCCAGGACACAAGTGTAGATTCATGGACACTGATGTTCATTACAGCACTATTCACAATAGCAAAAAGATGGAAACAGCTTAAATGTCCATCAAACAGAAGAATGGAAACACAAACTTTGGAACATACACACAATGGAATACTATCCAATGTTGAAGACTAGCAATCAAAACACTTCATAACATGGATGAACCTGGTGGGCATTATGATGAGTGATATTAGCCAATCACAAAAGGACAAATATTGTAGAACACTATTGTAAAAACTTAAGAAAATGTTTTCATGCTAAAAGAAACATTATTTGATGGTTACCAGGGATGGGAGGAAAGGGAGAGTAATTCACTGGCTAGAGAGTAAGACACATGTTAACTCAGGTGACAGGAAAGGCAATATACAAGAGAGGGAGGTTGGCAGAAGAATGATGAAGACAGGAGAAGGCACAGGGAGGTATGCAAGAGTTAAAGGGGATAGAGGTAAACAGTGCTATATACACGACCTTGGAACAACAATGTTCTCTGAGTGGATCCATAGACAGATACAAAGGCTAAATGCATATGGGAGAAAGAGTTGGATTATATCTACAAACACATAAGGATTTGAAAGAGGATATTTGTCCTGGTGTGGCACTGTGGAATAATGCACTGGACTGCAAGGTCAGCAGTTCAAATTCACCAACCACACCCTGGAAACCCTGTACAGGTTATTATGAGTCGAAACCAACTTGACAGCACTTAACAACAATAATATTTGCACACAGGTAGTTACCTTTTCTTTAAACACAACTATGAATGTGGTGGAGCTTACAGGGGGCAAAATGATAAAAGTAATTCTTTGATAAAAATTATCAAACATCTTATAGCAATCAGTTGCTGGGCCTGGGGGTTCAAGACCACAGTCTTAAAAGATACCATGGTCACTTAGCACAATATATTCCACAAATATAATATTTTACATCCTACTTTATTGAGTAGCATCAGGGATCTTAAAAGCTCACGAGCAGCCATCTAAAGTGTAACTATTGGTCTCTTCACGTGCATAGGAAAGAAGAGTTAAGAGAATTAAAGATGCTTGGAATCAATTAGTCCAATAGACTAATGGACCATATGTACATCAGTCTCTACAACTCTGAGACCACAAGACTAAATGGGGCCTGGCTACCACTATCAACAACTCTGAAAGGGAACACATTAGAATGTTCAGATAAAGTGGGCAAAAACATGGAACAAAATTCAAACAAACAAACAAAAAAGACCGGGTTTACTGGTCAGAAACAACTGGTGGAACTTGAAATAATGGCCTCAACAACCCTTCAAGTCTGAAAAAGAACTCACCTTTGTGGCCCAACAAGCAGTAGATAGGCAGATACAGGGGGTAACACTAGTAAGGTGTGCTCACCAAGGAATGGTCAATCATTCAAAATCAAAAGGGCAACATTTGCCTAAGGACTAAGTTGAGAAGGGCTGGAATGGTGGGTTCTATGCAAATAGAAACCACAGGGAGGAAGTGGGATAACTGTTGTTCCATGGAAGGGATTGCAATCACTGAGATAAAACAAAGTGTATGATTCGTTGAATGTATAACTGATGCTCTTGTCTGTACACCTTCACTTAATTCATAATAAAAAGTTTTTAAGAAAAGAAAGAAAAGGCACAACAGGAATAGATATATGCACACCCATGTTTATCACAGCACTATTTACAATAGTAAAAAGATGGAGACAGTTTACATGTCTATCAATGTAAGAAAGGGTAAACAGACTGGCAAATATACATAAGGGGATACTACACAACAACAACATTGAAGATGAATTTGCTTAGCGCCTCACAACATGGATGATGAACCTGGAGAACATTTTATGCTAAGTGAAATCTGTCAACCACAAAAGGACAAACATTGAATGAGACCTCAACTATAAAAACTCAAGAACCAGTTGTCATGCTGTAAGAAACATTCTTTTTTGGTTACCAAGGGTAGGAGGGAAGATAGAACAATTCACTGGCTTGAGGGTAGACACATATTAACTTATCTTAAGAGGAAGGCAATATACAAGAAAGAAGCTGGCAGAAGAATGACTAAAAATAGGTAAATACACCAGAAGAAATGCAAGGGTTAAAGAGGATAGAGGTAAATACTGTTATACAAACAACCCTGCAAAAACAATGTTCTAAGGGTAGATACATGGACAGATACAACCTGAAAAGGTATGGGTGGAATCATGGAAGTATATTCACAAATATATAAGGGTTTGACAAATGATATCTATATAAGGGTATTTACTCTTGCCACAAACATACCAATGAACGTAGTAGAGCATACAGGTGGCAAAATGATGAAAACTTCTTAGACATTACCAAATACCATGAGGTTAACAAATTGCTGGGCTTGGGGACTAAGGACTGTAATCTCAGGGGACACCAAGGCCAGCTGGCAAAACACAGTCCACAAAGACAAAGTTCTACATCCTACATTGGTGAGTAGCATCTGGGATCTTTAAAGCTCATGAGCAGCCATCTGAAGTGCAACTACTGATCTATCCACATTTGGAAGAAATCAGAGTGATGAAAACTGAAGATGCTTAGAATCAATTAATCCAATGGACTAATAGAAAATATGAACATCGGTTTTCATGACTCTGAGACCAGAAGAATTAGATGGTGCCTGGCTACCACTACCTACTACTTTGAAACTTAGAAGGTACTGGATAGACTGGGAAAAATGTGCAGAAAAACTCAAATTTATGAAAAAGACCAGGCTTACTGGTCGGGAAGAACCCGAGACTATGCTCCTGTATCACTCTTCAGGAATGGAACTCAACTTTGTGGCCCAATTTTCAGCCAAGCAGTGGATAGGTAAATGCTGTTGTTGTCATTAAATGCTGTCAAGTTGGTTCTGATCCATAATGACCCTATATAGAGTTTCCAAGGAGCATCTGGTGAGCTTGAACCACCAACCTTGCAGTTCAAACAGCTTTGCAATCTGGCGCATTAACCTACAGCGTCACACCAGGACTCCTAAATAAGTGTATTAGTTGTTGTTGTTATGTGCTATGGAGTCAGTTCTGACTCATACTGACCCTGTACAAGGTTTCCGAGGCTGTAAATCTTTATGGGAGCAGAAAGCCTCATCTTTCTCCCACGGAACAGCTGGTAGTTTCGAACTGCGAACCACAAGGTTTGCAGCCCAATTCATAACCACTGTGCTACCAGATAGGTATATGTTGTTGTCAAGTGCCATCGAGTCGGTTCAGACTCATAGCAACCCTGCATAGGCTTTCCAAGGAGTGACTGGTGAGCTTGAACCGCCGACCTTGCAGTTCAAACGGCCTTGCAGTTTGGTGCATTAACCCACAACGCCACACCAGAACTCCAGATAGGTATGTATGTAGGGGGGGCACAAAAAACACTAGTAAAGTATGCTCACCATGAAATAATCAGTCATTCAAGGTATATTAAAAAGGTCAACGTTTACTTAGGACAAAGTTGAAAAGGGATGGGAAGGAGGGTGGAATGGAAATAAGTGGATGAAGTGGGATACATGGGAGGGATTGCAGTCATTAAGATGAAACAAAGTATATGATTTGTTGAATGTAAAACTTATGATTATATTCTGCAAATATTCACTTAATTCACAATATAAAGTTTCAAAAACAAAAAAAAACAAAAACCCAAGGAGGTAAAAGGAGTGTCATAGAAGACTACCAGTTGTAAATACTATATGGCAAAATACTAAACAACACAAAAGCATCTAAAGAAGATGGAAGGTGCCAAAAACACTTGGTTCAACCACTTCAGGTGGTAGCATATGATTAATAACTGTTGGTACTAAAGGAAAAAGTCCAAGCTATACTGAAGGCAGTCAAAAAACAACGCTCCAGGAATTGACAGAAACCCAATAAGAAATCATTCAACAAACAGATGCGGTGCTGGAGGTGCTCATTCATTCATGCCAAGAAATTTGGAGAACAACTACCTGGCCAACCAACCGGCAGAGATCCATATTCGTGCCCATTCCAAAAAAAAAAAAGGTGATCCAACAGAATTCAGAAATTACTGAACAATATTATTAAATACCACACAAAAGTAAAATTTTGCTGAATATAGTTTTAAAAATGTTTGCAGCAGTACATCAACAGGGAATGGCCAGAAATTCAAGCTGATTTCAGAAGACGATGTGGAATTAGGGATATATATCACTGATATCAGATGGATTTTTTCTTTTCTTTTTTTTTTTACTTTTTATTGTGAATAAAGGGTTACAGACAAAATCATCAGCTTTACATTCAACAAATCATGCACTTTGCTTCACTTCAATGATAATAATCTTCTCCATATAACAATCTCTATTGTGCTTCCTCCCTGTGGTTCCTATTTGCATTCTACCCACCTCCCTATCCCTTCTCAATTTTGTCCTTAGGCTTATGCTGCTCTTTTAATTTTAAATGACTGACCACTCCTTGGTAAGCAAACCTTGGTAGCGTTGTTGGGTCCAACCACCACCATCCCCCTGGCCCTCACCCGACACTTATAAACCTATCTGTTGCTTGGCTGAAAACTCGGCCACAAGAGTGAATTCCTTTCCAGACCTTAAGGGTAGTATCAAATGGATCTTGCCTGAAAACAAAATACCAAAAATATGTTTGTTGTTGTTGTTAGATGCCTTCAAGTCAGTACCGACTCATAGCGACCCTATGCATAATAGAACAAAACAATTCCCGATCCTGGGCCAACCTCACAATTGTTGTTATGTTTGAGCCCATTGATGCTGCCACTGTGCCAATCCATTTTGTTGGGGGTCCTTCCTGTTTTTTTGCTTACCATCCACTTTACCAAACATGATATCCTACTCCAGGGGAATAGTCCCTCCTGATAATATGTCCGAAGTATGAAAGAGGAAGTCTGGCCATCCTGGCTTGCAAGGAGCACTCTGGCTGCACTTCTTCCAACACAGATCTATTTGTTCTTTTGGCAGTTCATCGTACTTTCAATATTCTCCTCCAACATCATAACTCAAATACATCAATTCTTCCACAGTCTTCCTTATTCACTGTCTAACGTTTGCAAGCATATAAGGCTATTAAAAATACCATGGCTTGTGTCAAGTGCATCTTAGTCCTCAAACTGACATCGTTGCTCTTCAACACTTTATAAAGACACCTTGTGTAGCACATTTGCCCAATGCAGTTTGTCATTTTATTCCTTGACTACTGCTTCCATAAGTGTTGATGGCTGATCTGAGAAAAATGAAGTCTTTGACAACTTCAATCTTTTCTCCATTTATATGGATGTTATTTATTGGTCCAGTGGTGAGGTTTTTTGTTTTCTCTATATTGAGATGCAAACCACACTGAAGGCTGTGGTCTTTGATCTTCATCAATAAGTATTTTAAGTTCTCTTGGTTTTCAGCAAACAAGGCTGCATCATCTGTGTATGACAGGTTGTTCATGAGTCTTTTTCCAATCCTGATGCCATGTTTTTCTTCATATAATCCAACTTCTCAGATTATTTGCTCAGCATACAGAATGAATAAGTAATATGGTAAAAGAATACAACCCTGGCAGACACCTTTCCTAATTTTAAACCATTTAGTGCTCCCTTGTTCTGTTTCAACAACTGCCTCTTGTTCTATGTACAGGTTCCTCATGAGTACAACGAAGTGTTCCAGAATACTCATACTTTGCAATAATTTCCATAGCTTGTCATGATCCACATAATCAAGAAACTCTGCGTAGTCAGTAAAGCACAGATAAACATCTTTCTGGTATTCTTTGCTTTCAGATGAGATGTTTATCTGTGTTTTATTGACTATGCAAAGGCTTTTGACTGTGTGGCTCATACAAATTATAGAAAATACTGTGAAGAATGGGAATTCCAGAACAATTCATTGTATTCACGCGTAATCTGCACATATACCAAGAAGCAGTTGTTCAAAAAGCAAGGAGATACTGAATGATTTAAAATCAGGAAAGGTGTGTATAAGGCTGTATTCTTACACCATACTTATTCAATCTGTTTAGTGCCATCAACTTGGTTTCAATTCATAATGACCCTGTCTTGTGTTTCTGAGGAGTAGTTGATGGGTCTGAACGGCTGACCTTGTGGTTCTCAGTCCAGTGCTGATCCAACAGTGCCACACCAGGAATCCTGGTAAAGCAGAAGACTCTCAAGGAGATGGACTGACATCTGGCTGCAACAATGGACTAAAATGTAGCAACAACTGTGAGGATGTAACAGAACCAGTGAGTGTGTCATTCTGTTGCACATAAGCATCAGTAAAAGTTGTAACTGACTCCGTAATATCTAGTAGCAACAACAACATTACATACCAAAGAAGTCATGGTGGTGTAGTGGTTAAAGTACTTGACTGCTAACCAAAAGGGCAGTGGTTGAAATTCATCAACTGCTTTAGGGAAGACGGATGTGCAGTTTGCTTCCATAAAGATTACAGCCTTAGAAACACTAGGGGGAAGTTCTACTCTGTCTTGTCCTGTAGGGTGGCTATGAGTCAGAATCTATTTGACAGTAGTAGGTTTTATTTTGGTGTTATATGATAATTATAAAAAGATGAATAAGACATTCTTTGTCTACAAAGACTTTACAATCTAGTATGAGGGGCAGACACAGTAACTATAAAACAATATGATAAGTACTGCAATAAAGGTATGGATAAAGTACTATGGAAAGCCCAGAGACAGGAAGGATTAATTCTACCTGGTAAGGGTGGTGGAAGGAATAGGATTTCCCAGTGGGAAGAAGTGGAAGGAAGACCATTCCAACCAGAGTGAACATAATAAAAGCAAAATGAAAGTATACAGCTGATTTGGGAAATAAGTAACCTGGTATGGCTAAAATAAAAGATTCCTGTAGAGTAACAGTAGAAACTATGTGAAGGATTTTGAACATTTATTAAAGTAAAGAATATTCACAAAAATAGAAAAAAGAGACTATTTGGATCTTAGAAACAAACTATGACAATGTGAAAAACCGACTAGAAAAAGGGGATAGAAGGAAGGCACTGACACCAATTAGAAGACTGTAATACCAGGATGGCCAGAACTCTGGGCAGTAATTGTGACGCTGAAGAGCAGGGGCTAAATTGATTTGAAATGCACTGCAGAACCAGAATCACCTGGCATGTTGACTGAATAATGAATGTTAGGAATGAAGACTCAAAGATTCCATCATGTATTTGGCTTGCATAAGGATTTCATCTAAACAGAAGACAATGCAGAGGAAAAAATAGTTCAGTTCAGCATCTTTCAAGACATTCTACAAATACTCCTCACTTATGGCTGGGTTCAAAGACTAAGCTGTTATGTGAAAATTGGTGTTATGGGAAAATAGAGGAAGATCACGTCAGATCATGAAATGGACTACATCATTACATAACTGACAAATTACATCATTATATAGCTCCCAAGCCACTGAGAATCATGGCCAAGCTAAGATGACACATAATCTTACACAACGAGCATTATTCTCATTTAGCACCTCCATGTTCATTACTGCCAGGTGTATGTCATTAATGAGCAAAATAGTCAGATAGTAGAGCTTTACCTATTACCATGAATGCAAAATGTTATATGAGATAGTCAGTAAGAAGTAATTATAGTGGAAAGAGCTGGAAAAAAAAAATGGAAAAGAAAACTCAGCTCTGGAGTATAGGAAGGAGCTGTGGTAGCATTGTGTGTTATGTATTGGATTGCTGATTCCAAGGTCAGCAGTTCAAGTCCACTGCCACCCTCAGAAAAAAAAGATGAGTCTTTCTGCTCCCATAAAGATTTACAGACTAGAAACCAAATACAGTGTGGCTATGAGTGAAAACCAACTCCATGGCACACATCTACAAACACCAGAGAATACAGACAATACCAAAAACATAGACTTTTGGAATAAAGATGACATTTGCAGTCATGTTAACAGATTAAATTTAAAGGAGGAACCATTGCCAAATATTGTCCTCCCCATAAAAAGGAAGAAGATGATATATATTTAAGGCAAAACTTTAAAAAGAAACCCTTTATGTGAAAATAGCTTAATGATCGTTAGGTAAGGATTTCTTAAGACGCACAAAAAGTGCTAACTACAATGGAAAATATTAACAAATCCAGCTACACAAAAACACAAGTAAAAAAAAAAAGTGAAGGGAAGTATCTGCAACACATAAATTTGTCAAAATGCACAATATATAAGAAGCTCTTAAAAACAAAGACAAAGTTAGACAATCTAATAGAAAAAGAGGCAAATGCAAAGGGGCTTCAAAAAATTGATGGAAAATTTTCATTATCTTTTAACTCTATTTTTCCACAAACTTGTAAAAGACCCCTCAAATAAGAACAGGTACTTCTCAAAAGAAGAATTCCAATTAGACATCAAAGAAAAGGGACTCAGTTTTATCCATATTCAAGAAAACACAAATTAAAAACACGATGTGGTATTACCATATACCCATCAGATTTGTACATTTTTAAGTCTAACAATACCAAGTTTTGGCACAGATGCAGAGCAACTGTAATTTTCACACATTACTTGAGAATGTAAACACAACCACTCTGGAAAACTGTACCATTACACAATCAAATTGAAAATGCAAAAAATCCCGATTTCTGTAAAATGACATATGGGTTACCTCTAGCGTAGGGGCAGGGAATGTCAGGGCGAAATAATTTGATCTGGCCCTGCCAAGGCAACTGCAGTTCCAACCATTACATTAGGAGTGAGTTAATTAAATGTTTGAACAAATATAGCAGACTTTTTTTAAGTTGATAATTTTGTATGGCCCGTGAATGATGTTATACGTTTTGGCAGAAAAAAGGTTCCCACCTCTGCTCTAGGGAGACAGAAGAGATTATGATGGGCAAGGATTGCCAAGGAAAATTCTGAAGACCCAATAATGTTCTCTTCTTGACCATGTGGTAGCAGTTACATGGAGTTAAATCTATAACCATTTGATAAAAAGTACAATACTATAAACTCAAGTATATTTTATAACTTTAAAATTTAATGAAGTAAATTTTAAAATGGTCTTACATGTGTTGGTGAGAAGTAACCAAAACTTGTCCTGATCCTAAGTATAATTAAAAGAGATTAAGTAACTGAGTGAACTTAGTTTGAAAAAAAAACCTTAAGAATAGTGGGATGTTGTGACAGGTCTGGAGTGGGGAGGAGGGAGAGAGGTGAGTGAATAACTTTTTGGTAACCTTGTTGTGAAGTGCCATCAAGTTGGTTCTGACCCATAACGACCCTGTATAGGGTTTCCAAGGGTGAATTTAAGCAGCAACCTTGTGGTTCAAACTGACCTTTCAGTTCAGTGCTTTAGTCTACAAGCACCACACCAGAACTCCATCAGTAGTTACAGTCCTAAGGAAATAAAGGTAGAAAACAGGTGCTAGTGGTTTTCTTCTCTTCCAAACACTAATAAACATGAACAAGTAACCTTTTGTGTGTGTGTGAGCAGCAAGAATGTTAGAAACAGGGTTAGAAAAGTGCTGAAAAAATCAAGATGCAATTTAAACAAGACTTTTACTCTTTACTTTTCAATAAAAGAAACTTACCTATACAGCGAAGTGATCATTACTACTCAACTAACTAACCTTATTATTTTCAGTGTTAGCTTGAAAGATAAAATGTACCCAAAAATATAAAAATAAAAAAACAAAAACTCAAGCTACAAGATTCAAAACCTTTGAAGTGAAAAGCAATGTTCTAAAGAGCAAAAATAATAATAATAAAAGGCTCAGCCAAGAATAGAAAACAGCTCATAAACATGAAGAGTAGAGATTTCTCCATAACCAACCAATGAAGAATTTAAAAACTACTTAGAAAAGTAAAAAATAGTAAGGAAATTAAAGGAGAGTGGAAAACATTATCAAACTAGTCTCCTTACTTTTTGCTTAAGTAGTATTTCTCTGAGAACTCCTTAAAATGAGATTTAGATGATTCCTAACAAAATATAAAAGGAGCCTTGATAGCGTAGTGGATTTACATCTGAGCTGATAACTGTAAAGTCAGTAGTTTGAATGTTTCAGTCGCTTCACAGGAGAAAGATGAGGTTCCACTTCCATAAAGATTTACAGCTGCAGAAACCAAGTCGAACCAACTTGACAGCACACAGCCACCACCAGCAGCAACATATAAAGATAAGAATGCCCCAAGAAATAATTTTCAGTTATTAAAACTCAATTTAGTTTTACAACTTGAATTCAGATAAAGCATATTTTGTTGGAATCCTGGTGTGGTACATACTGAACTGTTAGACTCAAGTTTGGCAATTCAAACCCATCAGCCTTCCTTGGAACTTTTCGTAGGGTCACTGTGAGTAGAAACTGACTTCTTGTTGATAAGTGCTGTCAAGTTTGTTGTTAAATACCATGGAGTTGGTTCCGACTCATAGTGACCCTGTAACAGGGTGTCCAAGGCTGTAAATTTTACGGGAGCAGAAAGCCTCATCTTTCTCTTGCAGAACGGCTAGTAGTTTCAAACTGCCGACCTTGAGGTTAGCAGCCCGATTCGTAACCACTACGCTACCAGAGCTCCCTATATAGGGTTTCCAAGGAGTGGCTGGTGAGTTTGAACCATCAATCTTGCAGTTCAAACAGACCTTGTGGTGGAGTGCTTATCTTACAGGGCCACACCAGAACTCCACATGAGTCAAAACTGACTAGAAGGCACTTAAAAACAACTATGTGTTTCGTTGATAGATTCTCAAATGACAGGTTTTTAAAAATTAGTATTTGTTAATATGCTAAAGCATTTAGGTAGTTCCTATAGCCAAAAGAACAGGGAATTTGAATATAGCATACCAAGATCTGCCGCCTATCAATTATGTAACCATGAGTAAACAAACCAAAAGAAAACCTCACCTTACCACTCCAACCTCTTAAATAAGACCTGAGCAGATTAAAGAAAACAACATTAGTGGACAATACTGTATAAGACAAACCATGTGAATAAAATGTCTTCAACCCACTGTAAAGACTGCTTTCCAAAAATGAATGCATATATTTTTATTCATATTATGAAAAATATTTTAAGTGTACAGAAGCCTAACATAATAAAATCCTGAGTTCTCCCTCAGCTTCATTAATTACCAACTCATGGCTAATCTTATTTCATCTATACTCCACCCCTTACTTCTCTTTATGATTTTGAAACAAGTATCAGACATCGCATAATTTACTTAAGGGCTAAAATTCAATGATCTCTTTTTAGTGAATATACAGATATATGAAGTACAACAAAGAAGTCGAGGATAGAAATATGGATTTGAGAGCCACGAATAATGAAATCAAGAGTAGAAGCTATGGCTTTGGACGAGGTCAAATAGTTGGGAAAAATATTTGGGAAACAATTTAGTTTTTTGTAGTTGCTTCTGGTATGTTTTTGTTAAGAAGATAAATGGACATAAAGTAAATCAAGAAAGTAACTGAATTTTTAAAGGCCCATAAAACTTTTATTAAGTGTTTTTCTCCCTTAAAAAGATGTCCCTAAATATAATTATTACTCTACGTGATTTAAAATCAGTGAAACCAAAATATATTTTATGTAACATCAAATTTAAACACTGATATTATAACCAATTGGAAATCTTCTTTTCAAAGTACTTATAAAAGCTTATTGTTCTACAAACATTTTATCTTTTAAGGTGAATACATATTTCATCTGCTATTTGTATGCATATTTCAAAATAACATTTTAAAAAGAAGTTTTAAAAAGAAAATGTGATTTTTATATTAAAATAGTTTTAAATGATGGTAGATTATATAATACTTAGAACTTTGAGCATAAATAATATTTTTTGCAGTAAAAATATTTTATAAGCTCTTTTGACATAACTTATCACATCAGACTATTATGCTTATGTTTTATTTTTAACCTGTGTCAAAACCAGTTATAATCTATTTACATTCCACTTCAATCCTGAAAGAATTCTGACTCTAATTCCCTAAGTCCTAATTTTTACAGTTCACTTGCAAAGCAATCTTAAAATGTTCTAAAATAGTTTTCAAAAGCTATTGTGTAAAGATTTGCCTTAAAAGAAAAAAAAAAAAGTATTTGTAACTTTTGGAACAGAATGCAATTTTGTGTATTTGAACATCTTAGTAACCAAATAAAAGATAAAAAGAATACAAAGGATATAGTTTTTAGAAACACAATAGATTTCCAATGTTTAAATTTTGATGTTCCAATGCTTACAAATTGATTGAACTGAACACAGTTTCTGTTTGATGAAGAGGAACTCCAATATGTTTTTAAGCACATTCTTACCTTTAAAGTAATCCTAGACCTAGATTGTAATTTCACACACTAAAGGAACATGTATTTCAGCTACGAGCATATCATACATTTCTTTGCTTTAGTATTTTCCCCTCTCTAAGAACATCAGACATATTTAAAAGCAATTGTAACTGGCTTTATTGGGTGACACTTCACCTAAATTACTAACTTTGTGGCATATATTTATGACTTTTGAAGAATTTCCCTTAATGTGTTTCCAGCTCAGTTTTAAAACATGATTAAAGAATCATTAGGTGAAAATCATGGTCCTCTAAGCCCTCACAAACAATTCCAAGTCTTTCCCATATACCAGTAAAAGGTAGGACATTAAAAGGCGCAACTGTTTTTCTTTTCAAGAGTCAACACAGCTTAAAATAAAATTTCTAAAAAGCTTCTCATATTTTTTAAAGTACATTTCGACTGACCAACCAGTTATTTAAACAGATTACATAAATCATGGTGAATATTCTTAAACAGAATTTTTTTTGTTAAGCTTTTGAGATTTTATTTTTTCCAATCTTACTTTAGACATTAAAATGGGGAGGATGGAGAGAAAGTGTTTAAAATATAAAATAACTTATTCAGAACTTGTTCGGTTTTTAACTAGGGAATTTTATAAAGATGTCTTGTTACTGTTCTTAAATTAATTCTACATCAGAAGCCAAGTGATTTTTTTTTTTTTTTACTCTTGAATAGTAATGACACAGATTCTCTTTCCCAATAATGTATATATTAACTATATTTATATATCAGATGAATTTTCATTTCTATATCTACAACGAAGCCCTTAGTGCCTCATTGCTTAATGGCATCATTAATATTAATTAATTCTGCCAGAATGAGTAGTCAATATATCTTTTATTTTCACAATTAAAGCACACACTCACAATTTAGCTGTCGAAACTGCTATTTTGCAAAAATTCATTTTTAAAAACTAGCAGCTTCTTTTAACACAAGAAATGAAATCAGTCAATTGTCTGGTCACTGTAATTGAGCAGACATGAATGTGCTGACAGTCAATGTCGTAAGTGTTGTATTATTTTTCTTCTCAACCAGATTTTCCCCTCACATTTAACACTTTGTAGTCTGAAGGACTTCTGTTTTTCCACCAAAAAAAATAACCAAAAACTAAAAACCAACCATTCACAATTTAGACAAGCGGCTCCCAGGAGCCCAGAGAAACCACCTCTAAAGGATGCCCAAAGCGCTCACAACACATGCCTTTACTTCCTGCGTCTTGCCCAAGCTTCAACAAATCAGTGCAGCGTTCATGAGGTACTTTGAGAATTTCTTTTTTTAAAATACAAATATCCTCTCCACCCCTAAAGTACTTCACACACGCATCTAAGGGTAGACTTTTGGGCCCTAGACTATAGTAAAGTATATACCAGCCCTGAGTAGAAACCGGGAAGATTTCGTTAAGTAGTTAAAGAAAGACAGTGGCGTCTACACGTCGCTAACTTTTCCGAGGTATCTCCTGAAGATGCCTCTCTAGTTGCTTCAGTGGTGTCGAGAACACCAAAAACCGAAGAGAACAAGCCTCTTCCCTCGAGAGAAGGGAGGGCTGAGGACGCTTCTCAGAGACCGTGCCCAGTAACAGGTGGCCTGGTCCGCAGGGACGGGCCGCGCTCCCGCCTCCGCCTCCGCCGCCGCCCGGGCCGCTCGGCGATCTAGTCCCGCCAGCCCCCGCCAGGCTCCTCACTCACCCGAGCCTGTGCTCCGGCGTCCGGCTGCCTGAGGCTGCGCCACCGCCCAGGAGGTGCGGCCGCCTTCCTGCTCCCGGGCGTGGGCTCAGCGCCGCGGGGCGGGCCCAGGCCGCTAGAGGCACCGGGAGAGGACCCTGGAGAAGCACGTGCTGCTCTTCCGACGAAGCCTCAAGGCCCGACAGCCCGGACCCGCCCGCCCAAGTACGCAGGCGCCGAGACTTCCAGACGCCTGTCGGGCCACAGGGTCGCGTCTGTCCCGCCCTCAGCTTGCAGTGTGACGTAGTAGAACGTCCCAGCCCGAGTGGGACTCAAGGCTGCTATATCGCTACAAACGGAGGCCTACCACGCGGGTGTCCGTGCGTGCGAGGGCAAAGCCCAATTTCCTCAGTTCAATTCATCCAACAGCCAGGAGGACCACTAGGCCCCACAAAATCTACCTCCAGGGAACTGTGGGTGGGAGTCAATCCCCAGAGCTCGGGCTCCAGCAGCCCGGACCCGCAAAGGCGGGCCGGCCAGGCTGAGGGCAGGATCTGGGAAGCCCCGCAACCCAGATGTCGTCGCCCGGTCGCCCGCACGTGCGGATCCCGCGCCCAAGGGGCCGCTGTGGCTGAGTCGCTGAGGCCTGGCACTGCGTTTTCCTGAGGCGTCGCTCCAGTGGGGAGCTTGCGCAGACGCCATCGGCCCGTAACTCCCGCCAGTGTCCCTGCGGACGGCGCCGCCAGGTCAGGCTTGGCAGGACCGGGTTGCGTCCTTGTAGGGGACGCTGCTGAGTCAAGAGCCATCCAGTAGGCCGGAGTGGGGAGACTGCGACCGAGCCGGGCCCGCGAAGTCGCGAGGGAGGACGCGATGGAGAAGCCTTCTTTCCAAACGAGGCTTGAAGCCCTGCGACTTCACTGGCCAGACCCTAGAGAACCGGTCGTTTTCCGAATTCGGTCCCATGTTGGGTCGTGGGGCCTCACACGAAATTGTAAGAATAAAAGGATGTTGGTAACTTTGTAGGAAAGTTTTCGTTGTTTCCTTATTTCCGTCTCGCCCATGGACAATTCGAGCAGTTTCCCGGCTTCACAACCAGAAAGTTTCAGACCAAACAGTCTGGATAGTTCCGGAGTCCGTTTTCTAGTGGAGAAATGCCTCTCGACTCCCCTTAAGGGGAGCTGCAACTGTCCTCCCGACCCCCAGCTGCAAGCCGCTGAGCGTCTTCCTCCCCTGCCCAGGTGAAACGCGTCCTTGTCGACTTTTCCAGGTTTATGTATTTTGTGTTTTAAAGGAACTTTGCAATGTGAGAAAAGATCATTTGGTTTCTCCTGACAAGAGACTTAAGAGTTTAAAGGGCCGTTTTAACACGTGAAACGAATGATGCGGATCCCCCAGCCGCGATGAAGCCACCCAGGACAGCTCAGCAGAAAGGAAGGAAGGACATGGATTTTTTTTTTTTTTTTTGGTCCTTTTCTTTTTTGGCTCAGTTCTCAGATCATTAAAGAACTATCCTTTCCCGCCTCCTGACCCTCCTCCCCTCCCCCTCTCTTTTCTGGTGCAAGCAATTAGGGTGAAGAAATCAGTGCCAGGTTCCTGCACCTGAAGAGAATGGAATTGCTTCGGGGATTGAGTCTTGACACCTGTCTCTACCCTAGATGGCGAGGGGGGAATTAGAGGTCAAAGCGCCTGGGGGAGAGGCCACGCGGATAGGGACAGGGCATTCCCCAAAACGTTGTTTTGGGGCTCTTCTTGTCAAGTCCTCCCACGCTGTCTTTCGGCCTCAGCTTCACGCGGGTCACTAACGCGCGAGTTTCCCTCCCTCCTTCCAGACCAGGACCTGGGGCTGGAATCAGAAGAGTAACTGACAAATCATTCGTTCGTTAATTTGCATTTATTTTCAGGAAATAATGTAGATAAAGAGGAAGGAGGGGGTACTGCCTTACATTTCAACAAGTAATTTGTGATCTTCACAGCGGACAAATCAAATTTACAAATTACTTTCCCACCTACTGGACAAAGCGGCCAAAGCCAAAACTGATACATAGGCGCGCGGGCTCCCCACAGATTTCGGAGAATGAAGGTGCACTAAAAACTCACTAGACAAAACAGGGTTGTTCAGAGAGAGAGAAGGCCGATCGAGGAATTGGAACTGGGGTTTGTGGCCTGGGTTTGTTTGTTTGATCATAATGCGTGTATTTTGACTTTTGTTGTTTTCTTTTGGTTTTGGTCTCTAAGCCAAACTGCGACCCTGTGCTTACATCAGGAAAGGGGCTTGATCTGTCGCCCCTAACCAACGTACCTCCCACCACGTGCCAGGATTCAGTGCTTTTACCTCCACACTCCCGAGCTCTCCCAGTCCTCCGCGCCCAGCTTCCCAGAACCAAGCGATTCTCTTTAATAAATACACAGAGGGAGAAGGTGTGAAGAGAATGGAACAGCTTTGTAACAATTGAAAACGTTAAAGCGCCATCTTTTAAGGGAGAGAGGGAGACAGGGGAAATATTTTTTGCTTTTGTTTTATATATGTATATATATATATATATATGTATACTGTATATATCTTAAAGTTCTGTTTCCTGGGCGCTAAGATTTGAGATATGCTCAGTTCTCAACAGCAACTAACAAGTGGTCCCTGGAACGGACCCGACAATACACAGCGTTTCCGCCGAGGCGAAAGCGCAAGCCAGCTCTGCGCAGGGCGGGGCTGGACGCGGGCTTGCGCTTTGGAGGCTGAGAGCGCGCTCCCGCGGGCCTTGCCCCCAAGAATCCCAGCCAGCAGAAGGAGAAAACGCGAGGAAGCTCTGGCCTGCAGGAGAGGAGTGGGACCCAGGGCAGCTGAAGGGGCGGCAGTCTTCAAGAAACACTTAGTGGTTGTTTGGATTTGGAGTAGTATGTGGGTGCAGAAACACCACGCCAATGGGCATAAACACGCCAGTTAGTGACTCCAAGCGTCCAGAAGAATAAATAAAAGTGTTGGGCTCAAACAGTGGGTTAGAACGAAGAGCCTCCGGAGGCTGCAAGTGCATACATAAAAGCCGTCCATAAAGACTGGAAGGGGATCTTTAGGCAGTTTGGTGAGGGTGAGGGTGAGGGTGGGGGTGGAGGTGGGGGTGGGGGGGTGGAGATGAAAACACACGCAGCTCCAGCACTTAGAACCATTGAGCCAAGCCGAGCACCGGATCCACCTCCAAGGAAGGGGCGGGTTTGCACACACACACCCCCAAGCAAATGGCAAGAAGATGGGGGCAGTAGTGCAGGCAATGGGCATCTTTTGGGGTCGTGAAAATCTTGAGAAGTCGAGGCAAAGGCGGAGGGTGCAGCAGCAGCAACAGGACAGGGACCACAGAGGGCGCAGGTAGTTGCGTTTCTTCTCTTCCTTCTACTCATGGGCTCACAAGACCTGGAACCGCCACGAGGCTTGGTCCTTATAGTCCAGACAATCGGTCGAGTTGAAATTGAGTTTCCAGGCAGAGGAAGCAGTGGCAGCCCCAGGCTCCTTGTAATCCAAGCAGTCAGCAGAATTGAAGGCGAGCCCGGAGCCGCCATAGCCCTGGTGGTGGTGATGGTGGTGATGGTGGTGATGACCTGATGACTGGCTCAGCGGGTGGTGTGCGTGCGGGTGGTGGTGATGGTGGCCCGCCATCGAAGAGGGTGCCATGGGGCTGAGTTGGTGCGGGTGGTGATGTGAGTGCATGGGAGCTAAGTATGAGCTGCAGTCCACGCCGCCAAAGTAGGAAGAGGAAGGCGCAGGGTACCCTTGACTGTAGCTGCCGCCCTGGCCGTAGGACATGGGATAGGAGGCCGCGGCCGAAGCGGCGCCTGCGGCTACCGAGCGCTGCATACAGGATGCGTTGCTAGGCGCGGCTAGGGGCTCGGGCACCGACACCGACGCTGGCGCAGAGCCGGGCGAAATGGAGGCCGGGCTCCAGATGGACGAGGCAGCCGGCGTGCTCAGTGACGACGCGGCTGCCACCGCCGGGTTCCCGCCCAGGCCCGCCGCTGCTGCAGCCGCTGGGTTGGCGGAAGCGCTGGACCCGGAGCTAGAGGATGAGGCGGAGCTGGACACAGCAGGTGGCGTGAATTGGCCGCTACTTTCGGAGCCCGAGCTCTCCCGCACCGGGGAAGACTTCTTCTTGGCCGGGCGGTTCTTGGTCCCGCTCCCACTCTGCTGCTGCTGCCGGCATTTGGCTCGGCGGTTCTTGAACCACACCTGCAGCGGGCGGGCGCGGGAAAACGAGTCACGAAGGGTGAGGGAGGCGGGCCGAGTGGAGCCCCATCCTTGGACCCACCACCTTGGCTAGGATCTCGCATCCCTCTCTACCAAGGCCTCCGTCCTTCCCCTCCCCCAGACGTCCAGAAGCTATGCCCACGTTCCCAGCTCCTCCACCCGCCCCCATCCTTTTCTCAAAGCCCCTCCTCTACTGTCTCTCGGGGAGGGTGGCCGGCATCCCACCGCCATGCAATTCTGCCCCAGAGAAGGACGTATACTGTCCAGTAAGAGTTTCTGACAAACTGCTGTTGGCTGCTTCCCACACCCCACAATAGGGGCCTGCCCTTCCGCCCCAAGGATGCTTGGAGGACCTGTCTGCTACGAACAGAGCTCAAGTGACGAGAAACACACAGGGCAGGCATCAAGAGTGTGGCTAGGCCCTTTCGCTGGAGTTGGCAGGCGACTATTTTGGGTAAGAACAGAAGTAGGACAGAGAAAACGGAACAAATGAAGTTTTCAGGGGAACTCGGGAAGTAAGACTGGAAGGAATTTCGTTGAGCTTCTGGGATGTAGGTGGGAAACCAAATGAGACGGTCAGTCCATAAAGTTCTCTCTCCTTCCTGTTGGAGAGCCCCGGAACACAGCATTGCATTTCTGGTCCTTTTTTGAGCCTCCAGGGAAAGAAGGCGAGATAAAAGTCCCTTAAGGAGAGTTCTGAGTTAAAATTCGAAAAGTATCTTACGGGTCTTTTCATCACAAAAGGAGCACTGATGATGCAGTAGCTAAGTGTGGGGTCCTAGGTTCAAGCCCACCAGACGCTCCACGTAAAGACCTACAGCCTTGGAAACCCTATGGGGGCAGTTCTACCCTGTCCTACAGGGTCGCTATGAATCTAAATGGATTCAACCACATGGGGTTTGGTTTCAACACAAAAAAAAGAATTCGCAAAACCCACAGCCGCGTTTTGCGCCCGGAGCGCCCTCCCAAGTCAATCTCCGACCTTCCAGTTCCCAGATCCGGGAGATGTAAGGCAAGGGCACAGGCAGAATTCAGGCCGGCGAGGGAAATCGCTAAATCCTGGGGCAACCGAAGAAGTCGGGTTAAGTGTCAGGACCTACTAGACACATTACATTAGGGCGCTTCGCTCGACCTTCTGCAGTCCTAAAAAGGGCTTTAGATACCGAAGCCCGATCCAGGGCTCAAAGCCGTTTCATTTAGCTTTGCCCCTCTTCTGGCCTAGGCCCAGCGCTAGGGGGAGTCTGAGGCTGCCCAGGCTGTAAGTCCGCCCCCACACCGACCACTCTGCCAGGCTTGGAAAACCTTTATCGGTCTTGGCCCTATCCGACCACCCCCCACTCCCACCCCCCTGGCCATACTCTGACTCTTGGAACCTCGGATGTGCACACCTGGACTCTAGACTCCGGCAGGTTGATCTTGAGCGCCACCTCCTCACGCATGAAGATATCAGGGTATCTAGTCTTGGCGAAGAGCGCTTCGAGCACGTCCAGCTGTGAACGCGTGAAGGTAGTGCGCTCCCGCCGCTGCTTCCTTGGTGTAGCTGCGAAGACACGAAGGGGCGTCTCGGTCAGCGGTGGCCACGCGGCCCCGCGCGAGAGAACGCGGGTAGGCCCCTAGCAGTACCAGAGTCCGGCCGTCGTATGGAAAAGCCGAGCCCGGAGTGAAAGAAACTCTCCAAGAGGGGCGAGCCTGACCGACCACAAGTGGGAGAAAAGTTGCTCCAAGGCGCCAGGGCTGTGTCCTCTCCCTGTCTCCCAAAGGTTAAAAAAGAAGTCACTATTTAGTGACTCCACTCCTCAACATCTCCTTTCCCAACACAGGCTGACTGGGGGTAGGGTAGGGGTGCACAGAAATACGATCTGAAAACACCTTCTAAGGTAATAAATGGGGGTTCAGTAGTGGGAGCTGGAAAAGGAACCCAGTTTTCTGATCAAACTCCACTTCAGCAATGTAAGAGTGAGTACAGGCCACAGGTCCAGGGGCGTGCAATTTAATTTGGAAAGGAGAATCACCCTCAGCTCAACCTGCAGAATCCCATAAGCGAAGTTACGCCTTAAAGCCAAACTCTCCATTAGAACCTATCGAGACTCCAGATATTCTCATTCATTGCTGGGGGTAAAAACGTGATTCGATCCACAAAAATAACAGCCACCCGAGGGTTATGAATCCAGGGGTAAATGCGCACTGCGCAGGCAGTGGGAGCACTACAGAAGGCAGGTTGTCCGCGTGGCCAGATTGGAAGGGCACACAATACACGTTTTCGTTGCCGGATCCATCTCACCCACACCATGACTCTCTGGTGTGAGCCTTCAGCCGGCTTTGAATTGTAAGCAGACTAGGAAACCGGCTTCCTAGGCCTGCTCCGCAACAGATCTGTGCACAGATCTTAGAAACTTGGGATCCCCAACGTTTGCCAAGGCTGGGGGGCCAGGAGGGCCGGTGCTCACCCGGATAGCCCACGGAGGGGTGCAGCAGGTCCATGGCCGGCCCAGCTAGGCCCAGCCCATTCATGCCATATGGGGGTTGTTTGAGGTAAGACATCATGCTAACAGCCGGGTGGAGGCGCCCCGACGGATCCAGGAGGTCGGGGGCCTGGCGCGGTGCGGGGTTCCCACCGCGCAGTTCTTCGAGCTGTTTCGTCCCGGGGGCCCCGGCCTATGGAGACACGACATGGAAACCGTCAATCGGAACGACCCAGCTCCCAGATAGCGTTTGAAGTCAGTAGTCTCGGGACTGCACAAGGCCAAGGTCAACTCGACTTCATAAGGCCTAAGCCCAGAAACCACGCTCTTTTCGAAAAATAAACTTTTCTGGATCCTTACTGCTTCTCTAGGGTTTGGGGGAAAGACACTCGTAGAGCGGTACTGGGAGTGAGGAAAGGCTAAAAACTAGGCCAGGCTGAGAAGCTGTCAAGCCGGAGCTCTAAGTCCAGAAGACCGAAAGAGGAGTCTCAAGTCTAAGCAAAATTTTCAGTCCGACGGGAGCCAGCCTTCAGCTCAACAAGCAAACGTTCACTCAGTTCCCCGACTTCGGGCTGCCCGGAGCATGAGGACTAGACTGCTTTGTTTCTAATGTTTTCAAAGCTGGACGAAAAGGTAGAGAGACTCCAGAGGGCCAAGGTGAAGCACTGCGGAGAGCTAGCCTTCCCTGGCCTCTCCGAGTCGCATAGCCCACTTGAAAGACTTGGTTCCTCCAAAGGTTTCCGCAGCTGTGGAAACCCCAGCCACCCCTCTAGCTGACCTCTGTTCCCAGGCGCTGAAAGATCGCTCCCCTGAAATCCCACCACAACTCAACCGCAGTTACCCACCCAGGTGTGGCTGATGCGGCCAGAAGATACAAGGGTGGGGGACACTGTAGTGGTGGTGGGTCCAAGAGGCGGCCAGAGGTCGCAGGTGCCTCTGCTGCGGCCTCGCGCCCTTCTTCAGAAGCGCGGGCCGGGCCTTCCTTCTGCCGGGTCCTGGCTACAGACAATGGGAACCGGGCTAGGGCTCAAAGGTGACCCGGCTCAGTGCTCCAAAGGGCCTCGGGGAATTGGGAGACTTGGGTTTAGCTAGTCTCGTACGCCCCTCGCCCCCCCTGCCTATCCTACGCCCTGTACCCCGCGGCTCCAGGATCTGATCGAAACTAAAGAACTAGGCCTCAGAGGCGTAGACCGCGCTACTCTTGACGAGAAAGTCGAAGTCTCGCTTTCGCAGTTGCCCGGAACCTGAGGCGCTACTCCTGGGGGTCAGCAAATGGCGGTGGGAATGGGACAAGACCCAGGGGCCCTGTAGCTTTATCCCGCTTCGCGGGAACTCTGTAAAGCAGGCCTTGAGAGCTGGACTAGGAAGTTCAGCGAGAGAAGTTTGAGCCAAAGAAGCCCTCGTCCTCCGGGACCCTTGGTTTGCAGGGCTTGCAGGGAAGGAGAGAAGGAGGAAAACAGCTTTGGGTTCTTGGGCCGCGGGAGAACGGGACTTCAGCCCGGACGGTTCTGTTAGGCTGCAGCAGTCTTTTCGGACTTTCATCGGACTTTCACCAAACTTAACACTTCAGCTCACTGACTTCGGAGGAGGCGGGGGATAGGGTGGTGAGGGGGGAGATGGAGCACAGGACTGTAGCCGCGCTCTGGGGCCCTCCGCTCACCTACAGGGGCGCCAAGACGGTCTCACGGCTCCGCCCCATCCCCCCCAGCCTGAGACCAGTGTAAACCCGGACCCAACTGAGGAAAGGGACGCCAGAGCACCCGACGCGCTTCTCGTATCCCGGGAGTCCCCTGGTTGTCTCCTTACCTGCCCTCAGCTGCCGCGGCCGCTCACCATCTACCTCGTGCCCTCACCGAGACCCGCTGGGCAGCCAACCTGCAAAACAGAGGGGCGCAGGAATTACCCGCCGGACTGGGCGCGGCTGGTCTAGGACCCCTGATTTGTTTCTTTTCCCAACTTCACTCTTCCCATCTCTTTCTTCTCTCCCAGGGGCTTTATGTGTTTCGCTCCAGGTTACATTTTATTGCACAGACACTTTGTTTGCAAAACCCCACACGCTCCTAAGATCCAGGCTCTGCGGGGATCGCACCGAGGGGCTGCAAAGGGGGAGGGGAGGGAGTACACAGAGCAGAGTTGGAAGGAGGCTGGTCGCTGCCGCTGCACTCCTAGGGCAGCACGGAGGTGGTGGGGCTGGGGAAGTCTTGCAGAGGCACTTTGCAAACTAAATAAATCAAGCGATTTACCTTGTCGGAGTGGCTTGTCTTGCTCGGTTGTTTAGGTGATTGGAAATGTAGCCTGATGAAGATTGATCACCTTTCTACTGCCCTCCCCGAGTATGTGAACGCGAGGCGAGTGCGTAACGGGGTTGGGCCGCCAATCCTGGGCCCAGCTTGGACTGAGTGACAGGGAGCCGGGCAATGGCAGCTCGAGCCGAAGGTTACCTCCGCGCGCCCCCGCCCCCGCCCTCCCCCGCCCCCTGCGCCCCGCCCTCCCCTCCCGGCCGCCCCGCCCCGACCGCGCGCTAACTCCAGGACTCGGCTGCCAAAAGCCGAGCAGAGTTAGGCGAGGGAGGCGAGCGCACAGCCGGAGTCCCAGCCGCTCAGGGGCGCGGGTCCCGGGGCCTGTTTCGGGGCCCCCGCCTCTCTCCTGCCTTTCTCCCGCCCTCTCGGCGCTCGCGAGGGAGTGGCGGCAAGGAGACGAGGTGCTGGAGAACCGGTTTCATCGCTCCCACGCGCGCCCACCGGGCTCCGCGGCCTTGGTGTAGGCGCGAGGACTCAGGGGCCGCCGATTAGAGAAGCGCGGGCCCCCAGCCCCTCTCGCGGGGTCTTGGGCCCCAGCGCCTCCTTCCCAGCGCCAGCGCCGTCACCTGCAGACGGACGCCGCGGGCGACTCGTGCCAGCGCAGGCAACTTTGCGGAGCGTGAGAGCAGCTCCTAGTGTGCAGATCTCCTCTCGGTGCCTCAGGACTCTTGGGGCCGGGGAATGGCACCGCCGGGGAAACACCGCAACATACCTGCTTCGCGGTGTTTCGGGTCTCCCTTAAGGGTGTTTTTAGATCTTAAACTCTTCTTCTGAAACGTTGGAGCCCAGCATCCCTCCCCGCCCAACATACATGTAACTCCTCTAATGAATCGAAACTTTCTCTTTCTCACTAAGTTTCTCACTTCTTTCCCATTTTCATCTAACATGGGTACTCTTGTGGGAAACGTGGCCACAGGCCCTTAGCCTCAATTTATTTCCCCCATGACGCAGAAGTAGCCTCCTAGAGGCGTTTCCCCCGGATTGTTCGTATTAGCGAAGCCCATTTCCCAGTTGAACAAACTTCTCAAACATGTCCACCTTGGTAGACTTTTCAAAGCGGAAGGGGGGTGGCGGGCGGGGGGGGGAGTTGAGTGTTTTCCCAGCCCAGAGCAAGCCAGTTCTTTTAAGTAGCAGCTCTTCGGAATATTCGGCAGGACTTTACTCCTTTCGAGAAGCTACCCTTTGCTTTCTAATCCGCCCACTCCAACATGCAGAGTGAAAAGTTTGAAGAGAAATAAGTGAGTCAAAGAGCCGATCTGCGCATCGCGGTGGGACAGCCAGCGCGGTCCGGGTGGTGGGGTCGGGCGCTGGCGAGAAGGAAGAGGAAGGGGCAGCCAGCAGACAAAAAAAGGGCCGGGGCTGCAGTTCATCCAAGTGCTTCCCCCTCCCCCCAAGCGACACTTTCGTTTGGAGTTCGAATAAAATACGGTAACAGAATATGATGGAGGGCATACTGTTTCTTAACTGCTTCTCAAAGAACCCGGGAGATCTTCTTAGGACCTTTAATAAGGCTTTGGTCGGTTCTTTTGTTGATCTCTCAAAATCAACTCCTTCTAATTGAAGTTGGAGCTGAAAGCGAGCTAATGTTCAAAGAAAGTGGCCGCCAGACCAACGAAATTACATTTTTTTTTTTTTACGATGAGGGAACATCTAATCAAAGGCGCAGCGAAGGAGGGGTGGAACTGGGGGAGTACGAAGGAGAAAAGGAGGTTTTACAAGATCCTTCTCTGGTTCACAAAAGTCAGCGACACGGGCGCTTCTCTCCAGAACAAAGACGCCGCTGCCCATTCACAAAAGGGAGAGAAAGAGAGAAAGTAGAATAAAAGAACGAGAGGAAAGGGAAAAAACATGAGGAGGGGGGGAGCTTTACAGGAAAAGAAACTGCGCAGAGCGCAGCGTTGGCCCTGGTCCGGACACACCTCAGGCTCCCACAGGCCCCCGCCGACAACAGTCCCAGCGGCCAGCGGTCAGCAGTCCGCGTCTTGGAGCCCCTGAGATGGTGCTGAGGCTTAAAGAATGAATCGAAAGACATCCCTGCCTCCAGTTCCGGGGCCAGGAGCCGCCTGGAGCTCACTAGTTTCAGGGGAGGGAAGTGTGCGAACGTCCTGGAACGCGCGCCGGCCGGCGTCTGCATCCGTAACCCTAAACTGCCATCCCGGCCTGCGCTCTGTATGTCCAGATTGGCCCGCCCGCGCCATGGTGTGTGCTCTTGCCCCAGAACCGCAACATTTCGGCCTCCTGCCTCCTCCCGGCCCTGTTTCGCCTGCAGCTGTAGTCTCGGTCCAGGACCGGCGCGGCACGGTGGGGAGGCCGTGCGCTCTGGAATGTACCAGAGCGGTCCCCAGGGCCAGCGGCACGGTAACTCTGCATGCTCGACTCCAGATGCTGCCACTGGTTTCGGGGAAGTCGAGAGGTATCAAGTAGCAAGGATTTTTTTTTTTTTTCTAATGAGAGTATTTATCTAATCCTAAATTGCAGGCGAATTTTCTTAATGCTCAGCCCTTAAAACCCCGGGATTAAGAGAAGAAAAAGAGAGAGAGGAGAGGGGAGAGGGAGGAGAGTGGAATAGGAGAGACAGACAGATGAAAGTTTCCTGTATACGATGCAGAGGACTGAGGCGGCCGTCGCTAGGCAAATGTCCAGGTGGGAAATTCTGGGCCAGAACCTGCGATCATTCCAGCATCGAAGAGAGGGGAAGACGGAGGGAACCCAATTCAAGGCCCATGGGCCTGGGAGGGGGGCAAGGAAACTGGGCCCCAAGGCCCGAATCCCTCACCAGGCGACTTCGAGGCCCCTCTAGGCTCTGGTGGACACTTGGAACATGCGGAAGGGTTTGGCTCTAGGGCCCGAGGGATCCAGGCCAGGAGCAAAAATTCCACATCGGCCTGCTGGCTGTACCCAAGGTAGTCCACCAACGTTCCTCCTCTGCGGCGACCTGCCGGCCCAGAGCCTTTCTACCCACGAAGCGGGCTTTCGGGCTCCCAACCCCTCTCGGTTCTGGGTCCACGCCCGTAGCCCAAAGCCGGCACCAGACCTGACACAACGAAATCGGGACCTCGTGCTCTCATGGGGTCCTTGACCCCACAGATTAAGGGTCCGCTCTCTGCCGCCACTGCGGGGCGTGCGGGTGCCACTAAGTAGCCCAAATGGAATCCCTGGGAGGCTCAGGACCCAGTCAAGAGGGGCCAGGAACGGTTGCACTCGCTGGCCCTGACCACCCTAGCAAATTTATGGTGAGGCCAGTTTTGGCAGGGCCAGTGTGGCTAAGGGGACGCCTCTCGGTGAGGTCCCTCAGGAGGGAATGGTACCCTAATCCGTAGTAAATCGAGTGGGTGACACAGGCCGCCCAAGCCCCAGCAGCTCTGGTCAGGCGATTTCCATGTGGCGTCCTTCCTTGGGGTTAGTTAGAATGGGTTTCCCAGAGCTTTCTCCAGCTCGTTCAGCTTTCTCGCTTGAATAAAAAGGGCAAATACCTAATTTTACTGAGTTCCCGTAACTTTTCAAAAACTTTAACTAAAAAGCAAAGGAATTTTATCATTTTGATGGAGACTACAGTTTGTGAGTTGTGTATGTATGTATGTGTACATTATATGTGTGGGTGTGTATATATATAAACACATATACACATACATACATATATATTTAGACTAAAGGCTAATGGACTGTTTAAATATCCAGACTTGTTGAACGAGCTTTCTTTGTTTGGGATGTCTGTAGGAGTGACTGGAAACTACCATAAAATCACTTTCTTTTTTTTTTTTTTCATGTAGCCTGGAACTTCTTGTTAAAAGTTCCCTTTCTCTCATTTCATACACATACATCTGTACACACTATGACTCACTTCCCCAATAATAACTTTATTTTACCTGAGCCTAGATTGTGGATTTATCAGAAGATATAGCTAAGTGAGTATATTACTGTAACAAGTAATAATGTAGAAATTTATGAAGATATTAGCATTTTTGCAGTGATGTGGAATCTTTCTTAAAAGAAATGACCCTTTTTATGGATGATAGTTTACACTGCTTAAGAAAATGTGACTATTTGCTGTTCAATTCCAATTCTTGTGTCAGCAGGGCCCCTTTGGGATAGAGTCAACTTACTCAGTTCCAAATACTGACTGCACTACTTTTCAAAGGATTGTTTTCCACATGAAAAGTCTTATGGATACATAAACTTCCACTCAAACCAAAGTGTCAAGTTTTCATTGGAAGAAAGGAGCACACTGTTTAAGGTAAGAAAGTTTCTGCTTTTATTGAAAATTTATATATGACTCAGTAATAAATAAACAGATAACCATTTTCACAAAACAAAATGACAGCGCTATGATAGAGAAGAAAATATTATTAATTGATAGATTTACTCATAATGGCAAGACAGACTTCTATCAATACAGAATAAATATTAACAGCATTCTTGAGCCAATGTTGAGACCCAATAAAAATGTAGGAACCAAGCTAGATGTAATAAATAATTATCCAGAGAAAAAGATGGCGCATTCTCAAATGATAAAACTGTCTTTGTAAACTGATGTATGACAATTGGTCCCATCCTCACACCTCACCTCTAAATCACAAGACTTGTCTCACACTATCTTTAAGGACAATCCTTGGAGGCTAGCAGAAGAGGGACACTATTATCCTTACAGTGAAATGCAGAACAAGTGCAGAAAGCCCCACTGGTAAATAGAACAGTTTAGTAAGTAGGTTGTGTATGATCTAACTATAAATTTTAGGTAAGCAGATTAAGTGTTACATATGGCAGGACTGGAAAAAAAAATCATTCATGACATTTTTCTGATACCCTCTGTTACCCCCCTCCCACCATCATTATGCTATTAAAAACAACAACAACGAAAAATGTTTTCCAAATTTCCCTCCCATAAAAAAATGAGGGAAAATAATGAGGGAAATGGTGCTTTTCCTTCTATGAACAGTTTCTTGAACACCCTAATACCATTCACTCACAAGATTGTCTGTGCAAATTCATTTCACATGATTTAAAGGAAATGATTACTTCACAAACAAATCCTGAAACAAAGCTATTTTGGAGTTCTGTATATTATCTAGAAAGGCAGGAGAGAAGAAGGGGTGGTCGGTGGTTTAAAAAAAAAAAAGTTAAAAGTTTTAAATCAACAATGAGTTTGACTTTTTCTGATCTGGGGACCCAAGACCACTTAAATACTGGGAGAGATTCTGGTCTGGCCCTACTGAAGAACACATTTCTCTTCTTTCTTGGCCATCTTGCCTTTGTTTTGCTCTAGAGTTCGCTCCAAATGCTCATCTTCTTCTTCGGCCCTGGAAGTCAGACAAACAGGAAACAAACAAAAAATTATTTTTCCTTCGTGGAGGGCAGAGCAGTGCTCCCCCCCCTCACCCTGCATTGGAGTCCCTGCAGAAATGGGGAACTCGAGTCCAGCGGAAGGCTGCCCCTGCCGGCCCAATACCTCTGGACTGAACTTCCCACAAACTTCGCTGCTGCTCGGCATGTGGCCGAGCCTCCAACCAGATCCCACAGCCCACTCACTGCTTCTCCTGTGCATCCAGGTCCCTGACGAGCGCGTCGCGCTTGTTCACCAAGATCACCAGCTCATCCAGCAGGAGCTGTTCTCGTCGCTTCTGGGCCTCCGTCTTCTGCCAGTCTGCAGAGGATGGGAGGCTCGTTACCCACCAGCAGGGTCTCATCATACTCGTTCCCCAGCACCTTCCCGCCTTTTTCAATGTCCCAGTATTTCTCGCCAAACCACATTATAGAACCATTAGCTACTGCGTTCTGGGGAGTTTGACCATCAAGATGAGGATTACACCCCTAAAACCCCACTTTCTAAATATTTCCTGCGGACGGAAATGGCTGTGACAGGGCAGGGACCTGAACAAGAGGCCAGGTGTGAGCTGGGTGGCGGGATGGGAGGTGTGCACCTGAGTCCAGCCTAAGTGGGGGAGGGCACCTAGAACCCAGAAGAAGTTGGCTGGGCGGTAGGAGGTGGGGGAAGTGGGTAAATCAGGAGGCGGGAAGCCGAGAAGGGCGATAAAATCATTCAGAAAAGGCTAGAGAATCTGCTTGAGAACCTAGCCTCCTCCCCACCCCCACTCTCACCCAAACAGCCCATTCTTCGCTAATTTCCTCTTCGCTCTATTTTAGCAGTTGGATGTATCTCACACTGGGCGCCATATGCTTCACAATAACTTTAAAAGTAGTGAATCGGCTAATTAGCATTTTTCTTTGAAGTAAAAAATAAATTTGCTCTGCAATATTACACTGCAGCTCTCGATCGCATTGGTATCACAGCCAGTTTTCTTTTGGAGAGATTTGCTGGATGGTTTGAAATCAAAGCACTTTTGCAAAGGGAAAATTACATTTTTCTTTTTGAAACCCCATGTTAAAGGTTTGGAAAATCCGATGGGTACTACTCTTTCCATGGGTGCGGGCAGTTTTCCGAAGGTTTAGGCCCCAATAATATATTTCCTAAGCTTTGCTGGTCTGGTAATTTCCTTAAGATGAGCAGTAGCTTCATTTAATAGAAATAGGACCAAACCGAACATTTAAAGCACTTTTGAAACCAAAGCCAACTGCTCTTTGGCCAGACTGTAAGGGCTTGTAGCTGTCAATCAACCCCCAGTCTACCCCGCCTCCCTCATTAGGAAGGTAAACAATGAAAAGAAGAAGTAGATGATGAAGCAGATACCAGAACAAATGAGGACCTAGAGGGAAACAGGACACCAGCTTAAAAAAAAAAAAAAAAAAATAGCCATTGACTCATGCAGTGTCCCTCCCGTACCCTCCCCCAGTAAGTGGACTTTCCAAAAAAACACAGGAGAGTGCAATCCTTTCGGGTTTCTCTCTTCTCTCTCGATTGCCCTGGGCAATCATGTTAAAACTCACATGGCTGGTGCTTATTCAGATAAACCTAACAATGCACACCACTGGTTACCATGTGAATCTTCACAAACCACAGAAGAATGTGCTGGTTCAAATCCCCCCCCCACCCCCTCCAAAGCAAAATTTATTCACAACAGCAAACTGCTCAGCAGCTTTAGGAAAGCAAATGGTGCTAGAGGGAATTCTATCTCGTATTTACAAATTAAAAATTAGATGCATCATCATGCAATAAAGGTTAGAATAGCAGGAGAATAACAACAAAAACCTAGAACAATGTGTTCATTTTTCTCACTATTTGTTTAACTTATAAAATCAAATAAATATATTATCTACATATAAATAAAACATGCCACATACTGGCTACCTACAAAACATCACACTAACAAATACATTAAATAACTGATCACCATTACATTTTCATTAAGAGGAAGTGAAATATTCAAATGCATGGAGACGAGTAAAGAAAACTTACTATGGAAAGTTTATTTTCCTCTAGAATTGTAAAAATAGTAACAAAAAATAAAATTTAAGAGAAGCTGAATCTCTCCCTATTTTATTATTTGGATTTAAGTGAAAATGATGTCAGGAATACTGAAAATGTTTCTTATCTGGTTCTTGTGCACTTCATCAGCTTCATTCTATAGAGCAGATAAATTAACAAGCTCTTCAGGTTGGAAAGATTTGAAAGGTCAGCTAGTCTAATTTTGGGTAACTGTAGGTCTACAAATCTAACTCAGAGGAAAACCTGCTATATTTTTTAAAGATTTGTAACTAAATGTGATGGTTTTTAAGATGATCTGTTTTGATGAATAACAAGCTTTCTATTTCCAACCCCCAAGAAGTCATTATGATCATAAGCTTTGATTTATAATGCTTTATTTTCAAAGTATTATAAGAGTCTTGTCAATTTTATTTTATCAAAACAAATCTCTACTTTGCACTTAAAAGAATAACTCAATTGAAAAATGATAATTTTTCTCAACATAATTTTAACCATATAGCATGAATGAAATGCAATAGACACATAAATTCTTAATTAAATTATTGGTAAATCTGAAGTTGACAACTACTTCAAAGCTTTTAATTAATAATTAGAAATGTAAGAATTTATTTACTATGGAAAAATTAGAAGTTTAGCCATATGGATAGGAGAAAAATGATTTTATCTTATTAACTGAACTTTCTAATAATTTTTAATTAATAATCTTTTCCTAGCTTAATAATGACATTTCTCATAACAAAACATTGTAAATTAAGAATATTTAGGTCATTTTCATTATTTGAGTCAAATTTAACTGAAATTAAAATTTAAAGTGTTTTAGCATAAACATATTTTTCATATTAATTCTGTCATTACTATATTCATATTTGTTTATGAATTATTCATCAATTGTCCAAGAAATAGCTATGTGCAGTGAGTGAATGTTACTCTCACAAAACAACTTATTTTTTGCATTAGCTTTCTCAGCGAAAATACATTATATAATTCACATATATTTGGGTGGTAATTTGGGAAATTAAATAAACTTTTGATTTTCTTAACAAAACCAAATTTAGTATTACATTAAAACGGATTAAGATTCAAGTTGTATGTTGAGTCCTAAATTTAAAAAATCCCCTTTTAAGAAGCTTCACCTAGATGCAATAGCATGTTTTAAAAGATGTATTAAATTTGTGTTACCTGTTATGCATTTTAAGGAAGGATTATTCACCTATAACACCAGTCACAGCTAGCTAGCTACAATGACTTTGGCTTGGACAGACGAAAATATGACTCCTGATAATTTCAAGATTCCAGTGTACTTTTGCTATAAAAGCTATATCCTCTAGCAACAAATAGGATTAAGTTTTGATATTGCGTTTGAGCCAATGTGTTGAAATAAAGAGATCTGTTTATATCTATCTGCACCGAGCTGTTTTGTTAATTAAAAAAAAACTTTTTATATATAGGACCAATCACTCATTCTTCGATTTAGCTTATTTGCTGAAGTTGATAATTACCTTGAAAAAGGGCAAGAGAAATACCTATAAACACTTTAATAGAAAGGACCTAAAGTTCTTGTAGCACCTTGCCACTATGAATAAGCTTGGCACTTTGATGAAAATTAACACTAGTTTTGTAAAGAGCACATTGGGGGATTGCAGTCAAGCCTTATCTTTAGTTCCAGTCAACTAGCAATCCTGAAAGAGTTTGCATCATCATCAGAGCAGGCCATTTGATAGGATTCTACCGCTGCACCTAATCAATCTTTGGGAGACTGTGGCTGTGCTGTGTAACAAAGCTAAAATAGATTTACAAATGGGGTTTTAGGGGATAAGCTCCTCCACAGGATTACATATTGATTTTAAATATAAAAAGCTTATCATATAAACCATAACTACAAAAATAGTGAACCTATGCATAAATCCTTTTAAAAGAGCACCCACTTCAAACTAAGCCAAGAATAAATCAAGATGTACAAAATCACAGAGAAGATCCATTTCTTGCGCAGAAAATGAACACAGCACTTTCTACAAGCCCACACCAATGTGTGCAGAAATGAATTTATCTTTCCTAACGGGGGACTAAGTAATCTGGAACAAAAACAACTATAGGAAAAGTATCTAAAAGGTGCTTGTTAGCTTGAGGGATCCTATAACTTAGTTCAGCAGAGTGAAAACTCTGGCTATGAAAAACATCTCAGGGGTAAAAACAAATAAAGAGGTAAAAACAGGCCAAGGCGATTATGAAATTCTCAGAAGAATAGACATGTTGAATATAATTTTTTGCTTTAAAACCAAGCTGCTAATATTTTTCTCAATGTGCTATGGTTATTAAAATTCTGTACTTTTCTCATGATGAATGGTTTCAGCAGCAAATTTATTGGAGAAGACTTCCTTTTTTTTTTTCTACTATAACTATCTTACTGAAGTGGAAAGGATGGGAAAAGAGAAATGGCCCTTAAAACAAAGGAAAACAAAACAAAATCAACTGTTGTTGCCTATTCATGTGTTTTACTGCGATGTTTTAACACACCCAAAGGCTATTCAACTGCATGTGTGTCCATTCTGAGGGTTGGCTCAGATGACACTATCTTCGCAAGGTCCCTCTGTAGCTCAGCCCAGGCTAGTAGGGCAGGCCTTTCTCCAAGAAAGTGTCTTTATCTGTAATCAACAGGCTGCTCCTTTCCTCAACCAGCAACTGAAACTGGCTGAGAGATTTAAGGCAGAGTCACATATGGAACAATGGTACTAATTAATAAAACAAAACAACCCCACACCAAAAACTACTAACAATTGCATCAAAGGTGCTTTAAAAAAAAAAGCCTTTTTAACTCCTCTTATTTTAAATAATACAAGAACAACAACAACAAAAAACCTTTTCTATTGGTTTTCCATCTGAACAAGAAGATCAGGTACATAAAAATGTTTGATTATTTAAAATTGTAAATCTGGTATACAGGGATAGGATTGCCAGTGAGACTGGGATCTTTTTACATGTACCGTGGATCTCCGTTTTCGATTGGTATTTGGTAAAAATACTAAATCAATATCTGCCTTAAAAGTTAACTGTGTTGTATCAAACTGTATTCTAGGGACTATTTAATTTATTATACATAAAACATTTAAAGAATACTCTGGGGAGTATAATGTATTATGAATATATAAAGATTAGAATGTATAATGAGTACAGTATTTACTGTATCTACTGTTCAATGGACTATTTAGCCTTCCACTTTCTTTTACAGACCACACCATGACTACAGAAATTTTACCAAGAAGAAAAACAACATTAAGCATTCTGGTGTTCTTTATTTCAATGACAAGTTTCATAGAACATCTTAAACAATTTTGACATATTTTATAGCCAGTGTCAAAGGTATACGATGATATATTTGGATAGCCCTTATAAGATATTAGTTACATAAAGCCTTATAAAGTAAATCTGATTTCTAAATGAGAACATATAAATGCTATCAGTTATTTTTATAAACTGAGATTATGAATATAAAAGTAAAGCTAAAGCTTCTATAAATGCATAAAACTAGGTAATCATGTTTATTAAAATATTTTTAAAACATAAGGCTTCACTTTGGTTTTCCCTTACAAACCCAAATTTCTAGTTTCAAAACTAATTAAAATTGACTTATTGTGGATCAGGGCTACCTTATCAGGTGAGGAACAAAATTACCATGGACAGTCAATGGGTTAAGAGGTCAATGTAGAATAGGAAAATCAATTTGCATTGATTAGACAAAAGGTCCATTTTATAGAGCCCAAAGGATTAGCTTTTAAGCAGACATCTTTGAACTATAAGACATTTTCAACTAAGAGGTATAGAGAGAACAGTATTATAAAACACCCCAGAATTTTAAAAACTATAATTATATGTAAGAAATTCCTTAGTTAAACTAGCTGACGTTTACTGATATTATGAACTATGTTTAGAATTACTATATAATTCACTTGAAAGCTTTATGAAATGTGTGAAAGTATTTCATTTATCTCCTACATCAATCTTTGTCTGAATATTCACTTAATAGGAGTTATAATCTTAAGAACTATAGTGGACTTGCTGGTGACTAATCTCAATGTTGACATCACTGAAATATTAAGGTAAAATTTAGAGTCTGTGTCAAATCAAAATGATAAAGCTTTTTCAAATCTCCGAGTCGAAACAGCTTTAAATTACATATAAGTAAAATGTAATTAAATCCCCTAATTCTTTATATTTTCCATTTTATGAACATTTAAACTTACTGAACCAAAAATTAAGATAATTTTGTGCTTAATAGGAAATGTAATGATTATGTAGCTGAATTAGGGTGCTTAGATTTATATGGCTACTGCTTCTGCCTCTAAAGCTCTCATTTGCAATTCCTGTAGGTCCCTAGTCAGACAAGACCTGGGGAGACCAGATGTGTACTACACTCTTTAAATGTGTTTGACAACTGGCACCTTTCATACTTCACCCACCTTAGCATTTCTTACCTTCAATGGCTAGCATTGCACGCAATTCCCGGTTCAGCAACTCATACCTTCGTTCTAAATCATGTTCTTTTTCCCTAGGCAAATTGCAAAAGTTCATCAATATGCTAATTACTAAATCATTAGACACTTAAAAGAACCTTTAGGTTACATTGATTTTAGGACTCACAACCGACTTTTCTCTTTAACTTTAAGCTACTCCAAATAAGCGATACACAAATCTAAAACCTTCCTCAGGTAGAATATTTACTGCTGTTATTTTCCTCCTTCAGTTCTGAATTACACATAAGTATATTTTAATCTGTAGAAAAGTAGTCTCACTCTTCAATGCTTACTTATATTAAGTGCCAGGTATAAGATTCTTATGTAAATTATTTTTCTAATTCATAACATATATTCTTTTGTCCAAAACTTCATGTGATAAGACACACGAAAGTGCCAGTGCAAATTTAATATAGAGACAATTAAATATCTCAAGTTTTGTGCTTCTGCCAAACTCTTTCATCAACTTCAGGAGTAGCAGAAATTATAAAAATAGTTCCTCACTAAAATAAAACATGCAAGTCTGCTAATTCCCACACTAGGTGGCATACTGTAAGAGCATTGCTAGTGAGCAGAGAGGAACAAGCAAAAAGTCCTACTGATGATAGCGACCCTAGGCACAACAGAAGGAAACCCTGCCCTGCCCTGCGCTGTCCTCACTGTTGTTACGCTTGAGACTACTGCTGCTGCCCCTGCTGTAGTTAGTCCTAGAGTGAACTAAATGTGAAAGATGAAGAACACTTACAGTTGGTCTAGGCTCCATTTTATTGTCAGTCTTGCAATGGCAAAAAGGTCACGTCTATTTAAATCATTAATCTTTTATTCCAAAATTTAGGCTCACAACACCAGAAGAACACAAACGTAAGTTAGGCCTCAGGAAGAGTTATTTATTCTTAAATTTACAATTTAGTGATAAATGGACTTCAGTTTTATATCTCAGCCTTTCTAGCCTTCAATATAAACCAATAGTTTCTTGTCCAAAAATGGTTTATTTTTTAGATAGAAACCTTTTTATATTCCTTGGATTTCTGTATAATAAACACATTTTTTTTCTATGTGTAATTATTTCAATGAAATATTCTTACAGTTCAGATAAAAATCAACTGTATATTATAGTTATTTTTATAAAAAGTATACTACAATACCTGAGGAAAGAAAAAAATTAGGCCTAACAAATATGAAGCCTCAAAGAAAGCAATTAGCAAAAAGTCTTAAGATTCATCGATTTGTTGTAGGGCCAACAAGCATAATGATAAGTACTTACAGAAGAGAGAGCTGGTTCATTCTCCTTATTAAGGCATTTTTTTTATTAACTAACATAAACCATTCCTGCATCATTGCTTCTTCTTCTTCTGTGTTCCTTCCTATAATTCAGGAAGATTTATCTATTATTATGTGATATTTTACAAGTCAAATAATAGTTTAGTACAAATTTTTTAATATAAAAATATCATTTTAGCTGCCCCAACAGTACATGTTATAATAACATAAGATTAAAATCCAAGGCCTGAAAGAAAAAATCAGTATTTTAAAACTCTTAAGCCAATCTTCCAAAACTGAGATTATTCAGCATGCATATTTCAGAGCCCCTTAACATACCTACAGATCGTATTAACAATAAGTACAGTAAACAAGTGTTCCACCTTTTAAATCCTCCCCAGAGGCTGACTTGTTATTATGTTTCAATGAGAAACTCATGGTGCTGACAGACATATGGTCACGATTAAAAAAAAAAAAATTTTTTTAAAATCATTATTAGAATTATAAGACTAGAAGCAAGATCAGAAAAGTGCAGAGATTGTGTGAAAGCTTCCACTTGTAACAACATTTTTCTTATTTTCCTTTATATACCATGCTAAAACTTATCATTTCTAATAGGGGAAACCACTTGCAAATTATGAAATATATTGTGAGTGATCAGGCTACAAACAACAACAACACAAATTACCGTTAGCTAGGAAAAAGCCACAGTACATCAAGCTTAATAATCAGAGAACATAGAAACAAATGACCTGAGAGATAGACTACAATTTTAGATTATGATGTTCCTGCACCACATACAGGATATATTTAAAATTCACTATCACTGATACCCATTCCATAGACATTTCTCTGTCATACAACACCACCTTCCCCACCTCCTCGCAGTATATTTTGGGAATATTGTTAAGTGCCTTCAAATTGGTTCCAACTCATGGTTTCCCAGGCAGTAAATCTTTTGGAGGGCAGAAAGTCTCATCTTTCTCCCATGGGAGGGCTGTTGGACTTGAACTGTCAACCTGTGGTTCGCAGTCCAGTGCTTATCTTGCAGAGCTATATGTTGTTGTTGTTTCATTTGGTTCCGACTCATAGTGACCCTGTATAGGGTTTCCGAGAGTGGCTAGTGGATTTGAAGACTGGCCTTGTAGTTCAAACCGACTTTGCGGTCCAGTGCTTATCCTACAGTGCCACACCAGGGTTCCAATATAGTTCAGCATACAGGCATAGCCCTGCAGTTTGATGAGCCGGAAGGCAATGCTGGTTTGAACCACAAGGTCGGCGGTTGAATCTCACCCGCTGCTCCTCAGAACCCAACACAGGGTAGCTGAGTCAGAACGGATTCAAAGGCACTAAACAACAACAACATACCTGTTTATATTGTTCATGTAAAAGACCACAATCACACATAAGAAAAATCTCAATTTTCCTCCACTTCTCCCCTCAAATTGTGTCTATGCAAATTACAGGTCTTTGACCTTTTTTCCCCATACATTATTGATTTATTGTTTTGCTAGGCTATTATTTAATTATTCAGTCCAATTTCCATATAGCATTCATTTTTGTTAAGTGCCGTAGAGTCGGTTCCGACTCATAGTGACCATGTACAGGGTTTCCAAGGCTTTAAATCTTCTCAAAAGCAGAAAGACTCATCTTTCTCCCACAGAGCGGCTGGAGGGCTCCAACCGTGGACTCTGTGGTTTGCAGTCCAATGCTTATCGTATGGAGCCACTGGACTCCCATAGTATTCATGTTGTTGTTGTTTAAGTGCTGTCAAGTTGATTCCAACTCACAGTGACCCTGAATAGGGTTTCTGAGGAGCAGCTAAGTGAATTTGAACTACTGACCTTGTGGTTCAAACTGAACTTTTGGTCCAGTGCTTATCCTCCTACAGCACCATACCAAGGTTAACTTAAATACCTAATAAAAAATTACATATCCCAGCTAAAGCTATAGTCCTTAAGCTTTGTTTTTCAAACAAGGCATTTTCTTTTAATAAGGAAATGGGTGGTACAAATGGTTAAATGCTGGACTACTAATTTAAAGGCTAGCAGTTTTAACCCACCTAGAGGTTCCTTAACCACTACGGTAGCGGTAGTGTAGTGGTTATGAATCGGGCTGTGAACCACAAGGTCAGCAGTTAGAAACTACCAGCTGTTCCACAGGAGAAAGATGAGGCTTTCTGCTCCCGTAAAGATTTATAGCCTCGGAAACCCTATACAGGGTCACTATAAGTCGGAATCGACTCCACGGCACCTAACAACAACAAAAGAGGTTCCTTGGAAGTAAGCCTTGGTAATCTGCTTCAAGGTCCTAGCTTTGAAAGCCCTAATGAGCACTTCTCCTCTGCACACTTGCGGACCTCATGCATCAGAATCAATTTTAACTAATAAAAATCATTTCTTTTAAATTTCACACATACCACAGTCTATTTTTAAAAGTCAAATAATACAGAAGTACACCTTTCCAATTTTCCATTGCCTTTTAGAAGTATCTCCTTCCAGGTCACATGTATAGTTGTGGGTTAATGCATTGGACTGCAAAGCAGTTTGAACTGCAAGGTCGGCAGTTCAAGCTCACCAGTTGCTCTTTGGTAACCCTATACAGGGTCGTTATGGGTCGGAACCTACTCAACGGCACTTAACAACAACAATAACAACAATATTATATACATGGAATCCTGGTGTGGCACTGTAAGATCAGCACTGGATCCCAAGGTCAGTTTGAACTACGAGGCTAGTGGTTCAAACTCACCAGTGGCCCCTCAGAAACCCTATAGAGGATCGCTATGAGTTGGACCTGACTCCATGGCACTGAACAACAACAACATCACATACATGTATACAGGTTTCTCTTCTTAAGTGAGATCTTTCCTAAGTTAGATCACATTACATACTGTCCTGTGATTTGCTTTTTCATGCCATCAGTGGATCTACCTTATTTTTTTTAGTGCTTGCATCCTTTGTGGGAATACCATAATCTTACTATTTCCATATTAACAGACATTTGAATAAGCTATTTTTAAAATGAAAATAAAACGTAATGAGCTGGTCTACACATAAATGATTAAACATGTATTTTAGAGCACCGCTGTAAAATGGATCTCTGCTGTTCATCATTAGGGAGAATAGTGAGGCTATGTGCCTTCATTAAATGCTGTTAAAACTTAATGGTACGAAGCAAACTTAAGAGAGATTCTTTTAGAGTCTGAACAAAAGTCTTTATTGTTTTACAGTATTTTAAATCTCTCTTTTAGGGTAGCTGGTTTTGTATTCACTTTGGACCATGTGATGTCTTGACACTGGTCATGTGATATAGGCTGCGATAGGCACAAATCCCAGGGTAGTAACAAAAGAAGAAAGAGTAAAAAGAAAAAGCTGAGAAAAAGCTTGCAATTTGGAAAAAGGCCAATTGTACCCTGGTGAAGGCCTTTTTGATCAGTGAAATGACACATGT
The DNA here is from genome assembly GCF_000296735.1 of Chrysochloris asiatica. NCBI lineage: Eukaryota > Metazoa > Chordata > Mammalia > Afrosoricida > Chrysochloridae > Chrysochloris > Chrysochloris asiatica. The sequence continues at coordinate 16,203,615 of NW_006408570.1, forward strand.
GTGCAATATTAATAGGTGTCGATTTTACGATATTTTATTTTCTGATTAAAGACATAATTCTTGTGTTCATAACCCAAGTGACTTCTAAAAATATATACACATTAAAACTTTGTTTTGAGTTTAACTTAACCTATAATTGAGGCTTTCAGGCGACACGAGAACCAACCAGCCTACTCTTAAATTAGCATCATTTTCTTCAATGAAAGACTGCTTCCTTGAGAATAATAATATTGATGTGGTACTATGTTATTTTCAGTTTAACTCATGCCTATGATTTCTAGGTAAGAATAAAAGATCTCCCTCTCCTAATTGTTAGGAAACGACTAATAATAAAATTGTTTCAAGTTTCAAGGAAATAAATAAGCCTAGCAATAAGAAATATCAAAGACACATTATTTAGAGCCAACAATACTATAGTGATTATTTAAATTAACTGGAAAACAAAACAAAAACAACAACAAACAACCATATTTGAAGATAAATCTATTCTGTATCCATAAATCCTTATGTGAGATAGTAGTAGATACAATGATGGAAATCTATATTTAGCCTGATAATAAAAAAAAAATTACATTTTCTCCTAATACATCATTACACTATTGTTTTAGGGATTTAAGATTTTTTAAATTTAAAAAGCTTTTAAAGCCAGTAAGTTGAACCATTACAAATTAATCCTGACTTTAATAACTGGTTAAAGACCCCTTTAGCTTTATAAGTAACAAAAAATATTAAAGCCTGTGATCACAGTGAGCTTTTCTCATTTCTCCTCTAACCATTTGTTATTTAATCCAATACTAGTAATCCAATTTGTCCATCAGACTTTTAAAGGGCAGAATGCAACTTCCTCAGCTTAGACACTTTTCAAAGTACAATATATTTTTCAAATGAATGCTGGATGTTTCATTTTTCCCAACTGTTCTTAGCTCTAATGCATGAGGAAAAAAAAGAACAAGATGAACATTGTTCATACTGATTAAGTAAGAGCTCATTAAAGAGCTGTCAGAGCGGTACTTTGAATATGCATGAAGCATATAATCAGATCTAGTACCGTCACTAGAGGAGAATACGGTAAGTACAAAGGATTGATTTAATTACTTAGAGTGGGCTGTGGTGGTAAAGCAGTCTTGTTAGTGCAAAAAGAAAAGAAGGTTGTATTCTGGCACTGTTATAAAAAAGGCAGTTTTAGCTTCTGCCACAATACCTAATCTAAGAATAAAGCACTTTACATTGTAGCTTAGAATGAAGACTTCCATTATTTTATAATATGACCATAAATCATTTTATCGAGTTTAACCTCACCTGGTTAAGTACCTCTCTTTCAAAATTCTCTTTAATTTGTAATTACAACCATACTTTGTCACCTTAGAGCTAATAGTGATGCTTTATGAAATCTTAATTTTTCCCACTCTCAGAAACTGATAGATTCAAGATGTATACTAATGAAGGCCATTTTGAATTTTTAAAATGACAAAATACTAGTTCTGCATATAGTTAACTAAAATGTGAAGACATGACTCGGTTGTTATCTTCCACTTTAAAACAAGTACTGTAAGTTTACTATAAGTATACTACCAATATAGGCATCATAAGTAGGATTTACGTAGTCTTTAACATTTTGAATTGAGTAAGTAATATAATTTTTGTAAAATTTAAAGTAAAAACAGATTTTTTTCTGTTTTGTTTCCTTAAAGACATCTTTTGGGTTTTTTTTTGCTTCCAGGATGTCTTTCCTGATACCATAATTTCTTAATGTCAGTTTTTCTTTTTTTCAATCATTGTAAAGGAGAATTCATAAAAATTACTAAGTAATCAAGGATAATGATAATGGCAGAAAAGTTAGCAATCTGTAAATACTACTTAAATTGTCCTTCCTACCACATAGGTAACAAACCCACTTAACAGAAAGCGGCATCATGCACAGTAGTACATGGAGAATCAATACTTAGTAAATGTTAGCAACCTATAGCAACCACTTCTATGTTCTATCTCTTTAAGAAAATTTTTAAAAGATTAAAAGTTAAGATTTTTATTTCATTTAAAGAAGTCATTCTTTCATCCAGGAATTTGTACACAGTCTTCTTTCTTTTTCAGAAGTAGTATTCTCAAAGTTTTAAAATTAATAAAAGAGAAATGATGTAAAAATATCTGAAAATATGAATCTATTTTAAAAAACTATCTACTAATGAACCTTTCCTAATTACCCTCTCACCATAAACTTATTCTCTATTTGGAAAGATATATTTTAGGCACTGAATTATTATATAAATACTTAAGACGTTTTGCTGAAGAGAAGATGAGTTCAATGGAAAAGTGTAAAAACACACAAATCTAGGTTGCTGTTGTGTACATGAACAAATTCAATCTTTTCCACCATGAAAACCTTGAAGTCTCCTGAACTATTTGCATAAACATATAGCAGGGTTGGTTGACTAGTGATCACATGTGGCTATTAAAGGACACAACACAGCAAAACAAAATTAAACATAAAAACAAAACAGCTACCATTACAAACTGTCCTGATGTTGTAATTAGAAGACTATGTTGACCTTCAAAAGACATTGCAATAGAGAGACACATGAAGGTGCTCAACTAATGGGGCCTGTATTTTAAAGCAAAAGCAGTGAACTTTGCTAGATTTATTTAATAGATGAGAAAGATAAATCTACTGCAGTTATGTAGGGTTATGGAGAAAAGGCTTCCAAAGCCAGCATTATAAGCAGATTCCATTGCTCCAGTTTAAGAAACTATTTTAAACTAAAAAAATGGAGTTATATTATGAAAATAAATTTACCATATAAATAACTGATATATGTTTCTAATCTAAGACTATCCTCAACCAGCAATCAATATAAAATGAATTTCATAATCTTTATTGATGTTTTCAGCAGTAATTGTACTACAACTATTTACTCAGTTATTTCATATATATGTTATGTTGTTCTTGTTGTTAAGTGCTGTTGAGTTGGTTCTGACCCATAGTGACACTGTATAGGGTTTCCAAGGAGTGGTTGTGAGCTTGAACTGCTGACCTTGTGATTCACACCGACTTTGCAGTCCAATGCATTAAAGCACAGTGCCATATCAGGACTCCATATTTGTTATAGTATTAAGAATATAATATTTGGGGGGACAATCCTTCTTACTTTTGTTAAAGTAAAATAAAAGCTAACACATTCTCTTAAATACACCTTTTACTCACCTATCCACTAACATAGGATATAGGGAGAGACTTGGGGTGACACTTCTCGACAGATACATTTTAATAGATCTCAGTGCATGCACTTCCCACAGGAGACAGACAATTTCACCAAACCTCCTTCTCAATCAACTTTAAACATAAGAAGCTATTTCTAAACGTTGGAAATTAACAGCAATTTTCTTGTACCAACTCCTTAATAGGATCTGAACAGTCTTTTTTATGCTAATGTCAGTGCTGCTGCTGTTATTGTTAAGTGCCTTAGAGTCAGTTCTGGCTCGTGGAGACCCTGAATAGGGTTTCCAAGGAGTCGCTAGTGGGTTTGAACCACTGACCTTGTGGTCAGTAATCCAGTGCTGATCCTACAGTGCTATACCAGGACTCAATGTCAATGTTAGTGAAAGAAAGAGAGAGAGAGAGAGAGAGAGAGAGAGAGAGAGAAAGGGAGGGAGGGAGGGAAGAAGGAAGGAAAGAAAGAAGAGAAAGAAAAGAAAAGAAAAGGAAGCTTTGAAGTAGTCATTATGGGAAGTGTAAATGATGAAATTCTTGATATATATTTATAGTTTAGCATTTTTAAAAGTTATATATGGGATGAGATTGAAATAATAAATTTCCAGTACTAAGAACTTCTAAAGGTATTAATCTGACCCACATTTCAGGTGATAAAGCACTACTTTGACTATCTACACAGTGGTATTTTGCTAAAGTTAAAACACTTAAGAATCCCAAAGCTGTATTTATTTTTTTAAGTACATTTAATATATTTTATAAAACAGGGTAAAATACAAGAAGTCATTTTATAGCCATCATCTAACGGAACAGAACACTATACTTGGAAAATCAATTAGGCATCCTCCAGTTGGAGAACAACTTGAATTGTGAGCCACTATTCCTCTTGTTAGGAGCTCTGGTAGCGTAGTGGTTATGAATCGGGCTGCGAACCTTAAGGTCAGCGGTTCGAAACTACCAGCCGCTCCGCGGGAGAAAGATGAGGCTTTCTACTCCCGTAAGGATTTACACCCTCGGAAACCCTGTACAGGGTCGCTATGGGTCAGAACCGACTCGACGGCACTTAACAACAACAACAACAACATTCCTCTTGTTAGATCTTCCCTCTACCGAAGCCCCTTAATTTGGTCTACATCTGGCAGATTCCTCTCTACCCCTCCCTGTCCTGGAGTCTTTTCACAGCCATGAGGTGGCAGTGACTCAGAGAGTAGCTAAAGAAGTGACAGACATCAGTGCCAGAGACTATCATGAAGAGTTTCATAAAATTGCATTCTGAAAAGCGGGAGTAGAGAAGAGACTTATTTCTATATTAACATATTTCAAGTATGTGATTTTAAATATATGTGTACTTTATATATTTATAAACCCTAATCCATAGCTGTCAAGATTCACAGTGACCCTACAGGATTTTGTCTAATAGTAGATGCTGGGTTTGAACCGATAACCTTTCATTAAGCAGCAGAGTACTTAATCACTGCATTACCAGGGGTCCCAAAACCCCAAACCTACTGCCACTGAGTCGACTCAGACTCATAGGGTTCCAGAGACTGTACTTTATGTGAGGAGAAAGCCTCATCTTTCTCCTGTGTAGCGACTGGTGGATTTGAAGCACCAGTTAGCAGTCCAGTGTTTATCCAACCGCGTCACCAAGGCTTCTTATATGTTGCTGCCGTTAAGTGCTGCTAAGTTGGTTCTAACTCATAGTAACTCTATGTAGGGTTTTCAAGGTTGTAAATCTTCAGGAGTAGAAAGCCTCATCGTTTTCCTGCAGAGTGGCTATGGGCGCAAACCGCTGACCTTGTGGTTAGCAGAAAAGTCCTTATCCTACAGAGTCATCGTGCTCCTATTGTATGTATGTTGTTGTTGTTAAGTGCTGAGTCAGTTCTGACTCACAGTGACCCTGTATAGGGTTTCCAAGGAACAGCTGGTGAGTCTGAACTGCTGATCTGCAGTTTGCAATCCAGTGTTTATCGTACAGCATCACACAAATACAGAGTGGCTAGTGGGTTTGAGCTGCCGACCTTGTGGTTAGCAGTCCAGTGTTTATCCTACATGACCACCAGGGCCCCTTCATTATGTACATACAGCTAAATTGGTTTTCTGCTCCTGCAAAGATGCACAGCCTTGGAAACTCTATACAGGGTCACTATGAATTGAAAGTGACTTGATAGCACTTAACGACAACAATATAGCTAAATTAAATACTGTAACAAAGATATCTAACTTTTGTATTTCAAGTAGATAAAATTTCCAGGGAGGTCTTCCCACTGGGAAAACTGGAATTCGTCTATTTTTGAGGTCATTCAGGTACAAGTGAGAGTTTTTTCTAAGAAGCCCTGGGAACCTGACCCTTTATTTAAATAGTTAATGGAAAATACCTGACTTATAAATACACTTTAGAAGAAATAACTCTTATAAGTTAAGGACCACCTTTATGAATGTTTGTTTGCATTGATTCTAACAAACTCCTGTGCACAAGATTATAAATTTTGATAGGGCCAAGAATAGTATATAATTTGTTATTGTTGTAGTTAAGTGCCTTCAAGTCAGTTCCAACCCTGTATAGGGTTTCTGAGGATATAAATCTTGCAGAAGTAGAAAGCCTCTTCCTTCTCTCTCACAGTGGCTGGTGGGCTCAAACTGCTGACCAATGCTTATCCTACAGAGCTACCGTACTCACAGTATATAATATTGTTAAGTACTATCGAGTAGGTTCCAACTCATAGCAACCCTGTATAGGGTTTCCAAGAAGCGACTGGTTGGTTTGAACTACCAACCTTGTGGTTAGCAGTCTAGTGCTTATCCTACAGCATCAATATTTAAATTTGTGTGGCTGCTTAGGTAGGTCATTCTGAAAATAATGCAAACAAAGTGAACACTGACTCTGCACCCAAAATTGCTTTTGTTTAGTTTTGTTTTAAGAAAACATGTATCTGAACTCCTTGATCTTAGACTAATTAGTTAACCTGTCTCAACCTCAGTTCCTCTGTCTCTACCAGGACAATTACATTGCCTCATATTGCTGTTACAGGAATGCTCTGAGCCGACCCATGTAAAGTTCTTAGCACAGTATCCAAGATCTGATGTGATCATGAAGACAGTGAGGGCAGTGTGTGGAGTAGCGAGCCAGGAACTGGAGAGACAAAGATACTAATATGTAGTCCTGGTCCTCAAAAATGCTGAGCCTAATATGGAGATGGTCATATTAACCAGGGACACCTTGAGGGAGAGTACATTTTTAAGCAACTCCATGAACACAACTGTATTTTTAATCTTTCTTAGTCATAACTAGCCAGCTTGTAGGTTGGATGTCATTGGTCACAAGTGGGACAGGTGAAAAAATGGGGGTGAATCAGTACAAACCCATTTCTGCAGCTGGAAAAACAAACTGCAGGCCCTACTAGGTTAGCAGTGTCACTGCTGCACAACAAAGACAGCACAGCTATGGTGACACAACAAGGTGGCTAGCTTCTAGGGGATGACAGTCTAGTTACTCGCAGCAGGTTTTAGAGACTCAAGAACAAAGGATATCACTGAATACTGCTTAACACCAAATAATAAACCAGGCAAATTTTAATATAGAAAATTAAAAAAGTTAATGAAACATATAAAAGGTTATTGGTTATCAAAAGAAAGTTAAAAGAAAATTTTATATACTGTAATCTGAAAAAAAGAAATCCTCAATGAGAAATATCAAATACTTATATAACAAAAATATCCACTGGGAGAACAAATTTTCATCGTTTTTACAGGAAGAGATTTTGCTGTTAGAATCACAGTACATATTTCCAAGTATCTTTAAAATCAGCTTATGAAGTTGTCAAGGTAGATTAAATAGCTGATTTACTAAATGTTGGATGAGAATGAGATTAGATTCTGTTGAAAGTGTGGAAAATTAAATAGATGTAATTTTTTAAAATAAATGAGGACAAATTCAGGTATCCATATATGCTTTAGATAAACTCCTTTCTAATAAAGAGCTACTTCAAAGATGCAGAAAGCAATCAGTCAGCCATTCTTGGGTAACTCTCTCCAGTGTTCTTTAAAGTCTTTAAAGGTTCTTTAAGAACTCATACCTAGGGTGTCTCCAGAGCCTCTAATTTCTACTAAATATTAAAGCATGAATTTAACCCTCAATGTGCTACCTTTTACACTTCATGCCTGCTTTGACCATACTTGGATTCAGAAAAACTAAATCCTTTTAAAATATCTTTATTCTATGAGGAAGCTGAAGGGGATTAAGTCTATCCCTTACTAGCCAGAGGCCATATTCATTCTCAAAACACAGAAGCCTAATCAAAGCAGGATACTCTCCAGCACCTACTCACCTGTGTAGGCCTTCAATAATTACACAACACCTTGAATCAAATGCAATGAATGCTGTTTTTCCAGACTAGGCTTGGGCACTGGTTTGAATTTAAGCCCTATGCTACCTCACCTTATGCCCCTCAAACTCCTCAGTGAAGCCATTTCCTTTACCAGTGTACACAGAAGACAGTTTTTGCAGTGCACTTTCCTGAAACCTCAAGTTCAACAGCACCTCAACAGAGTTATGATGTCATGTCTCTGTCCCTGATCACTGACAACTAATAGCTTTTGTACAGGCTAGGAATAATAATGATCATGATAATGATAGCATCAAATGTTTAATGAGGTTCTATAACTTAGCTCATCATATAGCAAGCTAGTGCCTCAAATCTAGGCAGTCTGTCTTGTGAACCAATAGTCTTAGTCATCCACTTGACACTGGTAGACTCTAGGTAACCAGTCTTACCAAATTAAGGCCCTTTATTTAGCATTCAGGTTAGGTTTGGCAAAGCTTTCTGGGTGGCTGTGATACCAAAAAAGTTAATCCAAAGGATTTTTTTTTTTTTTAAATCACTTAGTTCAACTACTAGCAGAGAAGATTTTGTTTAATTTTCCCAATAGGTCACTAGATATAACAATAACCTCAAAGTAGCGTATCATACGTGACAAGGAGAGTCAGCCTTTCTTCCTATGGAGCTGTGTCTATAAGATCTGTAAATGACAGGCTAATGTATGATGAAACTAAAAACAAAAACAAAAAACAGAGATTCCAGGGATTGAGAGACCTGTCCACTTCTTGAGCAACTACAAACTACCTTTGCTTCCATTTGCAAAAGGCATCCTTCAATGAAGCCAGAACATTCTATATAGCATTGAGTTATCAGGGCATATTCAAGTTCTAGCTCTGCTCTTTAAAGGCTCTGTAAATGGGTAAATTACTTAATCTTTCTATGCCCAGTTTCTTTACCTGTAAAGTGAGGCTAATAATACTGCTACTTCCTAGGGTTTTCTGAAGATTACTTTAGTTATAATATGTAAAGCATTTAGAACACTGCTAGTTCCATAGTAAATGCTACGTAAATAATAGTAGTCATTATTATCCATCCATCCATCCATCCATCCATCCATCCATCCATCCATCCATCCAAGCACCATCTAGGTGTTAAGTGCTGTCACTCATAGCAACCCTGGATATAGGGTTTCCAAGGTGATGATTTTGAAACGTCAACCTTGTGGTTAGCAGTCCAGTGCTTATCCTACTGCGACATACCAGGACTCCACCTAAGTAGGAGCCACATTCTCTACTCCAACTTTAGGATCCTCCCTGACTGTAAGACTCTAGGGATAACTGATGGAACATGGCATGGTGATTCCTCAGGGCAGAGTCTCAGGAGTTTTTCTGACTACCTATGCAAGCTCCAGAAAGCCCTCAGCACAGAAGCATACGTATTGGGCAACATGGTACAGGTCTTAAGATATTAGTTCCATTGAGCATGGCATTTCTAATGTCGTTACATATCTATTTTACTGTACTAATCAATCCAAATACACCTTATCATCATTTTAACTTTTTTATTCCCCCTATGTAGTTAGGAAGCTCTTACATACCATCACCCATTTTTCTCTTAACAGAGAACTACTCAAATGTAGACCTTCCAGAAATATTTCCCTTCCCAAGGTTACACATATTTCTATTATGCCTACTCCAAAAGCCCACTTCCTAATAGTGTTTCCTTCAATCAGAAATTAAGGGATAATCAAAATCTAAAGTGTGACTGCCAAAATCTCTGGAACTCCAAAGATAAGGTTTTCAATTTTCGCCCAAGTTAATTTCCAGAATATGTTCAATTTCTCCTTTTATCGTGAAACACATTTTAGACTAAGAAGTATTATACGACCCCAATACTCCTCCTGTACTTTGGCATAAATCTTTTGGGTCAATCTGTTATGTTGCCCTCTTCCTTTTGTAGAAGTTACAGCTAACTATAAAAAGGTCAGAGCAATCACATCTAAACCACATACCTACATTCCCACCTAAAGTAATGATCAACTTCACAAGTTCAAGGCCAGTCTTAGAAAACCTATCTCAATAGTAAATAACATGAATGGTCTATACAATGTACCTGTTAATACTTAGTTCTTCACACAAATTAGCATTAAGTCAAATTACATATTTCAACATTTAGTAAAAATAACTACTTAATGATTTTTTAAGGATAACTAATTATCCTACTTTTATCAGGGTGTATTCAAGTTCTAGCTCTGCTTTTTAAAGGCTCTGTAAATGGGTAAATTACTTAATCTAATAACTAATTTTTGATGAGCAAACATGTCAGTTTGAGAACCAAGGTGCATCTAACCCAAGCCATGGTATTTTTAATAACCTCATATGCATGTGAAATCTGGACAGTGAATAAGGAAGACTGTAGAAGAATTGATGCTTTTGAGTTATGGTGTTGAAGAAGAATATTGAAAGTGCCATGGGCTGCCAAAAGAACCAACACATCTGTGTTGGAAGAAGTACAGCTAGAGTGCTCCTTGGAGGCCACGACGGCTAAACTTCGTTTCTTATACTTCAGACATACTGTCAGGAGGGACCAGTCACTGGAGAAGGATATCATGTTTGGTAAGGTGGAGGGTCAGCAAGATGGACTGGCAAAGTGGCAGTATCAATGGGTTCAAGAGTGGCAACAATAGTGAGGTTGGCCCAGGACCGGGCAGCGTTTCATTCTGTTGTACAGACGGTCGCTATGAGTCGGTACCGACTCAATGGCACCTAATGACAACAACAAACAACAGCAAATTATCCTACATTGACAACTCTGTAGGATAATTTAAAAAAAAGACATTCTATCCTCAATAAATAATAAAGCAAGGCCGATATGGGTCAGTCAGTACCAACTCGATGGCACCTAAAAACAATCTTTTAATGAAGTTCTATTATTTAAAACTAAGCTTTGTTGGCTTTATTAATATTTGTACTTTATTCTAGACTGGCATCCTACTTTTGAAATGCAATGTCCAATATAATCTCACTTAACCTTTTTACTTAGATTCAAATACACACTTGAGTCAAAACTAATGATATTAAAAGTTTTACATTTTGACTCCCTCTAGGTTTATTCACTTGAGAAATTAAAATATTTATGACTATTAATTTCTTTCTCTTGAAAGGTATTTACACCTGAGATAGAAAGCAATGTCTATTTTTTTAAAGGAATAAAATTCATAATACATTCATTTTTCTAATTAAATATTTTTTACCAGTGTTTCTTTCTTGACTTACATCTTTAACTTTCTTTATGGAGACAGGTCTTTAGAATGCAAACCACACATAGCCATGACAGGTCTTCAGAAGACAGCTCGGAAATGCCCATGTGGGGATAAGACGTTGATGGAGAAGCAGTGTTGGTGATGCACACAATTCCTAACTTTGGCCACCAAGTGGTGCTATTAATTCAGAGTGAAGTGGCATAAGGTGGGTGGAGTTGAGTTACTTGGGGTGGGTAAGGAGATGGTGAAGCAGTATACAACCAGTCTATCAATGCAGAGGACTCTCACAAGTTAGATGATCATAATTCTAGGTACCATGAATTCATGTATGTCACATTCAGTGTCACCAGTTTAAATATGGAGGAGAAAACAAATCCATATACTCTCTTATAAGTACCAAAAGTTTGTGCCAAATTTTATCCTTTAAGAATATTTAGCTGTAAAAATAATCACATTAAGTTTGATGAATCTTCCCTTTCCCCACAAAATTCCTCAAAATCCTCTCATTAAAGAAAGAAAGAAACTCTTTACAGGAAAAAAAAAAACACCTCAGCAATAAGTATTAAAAATTAACTTGTAAATATTACGTATTCTCAAGTGGCCAAAAGTTTTTCCTTAACTTAAATTTTAAAGTTTTCCTGAGGAAATAGCTCCTCTGAATGCATGAATATCTTTTGAATTCCAGTTCAGAAGTGACATGCAGGGCCAGGGAATTGACGCATTGACTATCTATATTCAATATTATTATGCAAAGCACCAAGAGGCCTATGAAAAATGCTAAAGACATAACTAGTAACTAAAAGAAAGACTTAATGGTTTACAGTCCACTAAAAGAAGAGTTGGCAATATCTGCACAGTGGAGTGAACAAATATTTCAAAGCAGAATTTTGTAAGTTTGGACAACAATAAAAATAGTTCACAGCTATTCGATTAGACAGTTCTATGACATAGATGAAAGTAAGAGTCACTATATGTATAGTTGTTTCAGTACATTAACATCTGTATTTTGAAGCAAAACATTTCCTCATTTGGGGCAACAGGGATAGAGGTGTTGGAGCAAAGCCTGTACTCTTCCTTAAGATAGGTTGACTTTGACTAGGTGGACTGAGGCAACTCACAAATATGGACATTTCTGTATGTTACTCTTTGTCCACTCAGATTATGCAACTGCGGTTAACCTTCTAAGAAATGTGTCAGGATGAAATAGAGAAGGAAAAAATGTATTTGTTAAGTTGATTCATAGATGATGTCCTAAGAAATTTCTCAAAATACAATACCTGTGTTTGGTTTGTTTCTGCATGTGTTATGGGAATACCAGTTCAAAGCAATTTATGCACATCGAGGGACTGGTAACTTCCCTAATGATTCTTCTGAGTTATTTATTTAGGAGAAAAATTATGGTGTCTATACAAACAAGCGTTTTAAAAAACCAAAGTCTCATGCCAATTATCCAAACCTGTTCTACTGGCATTTCTTGGGATTATGTGTATACTTACTTGTGTGTGTCTATGTGTGTGCACATAACGTGCTGAGAGGAAGGAAAGAGTTATGACAGAATGGGAAGTGTGCATAGCACTTAGTTGTGGTTGTTGTTATGTGCCATAGAGTCAGTTCCTACTCAAAGCAACCCTGCATAGGGTTTCCGAGGCTGTAAACCTTTAAGAGAGCAGAAAGCCTCATCTTCCTCCCACAGAACAGCTAGTAGTTTCGAACTGCTGACCATGAGATTAGCAGCCCGATTCGTAACCACTATGCTACCAGAGCGCCTTCAGTACTTAGTTAGAAGCTAAGAAAATGTTTAAAGTAAATGCAGAAACAATAATAAATAATGAAACTACTAATAGCTGTTGTCAAGTGCTTTTGAGTTGGTTCCAACTCTTAGCAACTCTGGATAGGGTTTCCAAGGAGTGGCTGTTGAGTTTGAACAGCTGATCTTGTAGCTTAAACCAACTTTGTGGTCAAGCACTTATCCTACAGCACCACACCAGGATTCCAACACTATTGATCACAGCAGTTACTTTTGTGTCAAGTGTTCATTCCTTACCAAGCTATGTTCTAAATACTCTTAAATAAATTGTATCTATACTAGTATCAAGGAGCTCTGGTAGCATAGTGGTTACGAATCAGGCTATGAATCCTAAGGTCATCAGTTCAAAACTACCAGCTGCTCTGTGGGCAAAAGATGAGGCTTCCTGCTCCCATAAAGATTTACAGCCTCAGAAATCCTGTTCAGGATCGCTATGGATTGGAACCGACTCGATGGCACTTAACAACAACAACATACTTGTACCAAAATAATTTAAAGTCTCAATAGCTTTTTAAAGTAGGTATGATCAGCCTTTTATCTTTTCTTTTTTAAAACCAGTAACGGAATAGAGGCTCAGAGAGTTTAAGTAACTTGTTCAAAACATCCAGATCCCAACTGGGATCTGACCGATTTTAGTCTATGCTCTTAAATCTCCATGCTATACTACTTCTCTTAGCACTTGTAACACTGAAAAGTTTAGCATATCTTAGCCCAGTGTTTTTTTAAAATGTGATCTGTGAAACACTCATATTGGAATTGCCTGGAATATAGGTCCCATCCCATACTCAGTAAATAAGAATCTTTTAGGTAGGGGGTTGGGAATCTGAACTAACAAACTTCTCAGGTATTTTTATGCATATAAAAGTTTGAGAACCACTGTCTTAGCCTTTTCACAAATCAGTCACAAATTTTTTTTTTTTTAAAGAAAGGGGTGATATTCCATGTATAACATGCTATTTTAGCATTGGCATGACATTATACAAATTTAATTTCACATGTAGAAGAAAATCATGTTGCTGCCAAATCAGTTCAAATGCCTAAATTCTGTTTCATAGATAGTTGCTGAGAAAAACACATTTTCCTGGAATTTCTGCCTTTTTAAATGTTAAAATTTCTTTTACGGCAATGTAGAATAGGGGGCAGACCTCACTTTAGGCAATAGACATGTTCCAAATGGAAAAGTATGGTGATGTGATAATCCTTTAGTACAAGAATTCTATTTTATATGTTCAGTGCAAAATTTCTAGTAGTGGAAAATATTTTTCCAAATATCACTGGTAGAAATCATATCCATTTGTTTTTCTGGGTAAATTAACAAACATGAGTCAGCAGATGAGAAAGACAATTTAAGTGTGGGGCAAACTGAGGGGAAATTTATCTTAGAAGTGAGAACCTTAGGAGGTTTTCTGCATTTCTGAAGCAGATTCCTTTCTAGAAATCCGATAGTCCAGTATCTACTGCCTGAGCAAGAACGACTCAGCTACAACTACATGCTGCAAGTTCTAGATATGTTTCATGTCCTTTGTTAAAGAATCCAAATGATAGCACATAGAAAAAATGAAAGATGTATGAATTAGCTGAGCAAATAGTGAGCATAATGATGAAATGATAATAGTTTTAACTGTCCTAGCAACTACAGAAGGAAAAGGGCGTAAGATTAAACATTTAAAAAATTGAATGTATAAAAAAGTAAACAAAAGCATCATAAGCACTTTACTCTCCTTTTCAAAACAAATGTTACCATTTTCTTGACACTGTGGTTTCCATTATTATTGATTTTTAATAATCAAAAGTCTATTCCAGTATATATGTAATATAAAATAAACAAAATGTACAAATGTATAAGAGAACAAGGAGTGGCTGTTGAGTTTGAAATGCTGATCTTGTAGCTTAAACCAACTTATTGGTGTGGTGTTGTAGGACAAGCAGTGGACTGCTAACCACAAGGTCGTGGTTCAAACCCACCACCTGCTTCTTGGAAACCCTAAACAGTCAGAATTGACTGGACAGCACTTAACAACAAACAACAAGCATATTAGTAAGGAGTGCAGTGGCTCTGCAGGATAAGTACTGCACTAAGGACCACAGGTTGGTGGTTCAAGCCCACCAGCTGCAGCTTGCAAGAAAGACGAGCCTTTCTGCTCCTGCAAATATTTTTAGCCTCAGAAACCCTATACAGGGTTGCTATGAGTCTGAACTGACTCAGCAACACTTACCAACAAAAAGAAGTATATTGGCATTTTCAATCTTTTGTTGCCTTTTATTTCGAAAGAGACAGCAAATTGGAGTATTAAAAGCAATCATAATAATAGTAATGTTGCTAGTAAGCACTGTCAAGTTGGTTCAGACTCACAGTGAACCACTGATCTTGTGGTTCAAACCAACCTTGTGGTCCAGCACTTAGCTTACAGTGCCACACTGTTGTTGTTGTTAAGTGCCATGAATTCGATTCTGACCCAGAGACCCTGCATAGGGTTCCCAAGGAGTGGCTGGTGAGCTTGAACTGCCAATCTTGTACTTCAAACCAACTCTGCAGACCAGCGCATTAGCCCACAGTGCCACACCAGAATAGTGACACATAGCTCACCTTTACTAGGTTCTATCTAAGCATCAGGCACTGTGCATGTAGCTTGATAGTATCTCATTCAATTCTCAATTTTTTCTTATCTACCACATCGTCATCAACTTTGACCAAACTTGATCATTAGCCAGGGTTTGGAGTCTTGGTGTGGCGCTATAGAATAAGCACTGGACTGCTAACCTCAAGGTCGACAGTTCAAACCCACCAGCCACTACTTGGAAATCCTATACAGAATCAGTATGAGTTGGAACTGACTTGAAGGCATCGAATAACAACAACAACCAGGGTTAAGTATCCACACTCAGTTCATAGTGCCTTGGGTGTAGTACCTGCTGTTGCCCAGTGGATTCTGACTCGTATGATGCTATGGAACAGAGCAGAACTGCACCTTAGGGCTTTGTAGGCTCTTAAGCTTGGTTCGTAGCTGAGTGCTTTAACTACTGCATCACCAGGGCTCCTTTTAGGTGTAATGTTGTTGTTGTTGTTGTTAGGTGCCATCAAGTTGGTATCGACTCATAGCGACCCTATGCACAACAGAACAAAACACTGCCTGGTCCTGGACCAACCTCACTATTGTTGCCATGCTTTAGCCCAATGATGCTGCCACTCTGCCAATCCATCTTGCTGGGGGTCTTTCTCTTTTTCTCTGACCCTCCACCTTACCAAACATGATATCCTTCTCCAGCGACTGGTCCCTCCTGACAAGTATGAGAGATGAAGTCTGGCCATCCTGGCCTCCAAGGAACACTCTAGCTGCACTTCTTCCAACACAGATCTGTTTGTTCTTTTGGCAGCCATGGCACTTTCATCGCTAATAAGGGTTAAAGTTAGATCCTTTCCCAATTTTTAATTTTAAAGCCATAGTGTCTGCATTCTGGTAAAATGGATGTTAAGGCTTACAGTTATGAAGTTAAGCTAGTAAGCAAGGGTGAGTATACAAACAGCAGATGGGGACCCAGGCAATCATGCTCTTAGCCATACATAGTCCCAATTCAATGCTGAAAGGGCTGAGTCCATATTTTCAGATGAGAGTCTACTAAGGATTGAATATTGAAGAAAAGCCTCTCCTGTAATTATGCCAGGAGCTCTGGTGGCACTGTAGCATAAGCACTGGACTGTTAACCACAAGGTTGGCAGTTCAAATCCATCAGCTGCTCCACAGGAGAAAGATGAGGCTTTCTGCTCCCATAAAGAGTCACAGTCCCAGAAATTCTATAAAGGGTCACTATGAGTCAAAATCAACTTGATAGCAGTGGGGTTGGTTTTTGGTTTGGTAATTATGCCAGGAGCAATGGAAAACAAATGACTGCCATGCTGTATGAACTGGAAGAAGCAATGGAGAGAGGTTCACCTGGAGACTTTGAAGAGCTGGCTATAATTCAACACATCAAGGATGTGGCAGAGCCAGTTGTTCAACACATCCGTCTATGTTTTTTTTAATATATTTCTTAACAATGAATTAAACAGCCCTGGCAGTACTGTGGGTTAGGTGTTACGCTGCTAACTGCAAGGTCAGCAGTTCAAACCCTGAAAGATGAAAGTTGTCTGCTCCCATAAAGATCTACAGTCTCAAAAACCATACACAGAGATGCTATGAGTTAGAACCAACTTGATGGTAGTGGGTGAAGTATTAGATTCAAACGTAATTGCATAAAGTTGTAGCATTAATTGATTTTACATTATTTTGAATCCTTAGAGTTAGGTTATATGCAGTAACTGCAGTTTTGACACAGTTAAAACTACACAGAGATATAATAAACCAGACTTACAGTACTACATTTACTAAAAGTATGTTCATATTTTACGTACAACAAAGGATAGATTCTATGAACTCTTAGAGTCTACCAACTGATGTGGCTCCTTGTCTCTGGAAATGGTGTTAAAAACTCATTTTGCAGAGAAGTTACAGACATAAAATCTTATTTTTTAACTAGGCTTCTTATTTTGGTGAGGATTCAATGCACTATGCGTAGATTCAGCAGTAATTATTTTAATAGAGAACAATGGTCTAACTCTGTACTATTTTGAACCTAGACATTATGCTATTTACTTTTTACAATGACATTCCCTCTCTTATTTTGCTTCCATTTAAGAAAAGTCCCTTTGCAGAGATAATATTATAAACTTGTCTATCTGATAATTTAGACATAAGAGATCAAATGGAAACATTTTATATTTAATAAATGAATATTTAATAAGCTAAAAACCTCATTTTCTACTTTACCATGCAATGTCATTAATGTTAGAAAGAAATTTCATTAATGAAAAACTTGCAATGTTTATTTCGTTTTATAACTAAATGCCAAGACAGGTATGTCCCTTATGTATATTTTTGAATGACATGGCTTCTTTTCTCACTGTTATTTTTATGAAAATAGATATATGTCTAAAGAACCTCTACAAAATAAAAATTAGCATTATTACAGGAATACTAACTCCCATTCATACTTGTAAGAAGCACAGAAATATCACATTAAATGACAAGAGAATACAGATAACTGTAAAACTGCTGTTGTTCTATTTATAAGATAGTCCATAATTTTTTCAGAGTTTATTAACTGTGGCTCCCTCAAGTTTATTTTTCCAATCTATTTTGTTAGAGGGCTGACTAAATTTTAAAAATCTCAAGAGGCAATATCTTAGGCTATGTGAACAAAGTACAAGGTACAAAAATCAATTTCTTAGGATAGGAGAGAACATTTTAAAAATAGTATATAGAAGTATCAAAATTTATGGTAATGTGAGAAACAGTACCAAAAAAAAATTTCATATAAAACCTGAAAAGTTTCACTATTTCAAACTTCCTTTCCTGGTTGTCAATTAGTTGTACAGAACCAGTCCAATTCGAAGTTCATGTAAGTTTAAACACATAAGAACAAATTCTGCTTTGGTTTTCACTTTCCCCTTTCTAGATACTGCTCTGATGACAGTAAACTATGCTGTCTCCTAATGAGTGTTCAGTGACTGCTGGAGAAAAGAGATCTAGTAAAAATATGTTCCTAATAAGTACATAAGTAAAGCCTTATAAAAATTTTTCTTTTTCAAAAACCATTTTGACAGTATTTACTTGGACAATCTTAACTTCATTTTGTTTTTCTGTACCCTAAACCACACAAAACACCATGATCTACCATTATGCAAATCATAGACTCTAATGTGTTATATAGATGTCTGTTTTAATGTTAATGAATTTATAGACACATCAAGGCTACACTGAAAAGCAGACCACTTCAAGCATTTAATACAGCTAAAGGGGCAGATTAGAGATCAATAACAAAATCACCTGGTAAAAAGGAAAAAGGTGTTGCATTAAAAGGCTTTTTGCTTTGCATGTGAAACAATACTGAGAAACCTGTATTTTAGCACTTGTACTCAACAGGCACTCCAAACTATGCAACGATGAGAACAGAAACCCATCCTTTCTAATAATCTTGTGACAAAAGCTAAAAGACATCATCCTATTAACTAGTGATCTTAACTGCTAATGCGGAGTACTTCCTGGTGCCTTTTATGTAGAATGCTGCTATTAAAAAACCACTAAACATTCACTGTGAACAACACAGAATCATTCATCTTTTATCAGCATCTCTTGTTAGAAGAGTATGAGTGGGGCTGAAGGTGTCATTGATATTATGGAGTGGAAATTAATCAGAAATTTTTCTCATATTTTCCTCATCTCACTAATTTACTTTTGTACAAATTTCTCCCTATTAAAAAGTTCATACCCAACCCCCTGTTGTACTCTTTTAAGTTGAGAATATTCAACGAGTGCGTCCACTGAAAAGCACCAGGTCCTAACACAAAAAGCATTCGAAATTCTCATTTAGTTGTCTTTATTTTGCTAGCGCCATGTGGTCCTTGAAGATGTAGAAAACACGGGAAGCCGAGTAAAGATCAGAGCAAGCTCATTAGCATTCTGACAAAATTGGAGTGGTGGAGATGTATAGTTTGCCTAGTTTGTCGTTTTGAAAGCTACCGGTGGTAAGCTTTCTATTTCATTGTGCTTTTGTCTTTTGGGGGGGGGGGGGGTTCAAAGCAGCAGGATATTTGTTAGCCCTAGGTTTGCACAATGCATTGTGGGAACCTTTCCTGCACATTCAGCTCTATATAGTATCATTCCAGTTTGAGTCAGAAAGTTTATTTTCCCTCTACTATTTATTTATAAGAAAGGTTATGTGTGTAAATGTTAGTGTATACATTAAATATGTTATCACAGTTTTGTCTTTTATTTTTCCCTGAATCACAAAGTCCAAAGAGAGTAAGACTTATATTATTTTCCATCTTTTAAATTATATTATTTCAGTCTTTTAAAATGATGTTATTAACTTCAGAACACAAGATTTAACCTATTTGTGTTCTACTACTCTGTCATTAACAACTAACAAGTAACACACAGGACTCATTCAGTTGGCTAACATTCAAATAGTTATTGCATAATATAGTAGACCTGATTTATAGTTTTTGAAACTAGTGTAGAGGGGAAAAATAGATTTGTGCTTTAGAATTATGTAAATAATGAATACCTCTTAGCATACTTAAAATAAGTTATTAAACTAGTCGTTTGATTTTCTACATCGTCATTTTTTTTTTTTTTCTTTTAAACACAAGACTCACTTTGAAGAGCTAAATGGGCTACATTAATTCTACTATTCAATGTGAATGTTTCCAAGTTGCAATGAAATGGATAAAGGTCTTTGGGGATGAATTTATCTGCTAAATCCTTGTGGTTGCCCTCCTATCTTGGATGATGACCCAAAAGAATGTCAACAGTTCATTTTCCCAGAGAGCTGGAAGGAGTCCCTATGCAAGCCATAATCTGCACATTCTCAAAGAAACATTTCAAACATTATATTTCACAAGCTTTTTAAAGTGATTTCCTCTCATCTCTAGTATCCTAACAGTACTTTGGACATTAGTGCTTCTGAAATGAGGGCTAAACAATACTAACACATGACTTCCATATATGGCCTAGAGATTTTAAATTTATTTTCAATGCACATTTAAAAAACACAGTAACCTTGTTATACTTATGGCATAAGCAAAATAAATGTGCAAACTAAGGATTACTGTTTGATATTTTATTATAAAAAAGGACCTTTTTATGGCAGTGGGCATTAATATTTTACTTAGAATCAAGCCTAATTTACAAGAAGTTTTTATAATCTTTTAAAATTTGTAACTATTCAAAACTCAGGGGAAGTTGAAGGCTAATGATGAGTGAGATACAGTGTGTGAGTTATGTGGTCAAAGTAGTTTTCCAAAAAGAAAACGGATCATTTCTTTATGAAGCCCTTGACATAGGAGCATTTGCTTATATCATGTTTGATTTCCTTTATGCAGTAAGAAGCATAAGACTATGCAGTCTGTCTATGGACATGGGGGCAAGCTTTTATATATTAGCTTTCATATATTAGCTATGCATGTTATATTAACCACTGCTTTTATATATTAGCTATGCATGTTATATTAACCACTGCCACCAAGTCAATTCCTACTCATACTGTATTAGAGTATATAATTAAAACTTTTTTTTTTTTAGCTCTAATTTTTTCATTCCTCAACACTCTTCTTAGGCCTTCTTCAATAATTTAGAACGTCATTATTAAGAACAAAAATGATAACAGAAAAATTTTAAAACCTGACATGTATAATTTTGTGGTTAAGGTGAGAACTTATATATGTAGTGTTAGGCCTTGAAAGCTGACTAACTTCAAGTTTTTATATTTAAATGTATTTTATATTTAAATGTATCCCAACATTGAGCTATCCTACTGCTAACTTTAAAGCTTTAAAAAAATGGATAATATTACTATAGTAATAAAGACTGAATTAGTTCTATACTTTGCAATATGAGTATACCTGTAAAATTATTTATCTCCTTCACTGCATTCTCCTACCAAAGTTTCTTGAATACAATCACTTGGACCAGCTATATCAAATTAGAGAGCAGTCAGGAGTGTCTAAATCCAGCTTTAAAACAAATATCGTAACAATTACTTAGCCATATGGAAAATAGGGTATGTTTCTCCAGAAACCTTTTTAAAAATATATTTTCTATCATGAATTTAGACTTCATTAGCAATCATTTCTGACTTGTAATACTACCAAGACTGCTAAAACATCACACTGTTAAACAACCATGAAAAGACATGTGAAAAAGCAAGGCTTTTTAGAGCTGCAAATGAACAACTCAAAAAATTTAAAAGCACATTGCATTTATAACATTTAAAAAAAACCCAAAAACCCAAAATGGAGATAAGGTATGGTTAAGTAAACAAATGCAGTTAGCATGTGTACAGGTAGACACTGATATACATACACTAAGATAGTTCTTTTACATTGTACCAAACTTGAAGCTTCTTCACAAATGTTCACGCTATACTGTGTTTAGGTTCCTATGACTTAAAGGCCAGATGCTTTTCACAAATGACCAACAATTGTAGTTGGAATAAATTAATGATTGATTTTTTAGCTTTGATGGAATTAAGCATACTTCTTTTCTCAATGTGCCCATGTGAATGTTTGCCTGTTAAACTTTTTTTTCTGACAAGTGAGGCCACCCGGCAGAAAACAACTGATGCAAAACCCAGGAGTAATCCCTCTGTTTAGTTCAACACTATGGTTAGCCTTAACACTGCCTCTATTATCCAGAGGATTTAGAGAAACTTTCATTTATTTGTTGGCCTCAGTTTTCAATTCTGTTGCCCTCTTCAAGGAAACCTAGACTTATTCCTATGTAAATACATTTGCATACTGGTACAACAAAATGTTCTAGGATTTTGATTACCCTGGAAAGCTAAATAGGGACTATGTACACATGTAGTTTGAAAATAAATGACAAGAATAAAATATATGCTTATAATCTTAATAAGAGAGTTTAGAACATATTGCAAGAAGCTTATAATGTTAACGTATAAAACTAATGTCACTGACAATCTATGAACATTTATTTTAAAAAAAGACCAACCTAAAACCAACAGAACCTAAGAAACTTACTCCATTTTCACAAAGTTGGTGCTAATTATTGTGTTAGGATTTGTTATTTTCTCTT
>NW_006408570.1:16230839-16233339 GCF_000296735.1 Chrysochloris asiatica
TCCTAGGCAGGAAGGCAACCCTTCAGTAAATCAGCCATGCTGTCATTGTCCAAAGGCCAGCCACATTCTCGCCTGCAGGAAGTCAAATCTATCGATAATATAGCCATCAGGCATATTTTCTCCCCAACTGCAGACTTCACTGAAGATAATACAGAACAATTACAGTTATAGCATGGTCAAAACTAATTGAGGGTTCTTTCAAACTAAAGAATTCCCTGCATAGAAATCAATACCACCCATTGCCTTCCAAGACAAAAAGACCAGATGAACTTGAATTCCAAAGACTAAAATAGACAACTATATATCTGGAAGTTCTATATCAGGAACCATGGAGAATAACATAGGAGGTATTTAAGTATGTTCAGAATCAGATGTCTTTCATTCCAAGACTGGTATGGCACTGTAGGACAAGCACTCAACCCCAAGGTCGGTTTGAATCACAAAATGAGTGGTTCAAACTTACCAGTGGCTCCTCAGAAACCCTATACAGGATTGCTGTGAGTCAGAACCAATTTGATGGCACTTAACAGCAAACAACAACATTATTCGTGCAGGTTAAGGTTGTGAAAGCAGTGTTCTTGGAGAGGGAATCTGTTGATCACCTGCTTCAGAATCAGAGAGAATATTTCATTCACAGTCTCCATTTCCCAGTGAAGCTGGGAATCTGCAAACTCCTCAGATAATTCTGATGTACAATGAAGTTTGAGAATACTTTCTTAATGTACATATAATTTCAGAAACAATATCAGTGGGACCCAATACTAATTTTAGTGCCACAAAATTACAATTAATGTCAAGAAGAGGAAAAATATAAAATAAATATTAAAGTCTAATGTGGTGCTGTAGTATAAACACTAGTCTGCTAGCCACAAAGTTAGAAACTCAAACCCACCAACTGCTCCTTGGAAACCCTATACAGAGTTGCTATGAGTCGAAAATAACTCAGTGGCATTCAACAATTCTAAAAATATAAATTTTACTAATACTAAACCATAGATTTTAACCACTAGGTTAAAAATAATCGAAACTATTAAAACCCATTTATTTCCTGGGTTTACTGAAACTATTCTTTACCTTCATGTGATAGTTAAGGTTCTGTTATCAATTTGATAGGGCCAGGGTTCTCAGTGGTTCAGGAGTTAAGAAGATGTAATAATTCCTCATTGTAAGATCTAACACAATATAACCACCTCCTCCGTGATGTGATCAGCTCTGTTTGGATGTAATTATCATGTTGTAAGTCCTCGCTTCTATGATGTTACTGAGGTCACATGTAATCTTGAGTTTATCTTGAGTCAGTTTCTTTTGAGATAAAAACGGGAGAGAAATGTGATGAGGGGCTACTACCCCCAAGAAAGAGCTAGGTGTAGAGTGTTCCTTTGCACCTGTTTTCCCTGCACTGTGAAGGTCCAAGATCCAGAAAAAAGACTGATGCCAAGACACCTGGACATGTACAAAGAATGTTGGGCCTGTGGAGACTGAAAGAAGACAAGGACCTTTTTCCAGAGCCAACAAAGAGAGACAGCTTTCCCCTGGAGCTGGCATTCCCGAATTGGGACTTCTAGCCTTCTAAACTGTGAGAGAATAATTTTCTGTCTGTGAAAGTCAACCACTTGTAGTATTTCTCTTATAGTAGCATTAGATAACTGAGACAGAAAGTGAGTCTGTGATGGATGGACAATGTGAGCAAAGACTTTACTTTTTTCTTATTATAATAGTTTCATGTATTTGAGTATCTGAACCAATAGTTGAATGTGTGTACCAAACACTTCTTACTTGTTTTTTGTTGTTAGGCTCAGTCATAGTGACTCATAGTGACCCTGTGTACAGCAGAACAAAACAATGCCCTGTCCATTGTCATCTTCACAGTTGTTAACTTTGCTACAGTCATTGGGTCAACCCATCTTGTTGAGGGTCCTTCTCTTTTTTGCCAACCCTCTACTTTACCAAGCATGATGTCCTTCTACAGGCATTGTTACCTCATGATAACATGTCCAAAGAATATGAGATGAAGTCTTGCTATCCTTGCTTCTAGGGAGCATTCAGGCTATACATCTTCCCAGGACATATTTATTTGTTCTTCTGGTATATTTAATACTTCTAGCCAACAACATTAATTCAAAGACATCAATGTTTCTTGGGTCTTTCTTATTCACTGTCCAGATTTTACATGTACACAAGGCTATTAAAAATACCATGGCATGGGTTAGGCACACCTTAGTCCTCAAAGCAATCTCTTTGCCTTTTGGTACATTAAAAAGGTCTTTTACAACAGATTTTCTCAATGCAATATGTCATTTGATTTCTTGAATGCCACTTCCATGAGTGCTGATTAAAAGTCCAAGTCAAATGAAATCTCTGACAACTTCTATCTTTTGTTTATCATCATGTCATTTATTGTGATAATGTTTGTGGTTTTTACATTAAGATATAATCCTTGTTCATTTAAAGAGAACAAGGGGACACCAAATGGTTTAGAATCAAGAAAGGTGTCAGTTTG
>NW_006408570.1:16238339-16278339 GCF_000296735.1 Chrysochloris asiatica
TTTGAAGGGAAATTTGTTTTTATCTCTTTGATGATTCCAAATGAGTATGTTTCGCAATCCTGATGTTCATGTATATCAGTGTGATGACCAGTGTGGTAAAGAAATATTAAGAGTAACATGATACCTAATGGCTCAAATTGGTAAGCAACTTTTTTTTTTTTCTTAAATGTTTTATTGTGAATTATGTGATAGTTCACATGGGAGAACATTAGTTTTACATTCATTCTATCGTACATCATCTCATTGCCATGGTTACAATCCCCTCCATGCAATCCTTCCCCTGTACCCCCCCAGGTCTTCAGCACACAGTCACTCTCCCTCTCTGAATCTAAAGTCTCTAGCTGCTCCATCGCTCCACACCATCATCTCTGGCTCCATTTCAGGCATCACTGTTTCTCCGGGTAGGGTCCCGCTCTCTGCTCTTCTCCCTTGATGGTCCTAGGGACCTCTGCTCTTAAGACTGAAAAGTTAATCACTCCCCTCCTTGCTATAAAACATCTACCTTTACATTTCCAACCCTCACAATCAGTCCTGATAACAATTATTCACTATTGTATCGCAAGAGACCCGTCAGCATTTCATTTCATCAGCCCCACCTAGTCAGATTGAATACTACTCACTGGAGATTCTACCTTCCTCCAGGCCCTCTGGATCTAGGTTCCCTCTTGAAAGCTTGTAAGCCAGTCACTTCTTGCCTTTGTAGCTCCCCGTCCCCCATTTTGGGTAGCCAATGTCCAAGCTGCCCATCCCTGTCTACTCTGTGTGTGGAGGGGGTGGGAATGATTCTTGCTGTAAGGACTTGTTCCCTCTTTTGAGCAACTACTTCCATAGGTGTAGGTCAAGTTCATCAAATTGTATGAGAATACTTTTTTTATTTTTCCTCTTCTTTTTACTTCTGGTTGAGCTCTGATCATCCAGTCACTGAAGCCAGGATAAGTGGATATTATCTGCAAGTGTGGGTGTTCTTATGCATATGCCCTCTCTTATTAGCTGGACGCTTCACTCTCCAGCAACTTTTTAAATAAGTTAAATGAATCTGTTTCTTCTGAGTTACTAACTATAAATATGAAATGGTGATAATGGTGCTTAGAGAATTATTGATAAAACCCCAGGAAATCAGAAGTTCAACTCCTAGAAAATTAGAGCTGAAACAGACATCATGACTGTGGTGGCTGGGAGTCTGGTTCTAGACCTTTACAAAGTGACTTTGACACCTAGCTTCACCACTTCCAAACTATACGGACTGGGCAAGTTACTTACTTCTCTGAGCCTCAGTTTCCTCATCTGTAAATGTGATTATTAATAGTCCTGGTAATTAACAGAAATCATTTTATAAAGTTGTAAGGAACAATGAAATAATGCATATTACATATTTATTATAGAAAAATAAAAATAAAAGCCACCCTGTTGCTGTCTAGCTGATTCTGACTCATGGGGACCCCATCCATTACAAAACAGAACTGATCCATAAAGTTTTCTTGACTGTAATCTTTACAGAAGCAGGTCTACAGGGCTTTCTTTTAAGACACTGCTGGGTTGGTTACAGCAACCAACCTTTAGGCTAGTTGTTATTGTTGTTATTGTGGATGCCACTGAGTCAGTACTAACTCATAGTGACCTTATGAGGATGAAACATTGCCCAGTCCTGCACCACCTTATAGTCATTGCTATGCTTGAGTCCATTGCTGCTGCCACTGTGCCAATCCATCTTGTTGTGGTCTTCCTCTTTTTCTCTGGCCCTCCACTTTACTTAGCATGATGTCCTTTTCCAGGGACTAGTTTCTCCTGATAATATGTATGAGAAACAAAGTCTGGCCATCCTGGCTTTAAGGAGCATTCTGACTGTACTTCTTCCAAAACAGATTTGTTTTTTCTTTTGATAGTCTGTGGTACTTCCAATATTCTTCTACAACACCGTAATTCAAATGCATCAATTCTTCTATGTTCTTCCTTGTTCACGGTCCAACTTTCACAAGCATATAAGGCTACTGAAAGTACCAAGGCTTGCGTCAGGAGCACCTTAATCCTCAAACTGTCATTTTTGCTCTTGGACACTTTAAAGTAGTCTCATGCAGATTTGCCTAATGCAATATGTCATTTGATGTCTTGACTGCTACTTCCATGAGTACTGATGGTTTATCCAAGCAAAATGAAGTCTTTGACATCTTCAGTCTTTTCTCCACTTCTATGGATGGATGTTGTTTATTGGTCCATGGTGAGGATTTTTGTTTTCTTCACAGTGAGGTGCAACCCATACTGAAGGCTGTGGTCTTTGACTTTCATCAGTAAGTATTTTAAGTGCTCTATACTTTCAGCAACTAAGGTTGTATCATTTGTATATTATAGGTTGTTAATGAGTTTCCCTCCAACCGTGAGGCCATGTTCTTCTTCATATAATCCAGCTTCTCACATTATTTGTTCAGCACACAGAATGAGTAAGTATGGTGAAGGAAATATAATCCTGGCATACACCTTTTCTAATTTCAAAGCATTCAAGGTTCCCTTGTTCTATTGAAATGACTGCCTCTTGGTCTATGTACAGGTTCCTCATGAACACAATTAAATGTTTTGCAATACTCATTCTCTGCAATGTTGTCCATAGTTTATCATGATTCACACAATCAAAAGTCTTTGGGTAGTCAATAAAACACAGATAAATATCTTTCCAGTATTCTAGCTTTCAGCCAAGATCCATCTGATGTCAACAATGATATACCTCATTCCATGTCCTTTTCTGAATTCAACTTGAACCTCTGGCAGTTCCCTGTCAATGTACTATTGCCTCCATCTTTTAATTACTTTTATTTTAGGTTAGTAGTTGAGTGCAAACCATTGGTGCCACTCAGGGACCTTATCATAGATCTAGACAGATAATACAATAAATACTGGAAACCTTATTTTTATTTTTCTGTGATCCCAATTTCCAGATTCTAAGAAATTTTAATACTATGCTTGATTTCTCAAAGGATGAGCTAAAGAAACATTCTGAGGAATGTGTAGAAAAGTTATTTCTTTTCAATCTTATTTTTCTCCAATGTATTTAATATTTTAAATGACCAGTCAGGATTTTGGTGTGGATAGTCTAAAAGCGATAGAATTAGTATTTTGCCCCAGGGGCTTAAAGATTATAATATGACAGTATGATCATTTTATTTAGTGCTTAAAGGTTATGAAGTTGCAAGACGTAAATCTATGGTAAATTTCCTACCTGAATGTCCAATTATTACGCTTAAAATGCAAATAAAATATTATGACATTTTTTGTTGTCAAATCATTAATTTAAAACACTAATTCTACTGTAAGAAAGTTTCATAATCATCAAATAGGTTGGAAATGAAAAAGAAATACCATTCATTATAATAATACTATGTGACTACAGTAAAACAGCTCATCAGCATTTCAGTGATAAACTCCATTTTTTTAAGGGTTACAATATTGCTGATATAAATCTATCCAAAGCTAAACTTATATATAAGTGCCAGCTTGGAACGCATACACACACACACATACACACACACATTTCCAACTAATGAGTTTTACTGTTCCCATAGAAGCAATCATTGCATAGACTTTGTTGTTGTTGTTGTTAAGTGCCATCAAGTTGGTTACGACTCATAGTGACCCTGTATAGGGTTTGTGAGGAATGGCTGGTGAGCTTGAACTGCCAACTCTGTGGTTCAAACTGACCTTGAAGTCTAGTGCATTAACCTGCGGCACCACACCAGGACTCCTGCTATTTACTATTGTTGTTAAGTGCCATTGAGTCAGTTCCAATTTATACTGACCCTGTATAGGGTGTCTGAGGAGCAGCTGGTGAACTTGAACTGCTGACTTTGCGGTTCAAGACAACCTTTCAGTCCAGTGCACTAACACACAGTGACACACCAGGACTTCCATTAATTTATGTGAATATTTATGGTATGTCAATAACAAGTAATGAGGAATGATTATATAATGTAGACTCAAATAACTTACAAAAATGTTAACCTGACATATTTAAAATATTATAATTATAAACTGGCTTCATAATCTAATTCAAACCCCTTGCTGTGCCCATTCTAATTCATACTGACCCTATTGGTGCTGTTAAGTGCTGTCCAGTCAGTTATGACCCATATAGACCCAGTATAGGGATTCCAAGGCGTGGCTGTAAGCTTGAACTACTGACCCTGTGGTTTAAACCAATCTTGCAGCCCAGCACATTAACCCACTGCACCACTTGTGGGTTGCTATCCAGTGCTTATCCTATGCCGCCATATCAGCAGTCCAAGGAACGGCTGGTGAGTTTGACCTGCAGACCTTATGGTTCAAACAGATCTTATGACCAGTGCTGCATCCCACAGTGCCACACCAAGACTCCATTAACAACAATTGTTGTTGTTATTGTTGTTAGGTGCCATCAAGTCAGTGCCAACTCATAGTGACCCTATGCACAACAGAACGAAACACTGCCAGATCCTGGGCCAACCTCACTATTCTTGCCACGCTTGAACCCATTGATGCTGCCACTTTGCCAATCCATCTTACAATGGGGAAAAAAGCCATTGAGAGCTGATGGGACAAACAAAACAAAACTATAGTATTTGCATAAGAACTTTATAGATCCCAAGGCAGATGGCAGGAAATCATATGCCTTGTTGTTAAGTGCTGTTGAGTCAATTCGGACTCATAGTGACGCTTTACAGGTTTTTTGAGGAGCAGCTGGTGGGTATGAACCACCGATCTTGTGGTTCACAGTGCAGTGCTGATCCTACAGCACCACATCAAGAGTCCTTGTAAGCATAGCTAAAACACACACATACACAGTATTGTCATTTAATACTCATACCATCACTGATTTGTTGTTAAGTGCTATAGAGTCGGTTCCGACTCGTGATTCATAGTGAACCTGTATAAGGTTTCCAAGAAGCAACTGGTGAGTTAGAACCACTGACCTTGTGGGTTCACAGTACGGTACTTATCCTATAGTATCACACCAGGAGTCCGTTACTTATTTTGTTGTTGTTAAGTGCTGTCAAGTTGGTTCTGACTAATAGCAACCCTGTATAGAGTTTCCAAGGAGCATCTGGTGAGTTTGAACTGCCGACCTGTGGTTCAAATTGACCTTGTGGTCGAGTGCTTTATCTTACAGTGCCACATCAGGACTTCCATTACTTATTTAGGATCAGACATGCAAATCCCCACTGCAGCTCTGTTTCTGATACTCTTCCCCTTCCAACTGATGTTGGGCTTCTTTGAGCCCTTTCCCAGCCACTGCCATTCTCATGCCTGGCATCTCCCTATCTTGTTGCAAGACCTATTGAGGCTCTCTTATATTCCTTTCTTTCTTTCTTGGTAAAGTCTTCCAACATCTTAGATGTGGGAGCTTCGGTCTCAGAGGGTTTGGAGCTTAAAACCCAGAGTTACTCAAGCTTGGGAGATCTCAGACTCAGAACTAGAACAATTATTTTTTAATATATCTTAGTTATTGCTGTTGTTATTAAGTGCCATTGTGTCAGTTACAACTCATAGTGACTCTGTATAGGGTTTCCAAGGAGTGCCACACCAGGACTCCGATCTTAGTTATATTCTGAATTAAATACAGTTTTGCGGGTTTGCCTGGCCGTGGACACGTATAACCATGTTGCTTTTATAAAATGCATTCTGAATTTCACAAAATCAACTTCTAAACAAACTTCATAACTCATTTAAAAATACAGTTCATAACTCACTAAAATAACAGTTAAACACGGAATTACTATGTTGTTGTTGCTGTTGAGTAGTTTCTGACTTTTAGCAACCCTGTGGAGGGTTTCCAAGGAAAGGCTGGTGGGTTTTAACTGCCAACCTTGCTTTTAGCAGTCTAGTGCTTATCCTACAGCACCACATCAGGACTCCAGAATTACTATATGACCCAGCAATTACTAGAGGACCCAGTAATTCCATTCCTAGTATTTGTCCCAAAGAAATGAAAACAGAGCCTCAAAGAGGTATTTGTCACTAATGTGCACTGCAGCATTACTCATACTAGCCAAAAGATGGAAACCCCAGATGTCCATCAACGGATACTAGGGTATACAAAGTGCTATCTATGCATACCATGGATATTAGTCAGCCATATAAAAATGACCATATTAATACAAGCTGTACTATGGATGAACCTTGAAAACATTCTGCTAAATGAAATAAGACCATGTATTGTATGTTAAGTGAAATAAGGCCATCTAGTGTATGATTCCAATTACATAAAATGTCCAAAATAGGCAAATCCATAGACACAGAAATCAGATTACTGACTGCCATAGGGGAAAATGGTGATTGATAGCTTTATGGGTGAGGGTTTTCTTTTGGGATGATGAAAATATTTTAGAACTAGATAGAGGCGGTAGTTACACATCCATATGAATATACTGTATGTCATCAAATAGTATACTTTAAAATGGCTAATTTTATGTGAATTTCACTTCAGTGGAAAAAGGTGAGTACAGTATCCACACAATATTGAGTATCTACAAGTATATAAAAACAGTAGTAACAGATAAAATACATTTGTTCTGTAGTCAGGGAAAAATTCGATTATCTTTTAATTCCATTTTTCCATGAATTTTTTAAAGTTCCCTTTATGATGGGGAAAGAGAAAGTGCCTGAAAACTTTAAAACCTGGGTTCAAGCCCCAGCTCAGCCATTACTAATTGTTGCTGTTGTTAAGTGCTGTTGAGTTGGTTCTGACCCATAACGACCCTGTACAGTGTTTCCGAGGAGCAGCTGGTGGGTTTGAACTGCCAACCTTGTGGTTCAAACTGGCCTTGCAACCCAGCGCATTGTACTGTTATTGTTGTTGTTAAGTGCCATGAAGTCGGTTCCAACCCATAGCGACTCTGTATAGGCTTTCCAAGGAGCAGCTGGTGAACTTGAACTGTGGACCTTGTGGTTCAAACTGACTTTGCAGTCCAGTGGCATTAACCCACAGGGCCACACTAGAACTCCATCCAGCGCATTGATGGTGGTGGTGGTTATGTGCCGTGGAGTTGGTTCTGACTAATAGCGACCCTGTACAGGGTTTCCGAGGCTGTAAATCTTTATGGGAGCAGAAAGCCTCATCTTTCTCCCACGGAACAGCTGGAAGTTTCAAACTGCTGACCTTAAGGTTCGCAGCCTGATTCAGAACCACTATGCTACCAGAGCTCCTTATTAGGCCATCTTAAATAAATCACTGGAGTCCTGGTGTGGTGCTGTGGGTTAATGCACCAGACTGCAAAGCCATTTGAACTGCAAGGTCGGTGGTTCAAGCTCACCAGCTGCTCCTTGGAAACCTTATACAGGGTCGCTATGGGTTGGAATGGATTCAATGGCACTTAACAACAAAAACAAATAAGTCATTTCCTTTAGCTGAGCCTGTTTCTTCATAGGCAGAATATGCATACTATCTGCTTTGATTAATTCTAAGGTTGTTAATGAGATTTAGAGTAGTACACAGAAAATTCTAATATATCCCAGAAGAGGCAACAGCTATCACGATAAATAAAAGGCTGGAATGTACTGGAAAACAAAAAGGAAAAGGATGAATGAATGTATGCTTTTCCTTTTTACCAACTTTTTCCTTCAAAGGCGAACAAGGTTTTACGTAAATCTCAGGATACTGAGTTTGTGCTGGAGGTGGTATGATATAGTCCAGAGTGATTCTTGGGGCTTACAAGTTGGGGGACCAGGTTAGTTTTGGTCTGAATCTGCAGTGGGGCAGACCTAGCCTAGAACAGATTCTGTCATACATGTTGTCATTAAGTGCCATGGAATCAGTTCCTGGTATAAGGTTTCCTAGGAGCATCTAGTGGGTTTGAACTGTCAACCTTGTAATTATCAGTCCAGTGCTTATCTTACAGTGCCCCATTAAATCTCCAATGTAATAGGGAATAAGAAACCTCAATGGGATTTTAGAATAGATCTATAGCTATGGCTGTCTTTCAGATTATAAAAGATCCATAGAATTAAAATGGGGTCACTTAAAAGCTTAACTGGTAATAGGTAAATAGGAAGGAGAATTTGAGTCTATTTTGGCTAGAACTAATAAATTAAATTCCAAGTGGGAAAGAAGGAAAGGAAACAAAACCAAAAAATCTCGCTTTTATGCTTGTGGCACAGGCGTCTACTTCTATCTGAAACAATTAGGGAATGCTCTGCTTAAAATAAATTTTGGAAAAAAATAATTTTTTTAAATCATTAAAGGTATTACATACCTCTTTTTGGCATTTTCAGCAACATACTAGGATGCTAAGTAACCTTACTTTGATGGTTCATGATCTTCATGACGAATATGTATGTAAGAATTAAGGGATAGACTACTAGCCAAAAGGTTGACTGTTGAAACTCACCCTGAAGTGCCTTGAAAGGTAGGCCTGATGAGCTGCTCCTGAAAGGTCCCAGCCTGTAGAACACTATGGAGCAGATCTACTGTGCATACTGGGGTCATTATGAGTCGGAAATGTTTGATAGCAACAAACAACAATAATAAACAACAGTATTTCTTTCGCTCTGGTTCATTTAGAGGAAGATGATTGCAAATTCATGTTCCTTTTAAAAATTACTCCAGATAAGTCATTCTGAGCTCTTGCTTCTGTTTTTTTGTTTTTGGTATTCTCACCCTTAACGACAGGAATTATACTATACCTAGTGTTTGCGTTGGCAACACATATACTAAAATTGGTATGATACAGAGAAGATTATCATGACCCCTGACTCAGGATGATATGCAAATTTGTGAAGTATTCCATACTTTTGGGTATGACTTGTTGAATGTAAAACTGATGATCTTGTCTGTAAACTTTTACTCAATTCACAATACAAAGTTAAAAAAATCCATTATACTACCTAGCATTTACACTGTTTATATAGCTATTATTTTCTAAATCCTTTAGAAATCAAAGGAAATGTGAAAAAAAAATGTTGCTTTATGGACACCTGTTGAATCGATATGAATGCATATGCACATGACTGAACACACATGTAACTTGTAAGGGGAATGAAAAACCTTGCTTTAGGTTATCGGGTGCAGTGAGACAGCTTCCATATAATGGGGGTCAGGTGACCTGAATTCCAGTCTTAGGCCTGCACTAACCGATCTGTGTGATTTTGAGCATTTCCTATGCCCCTGTCTCCTCATCTATATAATTAGACAGTTAGGTAATAGTTTAAAACAAAACAAAAGGGCTTTTGTTTTGTTTTTAAAAATTTAAGCAGTTTATTCTATATTCAAATGAACTCTTCTAAGAGGCCCAGTATTTAAAATAAATGCAGAGCTACTGTGCTCAAAATGAAGGTGCATAAGGTACATACATGTCTTGGCTCCCCTTGAGGTACCTTTGAAAAAGTTTAAAGGTACCTCAGGGCACAGATTGAAGCCCACAGAAACAGATAGAGTGTAAGGTCCCTTCCTCTTCTAATATGCACCAGTATATGAAATTTCAAATGTTCTATATAGATGCTTATTTTTAGAGGGATTCTTTTATTGTAAATATATTTGAGGCAAATAGAGAAGTAGTTCAGGAAATCTTTCCAAGCCTAAACCACACTGTTCTACTTCCATACTATTTTAAATTAAAGTAATTAATTAAAGAAGTGGATATTCTACCATTTGATTTTTTGACATTTTATTCTTATTATCACTTCCTTTTAATTTGGTATTAGTCATCTGAAGTGCATTTTCAATTTTATCCTTTTGCAGGAGCAGCATTTTATTTCCAGTAGAGTATTCTGTGTTTAGATGCATTCAACTATCATTTGTAATCGGCATTAAATGCCAATCTACTCTCTGGTTAGGAGCTAATTTGCTGTTTTAACCCATTTTACAAATCTTGCTATAGCCTTTCAAATGTAACCGTGACACAAAGTATTATAGACTTTTAAAAACCTGGTCTCTTGAAAAAAATAAACAAACAAACAAATTGTGGAGCATCGGTAACCAGATAGTATTCTCAAATTTCAGTGATCTAGTTCATGGAGCCATCCCCAATGCATAGTGCTCTGTTTCATGCCGTACATGGCTTTAGCTGGCCAAATCTTTTTTTTTTCCCAATGAATCAGTAGAACAGTGAAGATCTTACTTTTTTTTTTTAAGCAGTGGCATATCAATGAGGCACAGATGTGTATTCCAACTCTGCATGGATGAGCACACTGTTCAATAGTGCTGGCTCACACGGTATCAGGGCGAGTTATCACTTCCCATGAAGGCACTCTTATCACCAGGGCCCAGAGAGGTGGCTGCAAATCGCAACCTTTTTATTTTCAAGGCAGTTTTGCTGAACATTCAGGCTTCAAAGATTCACACTTCCAAAACTCTATAAGAGTTTGTGAACGCTCAATTTGCCAAAACAGTTTACAGTGTAATTGGGCACCGTACCTGTGTCCATGAGATAGCGAAGGCGCTTCTCCACCAGCGCGGCACGGGTGTCAATTTGCTTTTGCTCATTCTCTAGTGCTGCCAATTCTCCTACAACATACTGACTGGTGTCTTTGAACCCTTTCTGTTAACGAGAACAAACAGGAAAGGAAAAAAAAAAAAAAATCACTTGTAAGTTGCATTTTTCCTTTCTACAAACACTTAGTAAAGCACTTACCTAGAGAACCAAATATCACCCCTAGTACCAAAAAGCAACTCCATATGACTCAACAATTTTTCATATATATTACATATAGGAAAACTTTTGTAAATGCAGAAAATTTTTAGCCTTTTAGTATTCTATTTATAATTGATTAACCAGATGGACCAGATTTTTAAAAAGTCAGCACTAATTTTACAAAAAAATTACCCTTAGAGTTAAGTTGAAGATATTTAAATATTAATAAAGAGAGAAGAGAATTTTCTCCTTTGTGATTTTCAAAACAAACACCAATGGCACCGTTAATATAAAAGTGTAATATACAAAAATGGACTTGTACTAATAAAATAATTCTCAATGTTATCTATCCTGAAAAAATAAGATTACAATATGAATTTGTTTTTCCAAAGGTACAAAATTTTACAAGTACATTTTTTTGTTTTGTTTTCTTAGTGACTAAAAAGAAAAAAAAATATTATAAAAGGGAAGTTTTCAATATCTCCAGTTGTCCCTCCAGCTGGTTTATGTGTGCTAATGTGTTGTTATATCGATGTATGACTAATTATTGTAGCTGTGAATTCTAACCTGACAGGTGATTTCAAACCTTACCACAGAGGGTCTAATGTAATTAGTATATTGATTTAAACTTCTGTGTAACCAAATCTGAATTTAAATTTGAAAATTTACTTTTTATAAGCAGTTATAAAAAAATTAAAGTTAAAAAAAAAATTAAAAATCAATTCTTAGAACTTTTCCTTGAAGTAGTAGCTCTCTTATAAAGTGTTAGTATATAGCCTTCATTGTTATAGTTGCATTAACAAATTTTAGGAAGGATTATTGTTTATGGTACGGCTACAAAAATGGATGAATTACAGCTCTCTTTGGAACACCTGTTTACCTGATGCCATTTCTGGAGCTAAGAGCCCTAAATGGTGGGAAATACTGTAAAACCACTGAGGTGATTACTCTCATCATCATCATTACCATCAACACTTATAACATCATTTGTCCAGATAAATAAATATAAACTATGCTTCTCTGTCAAATTCTTTACCTACATAGGAGAATATTAATCTCTGAGAAGTCATGAGAAATTATACTTTAGCATTCCTTAAAAAATAAACATATTTAGGAAGCTTGTTGGTTATGAATATAGTTTGGAATTCTCATGATCAAAAACAGATGTCTAACAGAATGTATAATTTAAACACCTTTGGAACGAGTAAACAGTAAACTCAACGTCTACCGATTTATTATTAAATTATTGACAAATTTAAAGTTGAAGTATGTTAAAAAATATTAACACTGATACTTTCTCAGATGATTGGATAAAATAAGTCACTGTATTTATTAAATATTCATACCAAATGGACATTCTTCCTTCTAATTATATAACATAATTAGAAAAATGCTAACTTTAATCTTTAAAATCTGGTATATTCTGGTGAATGCTTTTTGGACCTATCAACCAAATACAGAATTTTCAAAAGTGGCTTTTTCTTTTTCATTCACATCCAGAAGGGCAAAACAAGACATGACAGCTTACAAAGATAATATGAGAAAGATACAAAAAGCAGCAGCAATAAAGAACACAAGAACTTCATTGCTTTCACTGATTAGTTTAGTTAAAAATAGCAACAAATCTTATAATTAGATTTATTTAGCTTGAATATATATATATATATAAAATCATACTCAAGTACTCTGGAACTTATAAGTTGTACCAATTTATTAGGATATACCATAGTGAGGTTGTTCTCAGTACTAAGAACTTTCGAGGTCTTCCAAAGTGAGCAAGTTAAAAAGGCAAAGCTTTTGGAGCTGGTAACGCTAAAGACTTTTAAAAGGGTTTAAAAATCCAGTGAAGGCTATTTCAACAGTGTAAAAAAAAATGAAAATATTTAGACAAACTAGATAGTAATACTAATAACAAAAAGTAGCACCATTAAAGAGAGCTATGCTTCCAGACAAAAATTCAAGTTAAAACTTGTTCTTCCTGCTTCTGTCCCGCAGCTGTCCATCAAAAGAAGCTTTCTCCCTGCGGTCTATCAAATATTTCCCTCACAAATCAATTTTACACATGATCAGCCCATACCCCTACTGAGCTGAACCTCCCCGTTAATTAAGTGAAGAAATTACCATATATATTATATTAATGCAAACATCATTCAGCTAGTAATTCACAGCTGATCTGGATAATGGAAAGGTTGAACACCCATTAACCCAAGCCAACAAAATGGGTTGGCTGAGAAATTCTAGCAGGTCTCATGTGACTTTTCCCTCTAACTGCAGCTCCGCGGTATCTGCTATTGTAATAATTAAAATCCTCCTGGTAGATCAATACTAGAATCTCTTTATGGGAAGTGCCCTGATGGAAATGTCTCAAGGAAGCTGGGGCTGTGGAACTCTGAAAAATTCATTTTTTTTAATCTGACAATTATCACCACACTGCAGACTAATTCAACAGTGCACCCCTCTCACTCTGCTTTGAATGCACTGGAGATTGACATCTTAAAAAACCTAACATCTCATTTTAACAAATAAAGGCACTATTTCCACATACAGTTTGGAATTATCAGCAATCATGAAACCACACAAAAAATTAATATACATTAAGCACTTCATCTTCTGATGGCTTCCTCTGAGTTTCAGTTATCGCTGCCTTCTCCTCATTTCCTTTCTTTGTATCTTCCTGTATTGATCTCTGCCTTTTTATCTCTTAAAAAAAGGGAAAAGACATGTAAAATTATTATAAAGCTTGATATTTGTGTATTGAAATGTGGATTTACATTATCAGCTTTTTAATATATATACTGTTAAATGCTATTAAATCATAAGATGGTAAAACATTTAAAAAAGTGTTCCTACCTGGTCTATTCTCAACATATTGACTGAAAGACTGAAGCTGAGTTTTTCTGACTGTAGAATCCTTACTGAACACAACAGGATTTCTAAAACGTTCTGTTGCTTTTTGCATTCGCTCAGCCCGGAGTTCTTCTTCTGTGCCATTCTAAAAGTAAAACAATACATGGTAAGAGAGCCCTGGTCTTAGAAACATGAAATCTTACATTAGTAAGGCACTTCCACTGATTTAGGATAATGCTGACTTCCTAAAGTTGAAACTTTCTGAAAGCAAAAGAATTTCAAAGTGTTCTGAATAATTCAACTTTTAATTCTGTTGTTTGTAATGGAAAACTTTGGGGAACATGGTGTAAACGGAGGGTCGCTCCTGGTAACTTTGATTCGTTAGACCCTGTGAACCCTTGTGATACATACGCCGATGATATGTATCATTTAAAAGTCATGTTGCCTTCATCTACTCACCCCCACTATTCTGCTCTTCTATCAGTTTGTATAGTACCGCAGACTTGTATGACAAGAAGAACTAGTTTCTAATTTTATGTCCATTGAGATAAACCACTAATGCTGGATGAAGGCTAAAAGGTAGGATTATAATACTACCCCACTGCACTGCATTTCATCAGCTATAACTTTCCAAAGCCAGATTTGTAAGTAAGCCCTTTACAGCTAAGGAAACTACAATTATCTTTTCCAGGGCTTCCTATGTTAATACTGGTAACAAATTCAAATGGTTCTATCAACAAGAAATATCCCAGAAGACTGAACCACTGCAGTGTGTGGAAACTGCAGATACCGAGGTGCTGTGTACCAAACAAATATTTCATTTTATACCTAATCTTTTATTATTTTTATTAAGTGTTTTGAAAGTAAATAGGGAAAGGCTAAGATGCATGACTAATAGCTAAGCCTGCTGAATGCTGAAACTGGTTATCAAAAGCTACCAAGACTTTGCCCTTCCTCTGCATTGAGACAATCAGTAATGAGGGAGTCCTCCAATGGCCTATTCTCTAGCCTCAAGGAGGCCTGGGATACAGAATCCTCAAGGGAAGGTAACAGTTTATCCTTTTCCACAAACACAGAATGCCTCATTTATAAACGTGTAAACTGCATTTTATTAAAAAAAAATAAAAACCCAAATCAGCGCTGAAAGCTTCAAGAGAACAGATGGACTCTATATGTTCTTTACAAACAGCATTTTAAAAATCTTAAGCAAAAAGATCCATACAAAGGCAAGCTGTTTAAGGCACACCTTTTGTTGGAATAAGTTAAAAAATTACTACATAAGAGCTTTTTAGAAAGTGATAACAATGCCACCATATTTAAACAATTTCAGCGTAGAGATAAAAATACCTTTGTATCATTCTAAAAGTTATCTAATATATTTATCATGAACATCATGCTTATAATATATTAACTATGTAGCTAGGATCGAAACAATTTTTGCCTTTATTTACTTACATGTGAATTCTACTGTCATCATAATAACTGCCCAATGGTCTAAAACTCTAGTCTTTACCAAGATAAACAAATACAGCTAAATTTTTTTTTTTTAGGCTTGGCAACATGCTAAATATCAGTGTGATTAGCAGCAAATCCCATCTTAAGAAACCTTTTTATGACTAGGGACTTCTGCCACTTTACAAATGTATTCCTCTAAACCCACTAATTCAGTTAGCCTTTTCAATCCATTGTATTATTCTTAGGCCAGCTTCATTCTGCATTAAATCCACTGCAGAAAGCTAAATTGAACGCAAAAATCAGACCTGATCCAGGCTTCCTTTGTTCAAAGATAGAGACCAAAAGTCCTCTGGTGCTGCCACACACTTTCATCACCAATTTATAGAAACCGACAGTATAAGGGAAAAGCAATGAAAGTCATTGTTTTGGGACTTCAAAGCATCTCTGTGTTAGGGGAAGGAAATCCTTTCAGTCAGCAGGGCAGTCCCCATAGTCCGCAGGTGGGTGAAAAGTTATACAGGGCTAGAAGTGCCCTAAAGCTAGAGAAATATTAATGATATGATATGAGGAAGATGGAGGAAGGTATGGGTGGAGATCATATAAATAGTAAAAATGATATGATTAATAATATTTACATAATGTGACATTTTGTCTAAAATCCTACATAAAATTCATAATGGTACAAAATAGATCTAAATAGTTTAAAAATTTATATGCAATCACACACCATCTTCAGGTGTGACAGATTCTTATAAAAAAATGTTAAGTTTTAGTTCATCTAAGCAGGGAACAGGTTGAGGATGATAGAAAAATAAGCTAGAATTCTCTAAGCAATATTTTTCTTAGCAAGATATATTTACATATAGAATGCCAGAATAGTTTCTATATACCTTCTAAGTTTTATCTGAAATGTCAATTTAATAAATTTGAAGCAGCAATTTCTCTGAGGAAAAAAATAGTATATATTTACTGATTATCATATTGATATCTAATATTGGGCATTTAATAAATTCCTTTATCCTAATGTGAAGAATTTGGCAAGAAACTATCTTTAGATTATAAATACCAGTGGAAAGTAGAATAAATAGATATCAAGTCAAATATTTTAAACAAGTTAAAACATACCTTAATTTCTTGTGCTGAGCTTTCAGCTACAGCTTTCTGGGCAGTACTGGAGAGTGAATTTGCCACCTGTGGCTGACCTTCTAGTAGTTTCTTCAGCTTCAAGTCCACCAACTTAGTGTTTTGTTCTGTTAAGTGTGCAAATATCATGAATAGCTAAGTGAGATGCATTTAAATGTGTAGACGATCAATTTTAGGTGACATCATAAAATTATTACTCTATTTTAGAAGAAAAGGTTATTAGAGTTGTGAGATAGCCTATCAGATCAAACACATCCAGAATTCTTTCTACATATGTATTCCCCCCCCAAATCATTCCTCTTAAAAAATAATCAATATAGTCACTAAGGACTACTCAGTTAATCAACAGTTAATAGAAGCTATGCTTACCTGAAAACCTAAGCCTCCATGTAATATATATATATATATATTTTAATGTAATTTGTTGTAATTAACTGCCTAAGTTATACATAATAAAATAAGTTATTAAAAATTAGACATTTAAGAGAAATATTTGATTCCAAATGACACCGTTACAGCCTCTAATTACTCTAGTATGTTAAATGCTTAATAATATACCACATTAAAATACACTCCTAACATGATTCCAGATCATCAGGTACACACTGTTTGCATCATTTGAACCATGAATATATACCTAGCATATATATGCTTACAAATACCTTCTACTTAGAAGGCAGAAATAAAATACAGATGATCACATTTTTGTGACATAACAAACATGAACAGAAAGCAAAAATAAATAAAATGTGGCTAAGAGTTTTAAAACAAATAATTTCATATTATTTTTCACAAACGCACTAATTTTTACTGAAACAGTACATAAACAAATAGAAACACAAATAATTCTACTTAAATTCATTCTTAGCAACTTTAATAAAATGGTTAAAAGACATACCAACCATTTGATGAATGGTACTTTTCATAAAGATTAATAACTTTTCTAATTATAGGACTCTTAATAAATGTTATTATCATGACTTTCATGCAAATTGGTCAGTTTATATTGCCAGACTTCTCTTTTAACCAATATCTGATGAACTATGGTCAAATCAAGATAAAGATGAAATAATTTATTATTAAAACATTATGACTTTTATATACATATTAAAAAAGAATTTTGGGGAAAATAAAGCAAGGATAAAAATCATAATATATTCTATGTGCCTCTAGATTCTAGTTTGCATTCCCATTCTTATTGCCATGAAATACAGCAAAGAATTGAATTGGAAAACCTGTCCTACGTACATATCAACACTTTTTGTTATGCTTGGGAGTGGTAAGCAATATATTAAGTAACTCCAAACCAGAAGACTAAGGTGTGTTTTCTTTTTTGCCATACATAAAGCAGGAAGAGTGCTTTTAAAAACGGATGAGTCAAGTCTATTAGGTTAAAAATTTACCAACCTTTGAAGGTATTCCACAAAAAGGCTATAGCTGAAAGTAGAAATTTCCCTCACCTCACCTAAGAAATGGCTAATTTTTCCTGCCTTCATAATTTACTGTAAAATCAAGACACTATTATCACAGGTTTTATACTTCCATGAATTCAAGAAGGCTTCAATTCTACACTTATGGATGTCCTCAGCAGTAAAAGATATTACTAGTTCTGATAAAGCCTTTGGTGGTGGGGATGAGGCGAGAATTGGGATGAGGAGTGTGATGCGTAAGCAACAGCAAAATATTTTTCAAAAAGAAAAATCAAACGTACCTAAGTACTACAATATTTTAAATGGAAAGAACTGAAGAGCAGTCCTAATTTTTGGGTGAACACTTTTTAAAAGTCCTAAAATATCAGTATTCTCTTGGACTTGTACAGCTATAAACATATTGACTTCTTTCTAGTAAATGTATAATTGAATACTGGCCCATGAAGGAGCTATTGACAAAAGGGAATGGGTTGTCTTGGGAGTTCTTTATGTTTATGAAGACATTCGAAATCATGTTTTTATATCTCTAAGAAATAAAAACATGATTTCAAATGCAAAGAAAGCAGGGTAGCATTTCTGGGGCATGAAAAGGATGGAGAAAAGATGTCTGCTTTCACTCCTTGAGATTTTTATAGAAAACAATAAAATTAGGAAATTAGCCTCTTTAACTTTGGTGGTGGTTTTGTGCCCTGGAGTTGGTTCTGACTCATAAAGACCCTGTACAGGGTTTCCGAGGCTATAAATCTTTATGGGAGCAGAAAGCCTCATCTTTCTCTTGCGGAACAGCTGGTAGTTTCGAACTGCTGTCCCTGAGGTTAGCAGCCCAATTCATAACTGCTATGCTACCATAGCTCCTTTAGGTCCAGATAGTCTTAATTGCTATCAGAATTTAACTCAATAAGCATTTACGAAGCCCCAAATGTATACAAAGCTTTGGATTATCACTTGCTGCTGACTTATAAAGGCAATGCATATGGAAAGAACACTTACCAATTAAAAACCATCACCAAATATCTTTGGATTTTAATCAGAAACTTATGAAGGTCAATTATCAATGTGATTTACTGATACAAGATTTTTGATTTATAAAGTATAAGACTAACTTGGATTCCTGGTGTGGCACTGTAGGATCAGCACTGGACTGCGAACCACAAGGTTGGCAGTTCAAACTCACCAGCTGCTCCTTGGAAATCCTATACAGGGCTGCTATGAGTTGGAAACGACTTGACAGCACTTAACAACAACAACAACAAGACTAACTTAACAGCAATCTATACAAGGAGTTCTCAAATAAAGCATTTCTTGTAGAAGAATAATTTATTAGTAGTGATTTTTAAGTATTTAAAGGAAGCACAACATTTACAAAATAGTATTACAACCAAGATGACTATCAATTCTAAACTAAGTCAGAAAATCTGATCCATGGTTTAGGTTTACATTCGGCGTATTCTAGCTATACACTTCAACAAGGTTCATATCAAAATGTTTAAGTTGGGACAAAAGGAAGCAACTATTGTATGCCTAAAAGTTGTTTCATACAACATAAAATGTAAAAGTGAATCTTAGTTATAAGGGAACACAACATACAATTTGCTAGTCCATTTTTATTACTAAACTTAATATTAAGACTAAAATAAAATAACATAAAATTGATGGAAGGTGGATTTAGTGAAAAGATTTGGAAGGACATGATACGTAATAAAACCATAGAGAGAAATTATTATTATTAGTAGTAATGAGATAATAATAAAAATATAGCCATCAAGTCTGTCATGCACCAGGACACAAAACATTTGAATATGAAATTACCGGGAGTATCAAGGTCATTTTCTAAGTTAGTAAGTTCATCTCCACCTCCTACAA
This sequence comes from Chrysochloris asiatica, assembly GCF_000296735.1. Taxonomy (NCBI): domain Eukaryota; kingdom Metazoa; phylum Chordata; class Mammalia; order Afrosoricida; family Chrysochloridae; genus Chrysochloris; species Chrysochloris asiatica. Next base: position 16,257,667 of record NW_006408570.1, read on the forward strand.
CAAAGCCTTCAGGAATCTCCTCGTTATTATCTATCTCAATATTATCATTTTCATCTGTAGGAACATGTAGCAACAATGTTAGTATATTTCTACTTCATAGCATTTGTGCAAAACATTAAGGAGAAAAATTAGTATTTTAATAACAGTTATTCAAATCTAGGTGGGACATTGATAAGCAAGAATTCAGTTTTAAGTCACTTTTTCACTCTCGGATTAACATTTCTATTTGCTATTCATATATAAAAAATGAATTGCCATACCAAAGGAGATGCAAAGGTTTTGACAATTTGCCATGCGCTGTCTCTGAATCACTGAGCACATTGCGTCCTTATATTATAAAAGGTAATCTACTAGTAATGTTTGACAACAACACACAAAAATAAAGTTGGATTTCTGATGGTCATCACATGATTTTTTTTAAAATGCCATCTACATTTATAACTTTTACATCTTCATCATTTATTAGATACAAATGCATAAAGAAACCAATCATTCTTTATAAACTTATAACTCTATATCATTTGTAGGAAGATGTGAATGCTTTTATGCTACTAATAAATTATCATAAAAGCATTACACATAGAAGAATTGATAAGAGTGAGACAAGAGATAGCACCCTTATACAAAAGAAAGTTCAGAAACAACTAAGAAATTCTTGGAAGACCTAAGGTAAGGAAAAATTCTTATTACTCAAAATTTAAAAATGGAAATGAAAAAGTCTTCTATTTTCTATTTTTAATATCTTTAGAAAAAGGTTTACATCACAATTAATTTGGTCTTGGTTTTCACATTAAGAATTTATAGTATATATGTATAGGTAACACTGTGGCACATAGAATAAGCACTGGGTTGCTACATACAGGGTCAAAGTTCAAACCCACCAGTAGCTCTCAGGGTGAAAGATGAGGCTGCCTGCCCCCACAGATTTACAGCCTTGGAAACTCTATACAGTGTTGCTATGAGCTGGAACTGACTTGATGGTAGTGGGTTTGGGTTTTGGTGAAACTAGATTTATATACATACATTTTTTCCTTCATAAATTCTAGTGATACAAACTGACTAATTCTGAACGCTATACATTTCAAAAGGGATAGCAATAACGTGACTTGAATATTCAAGGTTTAGCTTTAAATTCTGTTGCTAACAGTGCATTTTTGAGAAATACCTGTCAAGCACTGGAAGCAGAAGTAACCCCTATAACTCTAAAATTTCTTTTTTATTAGGCAACTTTTATTAATAGGGAGATATTCAAAATTTTTCTAATTGAGAAGATGTAAAGTTCTAGGTTTAGCTCAATTCCTTAATATCTGTCACTTTTTCTATAGACACTTGTATTACATTTTTAACCAATGTGACTTCCAACTAAATACTTTTTATGAACATTGTTGTTGTTGTTGTCATTGTTGTTAAGTGCTGTTGAGTAGATTCCGACCCATAGCGACCCTGTATATGGTTTCCAAGGAGCAGCTAGTGAGCTTGAACCGCTGACCTTGCAATTCAAACAGCTTTGCAGTAGTACTACTAATAATGGTTAACAGTTATTGAAGGCATGCCATATAAAAAGAAAACCATATGAAAAATGCCCATATAGGAGGTTGGGATGAGTGCAGAGATAAAAACATCGCTAAATACTTTTAAAGAAATAGCTAAGGTGTTATACTTGACTACATCATTCAAATATAATCTACTGCGAGATCTGTCTAATCAAATGTGCTTAGCGCAATCTACTTGACTCAGTTCAAAAGGTGGGCATCTTCAACTTCATTATCCTTATAAATACTTCTCTAAATAATTTTGTGGTTTAAGTAAATGAGTCCCATATAGGTGTGGAGAATACTTCCTCAGTATTGCTCTGTGTTAGAGATAGTTTATTAAGTTTATGGGGGTCTAATGCAGTTCTGGCATCAGGATTGGAGGAAGACTCATTAACAACCTGCGATATGCAGATGATACAAATGACCTTGCTGAAAGAGAAGAGGACTTAAAACATTTACCGATGAAGATCAAAGAGCACAGCCTTCGGTACAGATTACATCTCAATGTCAAAAAATCCTCACCACTGGACTAACAAACAACATCCTTATCAACAGAGAAAGGATTGATGCTGTCAAGGACTTCATTCTTCTTGGATAAACTATCACACTCACAGAAGCAACAGTCAAGAGATCAGATGACGTATTGCATTAGGCAAATCTGCTGCACAGGAATTTTTTAAAGTGTTGAAGAGCAAAGATATTGGCTTGAGGACTAAGGTGTGCCTGACCCAAGCCATGGTATTTTCAATAACCTCATATGAATGCAAAAGCTGGACAGTGAGTAAGGAAGAATTGATGCCTTTGAATTATGGTGTTGGAGGAGAATACTAAAAGTGCCATGGGCTGCTAAAAGAACCAATAGATCTGTTTTGGAAGAAGTGCAGTCAGAGTGCTCTTTAGAGGCCAAGATGGCCAAACTTCGTCTCTCATACTTTGGACACATTGCCAGGAGGGAACAGTCACTGGAGAAGGACATCATGTTTGGTAAGATGGTCAGAGATAAAGAGGAAGACCCCCAACAAGATGGATTGGCCAGGTTGCAGCATCGATGGACTCAAGTGTGTCAAGAGTAGTGAAGTTGGCCCAGGATCACACATTGTTTAGCTCTGCTGTGCATAAGGTCGCTATGAGTCGGTGTCGACTCGATGGCACCTAACAACAACAACAACAGTGCAGTTCTGGAGTCCTGGGGTAGCGCTGTGGGTTAATGCGCCAGACTGTAAAGCCGTTTGAACTGCAAGGTCGGTGGTTCAAGCTCACCAGTGGCTCCTCAGAAACCCTATACAGGGTCGCAACCAATGTGACAGCACTTAACAACAACAGTGCAGTGCTGGTGTGGTGTTGTAGGATAAGCACTGGACTGGACTACTAACCACAAGGTTGGCAGTTCAAACTCACCAGCCACTCCTTGGAAACCCTATACAGGGTTGCTATTAAGTTGGAATGGACTTAATGACACTAACAACAACGCATTTCATTTTTATCAATCATCCTCCTTTGATGATCACTAATTATCTAGAGTAAAAGCACAAAATTTAACTGCTATTAATTTACTTATTTAAGAAACTTCGATTGTATACTGTGCTTGCAATTTGCAAAACATAGTGCTAAATGTCAAGGAGATACCAAGTTGCATATGAATTTATTCTGCATTAGAGGTATAAGGTTCAAGTTACTATACAGCCACTCCTTACTAATTGGAATGGTTAGGTTCCATAGGTCAGGTTGCTATGTGAAAATCAGTGTTATATGAAAATGCAGAATGACTGCATCAGATCACAGAATGAAGATGATGAAATCATGACTTAACTACCGAATTATATCATTAAGGTTGGCAGTTCAAACACACCCAGAGGTGCCTAGGAAGATTTGCTTCCAAAAGGTCACATCTTTGAAAGTCTTACAGAATAGTTCTACACTGCACACATAAGGTCATCATGAGTCAACAACTAACAACAAATAATAACACTATTCCCTTATGGTTTGTTTAGAATAAGATAATCTTCATTGAGACCCTAACATGCTCAGCACTGTGAGTTAGATTAATTTAACAGTAGTCTGTATAAGCAGTTTTCAACTAAAGTGTCTTATTGTCATCAGTTTTGAGGTATGTATAAAAATAACTTATTATTAGTAATAAGTACTATAAGTAATTAATGGCCATAAGCACTATGGCTTTTCTGAATTAGAATTAGAGCAGCTTCAACATTATTCCTATGCTGTTACTCTTGCTTACATTCTACTATACCTTCTATTATGAGAGAGAAGGTGGCCTAGGGATTATGCATGGGAGCGGACTACGCATGTAACATGAGGCTTCATGCAAAATTGCTGACATAAATGTCAAATGGAAGAACAGAAAAGCTGGAGGCAGGAAATCCAGATTGGAGACTATGTCTTGAGCTAAGTGGGGAGTGTAACTTGAAACAAAAGAATTTACAAGTGGGCATGGCAGGATTTGAAACTGATTGGGTAGTGAGTAGTGGAAGGAGGGATACTAAGGAGACAAATGGTGAAGGAGTACCCCAAATCAACTCTCTAGCCCAAATAACTAGATGGATGGCATTACCGTGAAAATAGCTAAGTCTGGAAATGTGTTCAGATTTGGGTACTTTCAAGTTGCAGTGATATGCAGAAAAGTGTGCCTCTTTTCACTACCCACTTACACAATGCCAGATTCCTATGTGATGTTAAACAGGTGCCATTCATTTTATTTCCCAGCTAAATGAAATCTCTATCTACACTGCCACTCTCCAGTAATGCTAAGCTGAGTGGGTTAACTCAATGTTTATATATGTATTGTTAACCTGAGATAAAAGGATTACTATTTGGGAGGGCAAGAGTAAAAATTGATCTCCTATATAGATCAGGTCTTCTTAAGAATGGATTTCCACTTTCTTTCCATTCATTGACTTTAGTTTTATGATGAATTCTTGAATTGTTTTCAACAGTTAGTGTTGCACATTTCTTAACACATGCTCTAAAAGCATTCAAGCAGAACTAAAGGGCATGTGTGTGTGTATATGCATAAATATATGTGTGAGTGTTTAAGAATCTAGATGTTAAAAATGATTCTTTACCACAGACTGGGGAAAAACTTTTGGCAATGACATATGAGACAAGGGAGTACTTTCTAAAATGTACAGAACACTTCAACACCTCAACAAGAAGACAAATAATCCAATTTAAAAATGGGCAAAGGGCATGAACAGACATTTTACCAAAGATGACATTCAGGCAGTCAACAAACATGACTCAAGATCATTAGCCACTGTTGTTGTTGTGAAGTGCTGTCAAGTCAGTTCCGACCCATAGCAACCCTGTATAAGGTTTTCGAGGAGCAGCTGGTAAGTTTGAACCGCCGACCTTGCAGTTCAAATGGCTTTGCAGTCTGGCACATTAACCCACAGCACCACACCAGGACTTCATTAGCCATTAGAGAGATGCACATTAAAATAATAATGAGATATCATCTCACCCCAGCATTAATAGCAAAGTTCAAAGAAACTCAGAAAGCAACAAATACTGGACAGGGTATGGAGAGACTGGGACCCTCCTATACTGCTGGTGGGGCCATAAAATGGTGCAGCCACTGTGGAAGATGGTAATGGTGCTTTCTCAAAAAATTGGAAATAGAAATTATGTATGGCCCAGCAAGCCCTCTACTTGGCACATATCCTTAAGAAATAAGTCATGACACAAGTAGGTATATGCCACCCATGTTCACTGAGGCACTATTCACAACAGCAAAAAGATGGAGACAGCCTAAATGCCCATCACCAGAAGAATGGTTAAAAAAAACTTTGGTATATACACACAATGGAATATTACGCAATGTTAAAGAATAATGATGAATCTGCAAAACACCTTGTAACAAGGATGAACCTGGAGGACATTATGCTGAGTGAAGTTAGTCAATCACAAAAAGGACAAATAATGTTTTAGACCACTGTTATAAAAAGTTAAGAAAAGGTTTTCTTGCTAAAATAAATATTCTGTGATAGTTACCAATGGAGGGAGGGAAGGGAAAATTATTCACTGAGTAGAGGATTATTGTTGTTGTTGTTGTTAAGTACCGTGGAGTCGGTTCTGACTCATAGTGACCTCGCACAGGGTTTCTGAGGCTGTAAATCTTTATAGGAGCGTAACACGCCTCATCTTTCTCCTGCAGAACTGCTGGTAATTTTGAATTGCTGACCTTGAGGTTGGCAGCCCGACTCGTAACCACTACGCTACCAGAGTAAAGGGTAGACACATGGTAACTTGGGTAATGGTGGTGGTGGTTATGTGCCATGGACTCATAGCAACCCTGTACAGGGTTTCGGAGGCTGTAAATCTTTACAGGAGCAGAAAGCCTCCTCTTTCTCCCACGAACAGCTGGTAGTTTCAAACTGCTCACCTTAAGGTCTGCAGCCCAATTTGTAACCACTATGCTACCAGAGCTCCTTTTGGGTGATGGGGAAAGTAGTATATAAAAAGGGGAAGGTTGGCCGAGGAAAGGTGTAAGTAGTGGAGACACAAGGAGGAATGCAAGAGTTAAAATGAATACAGGTAAATACTGTTAACTGATGGTACATGTAAGGGATTACAATCATTGTAATGAAACATATGATTTGTTGAATGTAAAATTACAAGATTTGCCAAATGTAAACTGATGATCTGCTCTGTGAAACTTTACTCAATTCACAGTAACAAGTTTTGAAAAAATAAAAATTAATCTTTATGGTTAAGCACTGAAAATTCAGTAGGTTTAACAAAGCAGAAAGGAAATTAGAGCTCCATTACACAACACAAATATTATCTTGTTAATAAAACTGAAAATCCATGTCTATTACAAATCATAGAAACCCTATAGGACAGAGTAGAATTGCCCCATAGAGTTTCCAAGACTGTATATCTTCACAGAAGCAGACTGCTACATCTTTCTCCCATGGAGCGGCTGATGGACTTGAATTGCTAACATTTTGGTGAACGGCAGAGCCCTTAACCATTGTGCTACCACGGTTCCTTATTAATGTTTTTGTTGTTAAGTGCTGCTGAGTCAGTTCCAACTCATAGTGACCCCATATAGGGTTTCTGAGGTTGTAAATCTTGATGGGAACAGAAAGCCTCATCTTTCTTCTGAGGTGCAGTTGGTGCATTCAAACCTATGACCATGTGGTTCGCAGTTCAGTGCTTATCCTACAAAGCCACCATGCTCCAAAAAATAAAAATTATCATAGGTAGGATTTTATTTTGACTCAATATATTTATGTAAATCTATTTGCTATAACTGACAACAGGTATTATGCAGGCACACAATCTTGTTCATAGACAATTTTTAAAAATTTTCCTTTATTCATTCAAAAAGCAAAACAAGGTACTTACTATCTATGCAAATGCCCATAAACCATTCACAAAAATTTAACATTTGTCCAAAATAAAAACCTTAGTAAATTGCCAAAACAGAAATTCAAGTCATATTCTCTGACCATAGTACCATAAAACTACAAACAAAACACCAAACTTTCCCTCAAACACCTCTGTCTTATAGGATCAATGCAATAAAGTGAATCCATGTTTGTCACTTAGTTAAAATGAGGATTTAAAAATAAGGCCATTATAGAGGTACAACTAAAAACTGACTTAGAAATTAAAAAAAAAAAAAAAAAAAAAGTAGTGCACTGCACTATCACTTGATTCTATAGCCTTACAATTATGTCAAATGGAGGAAAAGTAAAAGCTAGGACACGTGTGATTCAGTTTTTACACAAGAATTAGGCTATGCCTGACTGCAATATTTTCTGTGGACACCATGCATTTTCTGTGCACACCAAGAAGCTTAAAACACCTCACTTCAAACTTAGGAAGCTTATTTTCCTCCCTGAGACTGGCTGTTACTTGAGAACAACAAAATAAGCTAGCTTTTATATAAGCTCATTAAATGGAATGATCATAAAATGATCATGTTCAACACATTATTTTAATTATATCATTCTGTCCTTTTTTTTTTAACTATATCCCCTTCTTAGTTACTCTGGGCCAAAGTTTTCTGATCTACTTCTCCATCTAGGTTGTACCCAAATTATTTCTCTCTCCTTTCACTCTGTTCCCCAGAAAAACTGCCTCTGTCAGATCAGATGATTCCCACTAGACATTGGGACACTAATTTGTTAATTCTTTACCCTGATTTACCCACTTCACATGGGCATTCTTCATTTAAGAGTTAGACTCTTGGGAACTAGATTGAATTTCTAATTTGCTACAATGCAAGGGTCAGACAAGAGGCCAAACCTAGCCCCCTGCCTTTTTTTGGTAAATAACAGCCATACCCATTTGCTGACATAGCATCCAAGGCTGTTTCCCTGATGCATACAAGGGAAGAGGTAAAGCAGCTGTGATAAGAGATATATAGCCTACAAAGCATAAAATATTTATTTGGACCCTCTACAGAAAAAATTGTTAAGTGGTAGGCACTGCTCAATGATAAATGCTTACGTATAAGTGGCTGAATTTTGGGCAGGAATTTTACCCTCTCCCTTTTTCACTCCCAGCCTCACTAGCTTCAACTTAGACCTTGAGGCCAAAGTAGACTGGATCTGATCCAAATATCTTTATGAAAAGAGGTCAGTATCCACCTTTGAGAACAAGAAATAGGCCTGCTCCATCTATTGTATGTCAGCCTTAGCTCAACCTCAGGCTTCCAACATCCAAAGTAAGGCATGTCTTACAGGAGAAGTGGATGGACCCTGGCTACATTCATATCCTTAGGATATAGATTCAGTAGTTCTCATAAGTCATTGTCAAACTCTCTTCATCTCAGCTGGCTTTCCCCATTCTAATTTACACACCTTTGCTAGCTCTCCAGATGCAATCCTCATTTCTCCTTTACTTTGTTGGCTGTTGAATGTTTCAATTCAGATCTCTGATTTCCCTAATTACCAAACAGGGAAGCTACCTATTCTGTGGGTCCTAAAACTGACAAACTGTTTCCTAGTCTAGTTTTGGCTTGGCCTCAATTGGGGGTTCGATTATAGATACAAGACCAACTACATAGTTCACCATCAATTTAAAGCCTTATTAAAGCTTGCAATACATTTAGTACTGCTATTGGAACACCACTGGGAAAACTAACTAAATTAAGAGATAGTAGGTTTATGTCCATCCTATTATTACTCTTCACCTCCACTGCTTTATGATGCCATATGAAGGTGGCATTAGTAGTGTTAAGACAGTCTGTCTTGGGGAAAAATATGATAAAGGAATTGAGGGTTTTCTATCATCCATAGATAAAGGAGGACGACTCCTAACACTTACTTAGCTAATCTAGAATTTTTAAATAAGGTAAGTACCTTGTTATTAATGATAAAGTAAAGCAAATTATTACAGCATTATAAAAATGTAGCTGTGAGTAGTCAGGGATGCTATATAAAACTGTAGTATAGAAACAGTATAGAAATTGCAATGGGAATCCTAAATGACAGGCACTGAAAAAATAAGATGAAGGATTTAACTAACATGTATACATTCTTAAAAAGACCACAGGGATAGATGCATACTGTTTGGGGTAGAAACTTTCAAATTTATGGATGGAAGGCTAGATGCTATGAGCATTTTTTGTTGTTAAGTACCCTTGAGTTGGTTCCAACTCATAGTGACTCTTTATAGGGTTTCCAAGGTTGTATATCTTTGCAGGAGTAGACGGGCTCATCTTTCTCCCATGGTTATGGACATTAGATGAAGTCAATTAAAATTTATGGCAATATGTTTGCCTTTACTTTGAAGAAAATTATCATTAACCTAGAAACAGCTTATCTACCTGAGGTCTTATTTGAGTATTCACTCTTCAGGGTAATCTTAATAGCCTGAGATAAAGTTAGGACAAGTACCTGACATGTTTTGACAGATAATTATCTTTAAAAGGAAAGAAGAAAATACAGATGCTTAAATTGAGTTGCAAAATCAAACATCTCTTCAATTATACATTCTTGTCCTAACATAAAGTTAAGAATCATTTTCAATATAGACACTGAAGAAGATCCTTATAGAGTAAGGAGACTAAGAAGCTGACATGGGACTTATTCATTTGAGTAACCCTGGCATGAATATGTTAATTGATGTACGGAAGTTCACTTTGAAGTATTGTAACTAAAATTATAATGGTAGGATATTAAACAATAAGCTGTGTCCAGTCAATGAAAACTTATTCTGCCAGGCTATAAAGCCAGAACATCTTTGAAGTTACTTTCTAAAGATCAGCTTCAAAGTGAAAATCCTTCATTCTAAAACTCACCATTTAGACGTTGAAGACTTGATTGCAATATATGTACTTTTTTTTTTTTTTTTTTGAGTCGGTACCAACTTGATAGCACCTAACAACAACAATAATACAATTAAGGGAAGTCCTGGCAAGGCACCATAGGATAAGTACTCAACCTCAAGGTCTATTTGAAACACAGGTTGGTGGTTCAAACTCACCAGCTGCCCTGAGGAAACCCTATACAGGGTTGCTATGAGTTGGAACTGACTTGATGGCACTTAACAACAACAATAATACAATTAAAGAGGCAGCATGGTGTATCACAAACCAAGGTCTGTATAAATTTTCTAAAAAAGCAATATTCTAAGAAAGTATTTCTTGAATTTCCAATAATGAAGCCAAAATTTTGATTTGGAAAATAGCAACACTTATCATCTTGATTTACTATGCTTCCTTTAGGTTTTCTTCAGTGTTATCAATAGGTTAGAAACTTTATGTATTTGATGCAACATTTTTGAAGTAAGAATAAAAAGTCCCAAAAGGTTCACTGTAGATTTCTGGGTTGTCTGTAGAATATGATACAAGATTCTTTAACTCACCTCCAGATGCCTTTGACCTTTCTTTCAACTTTTCTGCAGCCATTTCACCATAGCTGGGAAGTTCTGACATCTTCACTCCAGATCGAGCTTCTGCTATTAGCTGACGAGCTCTCTCTCTCAGCTGCCGACGTCGCTCTTCATCTTGCTGCTAAGATATATTGAACAGTTGCCAACTCAGTAATTGACAGAAATGCAATTTCATTTTCAATCTGATCATCATGATAGTAACCAGTTTACAGCATGGTGCTTTGCCCACATTATAAATAGGATGCTCTATATCAGTTGGATGTCACACCATTTTTAAAAGACATCCTAGGATCAGATTATTTTTTAACATTTACAAATTATTGTACTAAAATGTCCATTAAAAATTCAAACTAGCTCTTAAAGAATGTTTGGCAATACAGATTACTAAGAAAATATCAGAAACTATTTTTAACAAAATAATCAGGCTTCTTATAGAAAAGGGACATAATTCCAACAACAGAGTTTCAATTAATATATTCTTTAAGAATAGAATTTAACTTGCTATTTTCTAATAAAAGCATAGAGCACTATGCTCTTATTTATTTTCTTTGATAGCACAAAATGCTGCTTGACTATATGGATTAAATATAGAAAACGTAAGTATTTTTAGAGGACCTGGAGTGGTGGTAGGGATAGTATATCAGTTATACAATTCTGATTTTTAAATGAACAGTAGTAGTAACTCAATAGTGCTATGAAATCATATTTGATAGCTCTCTCTCCCCCAAGACGCATATTAAGAAAAGTGTAATCTAATGTGGTTTCTGATATTTAAAACTAAAAACTTGTTAAGTGCTACTGAGTCAGTTCTGACTATAAACTACAGAAAATTAAATAACTAAAATTAGTCTACTTAATAAAGATCATTATGAATCACAATTAATCAATGTGAATCTCTTTATAACCTGGAAGAAATATAAAAATCAGACATTATTATAACAAATCAAAGCTTGTAATAATTTAGTCTCAACATAACTTTGTAGGTTTATCTCCTCTTAACATCCCCAATCTCTATAAAATTTCACATTATTTATATAGAATTGCTTGCATCATGTAGTTTCATGCATCTGTAGCTTTGAATGTCATTTCTTCTTCATGAAGTATTCTCTCAACCTATTTAACTTCTACTCATTCTTCAAAGTTCAGTTTAAATTCACTAAACCTTTCCTGACTACCTTTTCCTCCTCCTGGTGAAATTAAGCACTCCTTTCTCTATTTTACTATAGTGCTGTATTGATTTGCTTTTTAAAACAGTAACTGTCCAATTTACTTCATCTGGGCAGATGACTCATTCCTACTAGAATTCAGTTACTTGAAGGTATGTGTTACCTTTGATTTATCTTTGTACCTCCGGTTCTTACTACACACCCTGGCACCATGCTAGGTGCTATAAAAGAATTCACCATGAATAACTTAACTGTATATGCTTTCAAAATAAAGGTTACAATATACAGGGAAAAATAAAATTGCCACTCTAAAAAATAAGTACAGAATCATGGTGTGGCACTGTAGGATAATGCACTAGACTGCAAGGTTGATTTGAACCACAAGGTCGACAGTTCAAACTCACCAGTCACGCCTCAGAAACCCTAGGACAGGGTCGCTGTGAGTTGCAACAGACTTGACGACACTAAATGACAACAACAAAAAGGATAAGCACAGGACTGCTAACTGCAAGGCTGGTGGTTCAAACCTACCAGCTCTTCCTTGGAAACCCAATACAGGGTTGCTATGAATTGGAACTGACTTGATGGCACTTAACAACAACAACAACAATGTAGAGGCATGTATCAAATGCTGCAAGAGATCAAAAGAAAATTTTTGGCTAAAGAGTAAACAGAAGGCACCATGGTAATTTTTTTTTTTTTTTAAGTTAAGCCTGAAGAATGAGTAGGATTTGGATGAGTAAATATGAGGTTGTGGAATAGGTGGGTTAGTATGAGAGACTGGGAGGTAGGGGCAGTACAAAGAAAGACTGACAAGAAAGTACATTGGGGGAAATGAATGTAGTCTAGTTTTGTTGAGCAAAGAGCAAATAGTGATAGGTCAAGACAAGTCAGGAAAAACTGCTGAGCAGATAGTTTTAGAAGGCTATGTATGACAGGGTGAAGTTGTCTAGACAGTGGGGGGGCAAATACACAGTTTCTGTTTGTTTTCTGTCATTGCTGCTGTTGTTTTTGTCTATGAGAATGATCAACAAAAGGTGTATCTGAAACAATTAACTTGGTAACAATGCAGAAGATAAATGGGATTGGAAAAAGGCTTTCCTTGGGTTCATGAGAGTTGGGAGTTGTAGTGAGATCAAGGACCCGAATGGTAATAACAAGAACAGAAAGAAACAAGCATTAAAAAAAAAAATAATAATAATTCCAGGTAAAATCGGTACCTGTAACAATTCTTAGTAAATGATTAGACGTGGAAGAGGAAATGGTTATTACGAAGTTTGAAATCTGGGCAACTAGCAGAATTGTGAGATAAATTAGGAAAATAGAAAAGTTCAAAAGACCTACATGAATGGAGAGAGAAGTTTGGGTAAGACAGGCTGAGTAAGACAGGCTGGGTTTGAAGGGCTGGCAGGACTTCTAAGAAGATGTTAGTAAGTAGTTGGAAAAGTGAAACATCATACTAGACTGTGAGGTCAGAAACATAAATAAGTTTTAGAATGATCAAATTGTGATTACAGACTGATGCTAAAGTTACAGGAATAGATGAAAACATCTGAAGATATACTACAAAGAGAAAGGCTGCCTACTGACTAAAATGTAAAAAAAATCTATATTTAGATAAGGGGAGGACAAAGGAACTAAGAAAGGGTAAGAGAACTAGAACACTGATATATCATGAGAATCACAAATGAGACTTTCAAGAAAAAAGGCATTAATCAACTACAATAAATGTTAGAGGTTAATGAGTCTGAAAACTTACAGACAGACAATCAAACTTGGTGAGCAGTGCCACAGAGATAGGGGTAGACAAGAACTAGATGGGTGGAGCTCAAGTCTAAGCAATTCTTTCACAAACTTTGAGAAGGCTAGAAAGAAAGCTGTCAAAATTAATGGGGGTAGATTAATAGGGGTGTTAAATGAACCCAAGGACAAGCTTGAAACTCCCAGTAGACAAATTGGGACAATTTCAGTATCAAAAAGAACAATGACTGCAGTGAATTTAATCAATGAAATCATACATTGAATCAATGAAAATTCATGAGTTCATTATGATATTCAAAAAGTACAAGAATGGAAAAACTCATTTGTTACCATTTGAGGCAGCTTTTAAAGTAACTTGTGAAAATTAGTAATTAAAGGAAAAGAATCAAGCAATTATCTTGTCTTTCCAGTAGGCACTGAATTTTAGGGAAACTAAATAGTCCCAGCCAATGAAAGAAAGCTTTACTTTACAAATAATGCCAGCTAATAAATGCAAAAGGAATGACAGAATTATAAAAACATTATTTTGCAAATCATAATGAAATGATTGATTCTGGCAAAGATTGTCAACTGTTATTAAAGCTCCTACATAAATGTCTGATGGGGAGCTAGACATTCATATTATGCTTTGATACACTGTATTTCCCCAGACTGCTGCAACAATCCCTCCCATTAGACACGAATTCTGTTATGACTGTGCCACTCCCTCTCCTCCAGATGTGGAATCTAATCCATCTCCCCTTGAATCTGGGTCAACCTTCTTGACTTGTACATAATTAACAGAATGTGAAGGGTTGCTGGTGATTTCCAAGGCTAGGCTAGAAAGACCTATACTGCCCTTCAGTCTACATGTCTCTTGAAATTCTTGCTTGCGGTCCTCTCACTGGAAACTGAGCTGTCATGTTGTGAGAAGCCCATGTCACATGTTGGAGCTCTAGTGCACAGTTCTAGCAGAGTTCAAGTTTGAATCATGCCAGCTCAGGTGCCATACATGTGAATGAGGATCCTCCAGCTGACGTCAGTCTGCAGCCATTTTGAGTCACTCAACTGTTCAAGTCATCTGAGCTGCTCCAGAGAATGTGGAGCAGAGAAGAGGCATCCCCACTGTTACCACAGAATCTGTGAGCATGGCAATAAGACTTGCTTCACCCCCCCCCCTGCCCCCCCCCGCCCCTTTTTAACACCACTAAGTATGGAATGGAGTTCTGATATGACACTGTGGGTTAATGTGCTGGACTGCAAGGCTGGTTTGAACTGTAAGGTTGGTGGTTCAAGATCACCAGTCACTCTTAGAAACCCTATATAGGGTCGCTATGGTTCAGAACCAACTCAACGACACTTATCAACAATAAGTTTGGGATGGAATCCTGGTGTGGCATTGTAGGATACACACTTAACCCTAAGGTTGGTTTGAACTCCAAGGTCGACAGTTCAAACTCAACAGGGTCACTGTGAGTCGAACCAACTTCACAGTACTTAACAACAAGAAGTTTGGGGTGGTCTGTAATATAGCAGTAGTAATTGGAACAAACTCTTAAATAACACACTTTCTAGTTCAAAGTTATAAGCTAATTGTAAATGGAGGGATCAGAGTGTTAATACCTAATCTAGTGATCAGTTTTAGTATCACTAATGTTGGGTCCTGATGTGGCAGTGTGGGTTAATGTGTTAGACCACAAGGTTGGTTTGAACTGCAAGGTTAGCAGCTCAAGTTCATGAGCTGTTCCTTGGAAACCTTATATAGGATCACTATGAATCGGAATCAACTCAATGGCATTTGACAACAACACAATGTTGGGTCAATAAAATATTATGGGCTTTTTTCTTTTTATGTGAAGTCTAAGAAGTGTACATTATGAGGGGGTTTCAAAAAGTTTTTGGAAGAATGGAATGAAAAGATAATGGAAATTTTCCATGAAATTTTTGAAGCCTCCTTCTATTTGTTGTTGTTAAGTGCCGTCGAGTCGGTTCCGACCCATAGCAACCCTGTACAGGGTTTCCGAGGGTGTAAATCCTTATGGGAGTAGAAAGCCTCATCTTTCTCCCGTGGAGCGGCTGGTAGTTTCGAACCGCTGACCTTAAGGTTCGCAGCCCGATTCGTAACCACTACGCTACCAGAGCTCCTTCTATAGTCTAGCCAAAATGTTTAAGGTGAATCCAGTAAGTCTTTTGATTGAAGTTCCAGTTAAGAAGAAGTACAGGAGACAGGAAAACATGCTAAATGACACAGTAAAGAAGCAATCAAACAAATGCTGAAGGTAGGCTATTCAGGACAACTGACCTGACCGCTTTAACAAGTCACAGCTATGAAAACAAATCAACCAACCAATGTACAACAACAAACAACCAGTCAACCACCATGACAAACAACAAAAGTACAATGTATAGTCCTGGATTGATACAGGTTTTGAAAAATCAGCTATGAAGGACATTGAGGAGTCAGTTAGATAAAACTGAATATGATCAAAGAATTAAAACAGAAGAAATGTAACTTGACTGTTTACAGAATAGTATGTACAGCAATGACCTTATCTTACCATTTTGGCAAACCAAATATTCATGTAAATATGTATGCACAGAATTTTAAAGGGTACACACAAAGTTGTCATGGTGAAGATCTTTGGTTGTGGAAATATGGCACTTTGTTATTTTTATTTGCTTGCATTTTCGAATTTTCTACAAAGCATACATGTTACTTCTGTAATAGAAATTATTTATAAAAAAAGAATCTTGAGGGAAGGAAGGAAAGAGATGAGATTGTAGGATATAGTGGAAGGGGCAAAGGAAGAAAGAGGTCTAATAGATTCAGTGGAAACTTTCTTAATATTTGGAGGCACAAGCTTATTTATAGGTGGAGGAACAGCAGGTAGTGGGCAGGGCTGGACTGGAGATGCAAGAATAATATACAGACATACTTAGTTCACGGTATTTCTGAACCTGAAGAATATAACTAGGAATAAAAACAGAAATGCAAGTTTGTTGATAATAGTGATGGTTGTTGCTATTTCCTGAGCTTTTATGCGCTACACACTTTATATGCACTATCTCATTTAATTTTCACAACCTTCTTTCTAACCAATGAAAATATTTAAGCTCAGAGTCACAAGATCACATAGTTAGAACAGATCTGTTTGACTCTAGAGCCCTTCCTCTTAGCCATCAAGGAATTTGATCCCTAAATTGTCAAATTATATGACTAACTGAGGAAAATTGAGCTTTTACTAAACTTTCATCTTTCAAATTTAAGAAAAGTTAAGAGCACTAATAAAAACCATTATTTGATATGCCTCAGGCAACTAGGTTTCAAGTAAGTTCCACTGCATGAATAATAAATTGTTGCAGAGCTGGAATTTCTGTGATTCAAACTAAGATGAAGTGGTTTTAGGTCATCTTAACTGAGTTAAAATGAAATAAATGATTCCTGAATATGAAAGGGGAACCTTTTTCTTTTTTTCTCCTCACAGGCGATTCACCTCCCTTCTCTCCAAATAATACTGCCCTGCTGCAGCTGTTTCTGAGAGCTTACCAAGAGTGCAATTTAAAGCAGGGAATCATTAATAAAACTAACTCTAAATACTAATTAGGGATACTTTATCAATTTCTATGTAAATTGTTTGTTTGTACCTATTTACCCATCATTGTTCTCTATACAATAGAAAAAATGCAAATGAACAAATCAGAATGCAGCCCTAATGGGACTTTCTGTTTATAACCATTAGCCCAGAGGTGTGCTGTAATTCAATTCTCAAGTAGCAAGATTTAGCCTCATTAACAGACTGCAAGGGCAGGTTACAACTCATAAAACCCTATAGTAAACAAAGTTTATGGACACAGCACAAATTCTTGAGCCTGATTGACAGAATTCTAGTTCTCTATCAGATTGCCTTGATTTACTTTTCTACTAATGTCCTAACACCACAGAGACAATTTTGCTTGGGCCTAGAACTCTCCAGTGGGATGGCAGATCTGCATTGTTTGTTTTCTCACCTTTTAACTTCCCTTAAGACAAAGAAAAACAACTGTGAAAATAAAAGTTAATTGTTAAGGTCACAATGGAAAAGACTGTAACTACAGCAATCAATTATGCAACCAATTTTAGCTTAATGGACAGTATTAATTTCCAAGTGTATGAATTTCCAGATTCATCATAAATAAAATCACCTCATTTTAACAAGCATGACCCATGAAAAGCTGGGTTTTGCAGTGATTTAAAGATTAAATAGCAACAAAGTCTATGTTTTTTTGTTTTTGTTTTTTTATTTAACTCAAAACAACCAAAGTGCTTACATCCAGGGAATAAATGATCAGAAAGGAGTGATGATGATGATTTCATTAATTTTGTACAGCATTCAGTACACACTGTTCAAATATAAAGGTAATGACTACTTCTGACAATAATGGTTTCCCTATCAATCCAAGTGTAGAAATGTGTTTTTATTTGCTTTGACCATTGAAAGGAGGGCAGTGACTCATAGCTGAAAATTATCTATTCATTAGTCTGGTGGGGGAAAAAAGTAATATTCTCACTGGAGTGTAAGCCAACTTATAAGACTACTGTTATTAAAAAAGCCACTTTAAAATTTTGATTCATAGGAAAACTATCTTTCATTTATCTTTGTGGTCTAAATAAAATGAATGTCTAAGAATGGGTCTACTGACTTTTACTTGTGCAGTAATGTAGGAAAAGCACTGAACTGCTAACCACAGGGCTGGAAGTTCAAACTCACCAGCTACTCCTTAGAAACCCTATACTTGACTGCACCTTATAACAACTATGGAGTCCTGGTGAGGTACTGTGTGTTTGTGAACTGGACTGCAAAGTCAGTAAGAACCATAAGGTAAGAAGTTCAAGCTCACCAGCAGCTCCTTGGAAACCCTATACAGGGTCCCTATGGTCAGAATTGACTCAACCGCACTTAATAACAACAACAGTTATGAAAAGCCAGAACCTGTGTAAGGTGGAAACCTGTCAGAGATGGAGAATCCAACTATTTTCTACTAAAATAAGCAAAGCACCCTGTCAAAGGCAGAAAACTTGCAAGACTCAAAAAATCAGGAGTCCTGGTTGAGTTCTGGCTCTCATAGGTTTCACTGTATTTGTTATTATTTAGTCCATTGGCTATCATATACTACCATACAAGGACCCTCACTGTATTTGGGGTTGTGAAGTGCTGTCCAGTCGGTTCCGACTCACAGTGACCCCAAATAGGGTTTCTGAGCAGTGGCTGACCTTGTGGTTAGCAATCAAGTGCTTATCCTATAGAGCCACACCAGGACTCTCTAACAGTATTTGTTGTTGTTAAGTGCCCTCAAGTCCATTCCAACTCACAGTAACCCTTTATACGGTTTCCAAGGAGTGGCTGCTGAGTTTGAAACACTGACCTTGCAGTTTAAACTAATCACGTAGTCCAGTGCTTTAGAGTTAGATATTTAGAGTTATGTAGGGCAAATCTGGAGTCCTGGTGTGGCACTGTAGGATAAGCAATGGGCTGTTAACAGCAAAGTTGTCAGTTCAAACCCACCAGCCACTCTTCGGAAGCCCTATCTATACGGAGTTGCTATGAATCAGAACCAACTCAATGGCACTTAACAACAAGCTAAATCTAAAAATGGATGTATTCTTGGTAGGGTTTTTTGGAACCTGTGTTTCCAGGAGGTCTTCTTCTCCAAGTCCATTTTTTAACAAGTTATAACAAATTTCTGTGTAAATAAAGTTGTGTGCCCAGTGCACTGTTTTTACATGTGATGTCTCATTTACTCCTCACAACTCTCTGAGGTAGCTACTATTTGGTAGAAACTGAATCCCATGCTTAAATACACTGCCCAAGGTTACATACCTTATAAATGGCATAATAATTAAAATCCATGTTTATCTGATTTCAAAGTCCTTGTCCTATCTATTACATCACTGTTGTACAGAAGATTTTTCTGCAGCCCTACCTTTATTCTGTATGTGTTTTGTTTTACTTTTTAATCACAGTTCTTTACTTATACAAACCAGGTTCACTTCTCCTTTGTGCTACTAAATACAGAGAGGTGGCAAGAAACTAGCTTGTTTAGATTTATTTAAAATGTAGACACCTGACTTTAAATTATACCCCTTTAGAAAACTGCTGAATGTACCACCTTTAAGCTTTGCTTTTCTCTTTGCTACCACATCTTCAGGAAAAGGTAAAGTCCGCTTAGGGTGCAGAAAGAGCCTGTGTTTCAATTAAAAATATTCAAGTATGGAAGATGAATCAGAACTAACCACTTTGGACATACGCTGAAAAATATTTAGCTCAGGATATGTTCAAGTTACTATTTTTCTTATCATTCTGAAATGGTCTACAATCTGTTATAGATAGATGCACAAGTAAAACTTGATAATTTAAGGACAAACTCTTCAAGAATAAGTAATGTAATTCCTTGTTTCCTTTCCATAAAAATGTATTGGTATGCAATTTTTATATTTCACAGTTCACCGACATCTAGGCAAGCTTTCTTCCACTGCTTCAATGGTGCTACTTTTAATTTTATCCTCCTTAGTCGTAGTAATTAAAGTGATCAGCAGTGGCATCCCAGAGGCTTTGACACAGCTACAACCCCCTAGCAGACTTTTGCTTTTAAGGTGAAGGGGAAGAAAAAGACTAGAGTTTCATTTCACAGAGAACAAGAAAATCAAGCTTCTCCAATTCTCAACTTTATTCAATTGTTCTTTCAGCAGCCTTTGGATCTTAGGAATCAAATAAAAATGGCTGCCATAGGGGGTCCTTTTTATACTTGCCGCAAATGTCACCAACTGACATTACTTAGTCAAGAAAAAAACAAAACCCAAAAAACTAATGCCATTGATTTGTGAAGGTGAATTAGAACATGAGAAAGTGTCAGTGTAGCTGCTGAGATCATTACCCACCCAAGGATATCATTCATAATATTAGAATATGTTTATTCAACTAGTGGAAAAAATAGATTGAGAAGTCTTTCTATTTAAGATCTCTATGTCTATATATGTCTGTATGCTTTGAAGAAAAAAGATTTAATAAAATTTTGAAAATGATATTATTTTGAATAATGCAGTATGCGTCCTGACCCTTTGCTACACTGTTTAAGTTATCCTATTTCTAAACACACACACACACAAAACCCAAAAACCTTAATTCCATATCCTTTCCCTCCCTTAACAGCACAATAGTTTGTACTCAATTGTGATGTCTTCAATGTTTCATACTTAGTAAATGGACTTCTATTAACTGGGATAAATAAATGTTAACTCATCAAGAAATGAAAAGGGGGGAGGCTTGATACTACTAATATTTCATAGGATTCTGTTTCCAAAATGGTCCATGAAATTCCTCAATTTTGTA
>NW_006408570.1:16283339-16291741 GCF_000296735.1 Chrysochloris asiatica
ATAGTTTTTTTCGGCTAAAATCAAACAAAGACCAATTAAACTAATCATAACGTTCCAGTGAACACAAGGAAGCTCACCTGGTATTTCTGGACTTCTTTCGTGAATTTTCAAATCAACTCAGTTCTTGGTATTATAATTACCTTGACCAAAATACTGTGAAATTACTGCTCTGATCTACTAATGGCTGCAAAAATCAAGCCATTGTGGTTTCATGCCAAGAGACCATAGCAAGGTGGCGCAATGATTTCTGACACAGAAGACAACTTCTAAAAACTCAAAAGGGAAAATTAACAGGATGTGGTTTACATTGCCAAAGACTGTTCATTAATTACCAATTTAATCACTGCTGGAGGCATGACATTTACAAAAATCTGGCTCAAAGTTCTAATAGATTATGAAGACCACCTAAGAAGAGTGACCAAGAAATGTACAAAACAATTAATACTGTTTCACTGCTATCAAAGACACTCAGATTATTTTACATCAAGTGAAGCAAAGAGAATTAGTAGCTTCACAGTGCCACCACTAGGAACTGTAAATACAATAGCACACAATTAGTAATGCACATGTGATGTTTCGTTCAAGGCATATATCCTTGGGAAAGCCAGAACATGATAAGGAGAACAAAAGAAACATTAAAAATGAAGTTAATAAAGATTTAAACTCTACCCTTACACATGCTGAGCAATAAGAGAATAGGCAATATAAAATACAGCTGTTAGTAATGGTGATATCATCCTGGGATGCTCAACACTGCACTGAACAGCCGTGTGGAAAATGTCCATGGCCATTAAGACTCGCATAAAAGGGGTGTTCCTGATGCTGAGACACCTAGCCCTAGCTTCATGCATTCAATAGCAATCTCAAATAAGTACGACTTTTTGAGACTAGGGGTTTGTGGCCACATAATAGAAAAAGATGCTTGGTTTTTTTTCTCACCCCAACAATGCTGATGTTTTGTGTGACTTTGAAGATATGTGAGCAAGCTAACAGTATGTTTTATAAGAAGTCCAGTGACCATTGTTAGGGTAGCAGACTTCAAATCAACTGAAATACAGACATAATAGATAAACTATTATTTAAATAATAATGAATTTAAAAACCTTATAAATACCTCTGATTTCTACAGAGGTATTTATGCTGAATACAGAAGTACACTGGTATTCTTCTATAAAATGCTACTATGAAAAAGATTAGCTATACATTTAAAGTGTCTTACTGGTCTGAAGCGGATTATGTACATTAAATCTTCTAGTGATTGTGTTGGTATAAGTAAGAAATAAGGAATATGTTTTCATCCCAGTGCCCTGAGAGTAGACATTCCAGTTCACATGGAGAATAAAAATCCCTGAATAAGATTAAGTATTTACTCTATATATTATTAAAGGGTTTAGATTTCCTTTTATAATAATGGAGATTTCCAACTTTAAAAAACATATATACTATAAATGCAAAGTTAATCTACTTTTCCCTAATAATAGAAATGATAATATGTGTAATTAGGAAACAAACATTTAACTTAAACTTAATTATCAAGTTTTGTTCCTAGAGACTAACCAATTAAATATAACACAGTCAATATTCAAAAAAACATATACATACCTTTATATCACAAGTATTTTTATGATGATATATAATTAAGACACAAATATAGAACAAACTACTGAAAAAGTTACTATCCATGGGGAAATTATCAAAATGGTATCTAGTGAGGTGTTTTTTTAAAATACTAATTAGACGGTAACTCCATCTTTTAATATCTGGAGAACATCTTATCAAAATCTGACACAATTGTAAGCATGACTGTTGTTGTTGTTAATGCCCTTACAACTCATAGTGAACTCTGTATTGCATTTCCAAAGAGCAGCTGGTGGGTTTGAACTGCCGACCTTGAGGTTAGTAGTCCAGTATTTATCCTATAGCCCTACACCATTCTCATTTAAATTGATATTTTCCAATTAACATCAAAATAACAAGATTAATGTCTCAACCCTTCACAGCAACAAAATATCCTTTAAAGGTTTAACTTTCAAAAGAGTAACTTGCATTTTCCCGATTCTCAGCAATAATAAGCCATTTGTATAAATTTCCAGAGGTCAGTTAAAAAAATAAAAGTCATCGTGTCTTTTTGGTCTTTACATTTAAGATTGACCAGATGAAAATTCCTTTCTACCCTAGAAAGAAAGAGAGAGACAGCCACGGCTTTCTTTAGAGGATTCAAATACTCAAGAAAACCTTCAAAGGCAGATGCTGAAAACCATCCAGTACTTGCTGTAACTTGCTGTTTGATCCTGCTACCTACCTCAAGTGTGCAACTACTATCCCAAAGTACTATACAACAGTGTAATTCTTTTATTTTTCATTAAAAATAACCTTCTACTTCTGTAGCAACTATCTGCAAAACATAATTTTATTATGCTTCATAATTTACTACTGAAAAATAAATACATTTATAGTTTCACTGATCATTAAGTGATCAATTAGACTGAAGAATCATCCTGATTCTCTTGTAAGACTTTATATAATGGAGTCTCTGGGTGGTGCAAATGACTAAAGCTCTCACCTCCTAACCAAAAGGTAGGAGGTCAAAGTCCACCCAGAAAACCTTGGAAGAAACTCTTGGTGATGTACTTTTTTAAAATCCGCCACTCAAAACGTTAAGGAGCACAATTCTACTCTGACACACATGGGTCAGTCAACTAGTTTGGTCTGAGTTGGGAAAGACTCAACAAGAAGTAGTTTTTATTTACAAAATAGACTTTTTCTTTCCTACAGAAATAATTAAATTTATAAAGCATCATTTTTCTGATAGGCTCAAAGCATTACATAAACATTCTAACAATTCTGTGAACTGGGGATAGCATGCATCACCATCCTTTATTATTCTTAAAGTGTATTAACTCAAAATTTTAGTACGTCAAATGCAAATTTTTTGTCAGATACTTATATGATTACATGAGAATTATCTTTTAAAAAGTAAGTGATTATGATATGGGCTTTGTAAAAAAAGAATATTCAAAGTTATAAGCAAAATGGTCTGAGATAGACTCGCTTGCTAAATTCTACTTGCACATATCTGAGGAATAAGTGTATATAGGGAATTCAGTAATAAAGACAAATTATTAAAATCTTTAAAAATTTTTTATCTTGCTTAGACTTTACCTTTATATATATTATATAACCTAGGAGGTTCTTTTAGATCATACAATAGCTAGATTGCTGAATCTGCTAAACTTCTCAGTTGTACTTTGCAAAATTAATTTTAAGTATATTTTGAAAACAATGAACAAATAAATATCGCTTATGTTAATAAAATGCAGTATTTGAAAATATTCCTAGAACAAAAGGAATAGGAAGCAAAGAAACACAAATCAGAGAGGTCAAGAAAGACAATTTTAGGGAACACCTGAAATATGTTACATGAATATAAAAAGGCTTAGATATACAATGTGAATCATGTATAACTTTCTCCTAAAAAGACTAAAAGGCAATATGTACTTGTAGCGTGTTCTCTGTAAATACACAATGGTAGCTTTAACAAAATAAGAAAAAATTAAAAAGGCCTCTCATTTGTGGCTGACTCAAGAAAGGGGGCACTTTAATTTCATTTGCCCAGTGATAATACATGCTGCTTTAATGATATTCAGAGATACCTTTTTTTCTGTTTACAGAGCTTTACCACCTAAACTTTTCACATTTAAGCTGATTTTTTATTAGTTGGCATTCAGAGAATATGAAAATTGGCCTATCACTATTCTCTGCATTTACTCATTAAGCCAACATTTACTGAGTAGTGGGTGTTGGAGATACAAAGTCCTTGTACTTTGAATAACTAATGTGTAGGGAGCTCTGGTAGCGTAGTGGTTACGAATCGGGCTGCGAACCTTAAGGTCAGTGGTTCGAAACTACCAGCTGCTCCGTGGGAGAAAGTGAGGCTTTCTACTCCCATAAAGATTTACACCCTTGGAAACCCTGTACAGGGTCGCTATGGGTCGGAACCGACTCGACGGCACTTAACAACAACAACAGGGAGCTCTGGTAGCGTAGTGGTTATGAATCGGGCTGCGGGCAGCAAGATCAGCAGTTTGAAACTACCAGCTGTTACATGGCAGAAAGATGAGGCTTTCTGCTCCCGTAAAGATTTACAACCTCGGAAACACTGTATAGGGTTGCTATGGGTTGGAATCGACTCAACAGCACTTAACAACAACATTAGATAATGGAGTCCTGGTGTGGCGCTGTGAGTTAATGCGCTGGACTGCAAGGTCAGTTTGAACTGCAAATTCACCAGACGCTCCCCAGAAACCCTATACAGGGTGGCTGTGAGTCGCAACGGACTCAAAGGCACTTAACAACAACAGCATTAGATAATAATAATGTAATAAAAGCTGGTGTGAAATGTGATATGTGAAATATATTAGAAGATTCAGGAAGGAAAATTAACTTACTGCAAAAAGCCATGAAGGTAGCATTCACAAAAGCGGTACTTCAGTGGAACCAATGGGAGAAGTACATTTTGGGGAGACACAGAGGGTGAAAAATAGTAGAGTGGTGAAAGTTGATGCTAGGAAGGCAGAATTGGGGACAGATTTGTAAGGAGCTTGTTTAAAGCCATGCTGAGTAGTTGAAAAGTTTATTCTTTTATTTGGGAGCTACGAGAAAGAGTCCTGGTGTTGCACTTTGGCTAACTACGCTGGACTGCAAAGTTGGTTTGAACCCAAGGTTGGTGGTTTAAGCTCACCAGCTTCTCCTTGGAAACCCTATACAAGGTTGCTATGGGTCGGAACCAACAAGATGGCACTTAACAATAACAAGAAGGATTCTGAACTTTGAATTTTTATATATTCAAATAAGTTCTTATTCCCAGTTTCTTCTTTGTATTTTATAACCCTGTCTCTCCTCATAAATACATCTTTGTTTCCAATCTTTTAACCCTTCTCTGAATCTTTGTGAATTCTTCCTATCAGTCCTGTATGAGATACAAAAGTCTTAAAAGAAGCTAACCTTGTATTGACTACCCCATTTGGTGGTGTGCCATTGAGTTGGTTCTGATGCAGAGTGATCCTGTATAGGGTTTCTGAGGCTGTAAATCTTTATGGGAGCAGAAAGCCTAATTTTTCTTCTGAGGAGGGTCTGGTGGACTTGAATTGCTGACCGTGTGGTTAGCAGACCAATGTGCAACACACTACGCTATCATGGCTCCTTGCCCCACATACTATATGCTTTTTTAAAAACAACTTTTATCAGATATTAAAATGGCACCATTCATTCTTCATGGTATTTATCAGAAAGTCCTATGGGTGTTCTACAAACAGTTATAGAACAGTTCTATAAACAGAATTAAAGGATGAAGTAGACACATTGCTTAAGAAGTTCTAAATTAGTGACCCTTTAAGAGAAAGTAGCAGTAAGCTTTGCATAAAGTCTTGAAGATGGAAGGGTCAGGCTCTCATTTCTACAAGACATGAAGTCAATCGTATGTACCAACTTTGTTGTTGTTGTTGTTAAGTACCGTCAAGTCGGTTTCAACCCATAGCGACCCTGTACTGGGTTTCTGAGGGTGTAAATCTTTACGGGAGTAGAAAGCTTGATCTTTCTCCCGCGGAGCTGCTGGTAGTTTCGAACCGCTGACCTTAAGGTTCGCAGCCCGATTCGTAACCACTACGCTACCAGAGCTCCTTGTGTACCGACTTTAAAAAACAAAAATTCTCAGTTATATTAAGAACTCAATTAACAACAAAGTTCTCCCAGTACAGTAACCTGACTCTCACCCAAGCATATATTATGAAGAGCAAGACACATTATAATGAATTTCAATAGAAGAGCACTATAAATTAAGCAAAATGAAAATAGTTGCAAACACATCCATTAAGTTAGACCTGAGCTATATATATATATATTTATATACAGATATCTCTCTATATAGATCTATATATATATATATATACACCACATTAGACCTGTTTTTTATTGATCAGAAGTCTTTGAATCTCTCCAGATTGACTAGGGTGCTAACACTGAAGTGGGGATGGCTATTAGTCATGGTCCTCTACCATCTTTACCATTGTTGTTGTTAAGTACCATTGAGTCGGTTCTGACCCATAGCTACGCTGTTTAGGGTTTCCAAGGAGTAGCTGGTGAGTTTGAACTGCTGACCTTGCAGTTCAAGCTGACTTTGCAGTCCAGTGCATTAACCCACAGCAGAACACCAGAGCTTATTTTCCACAGTCATCTGTTAATATGAGTGTCAAACGGGAGCTGGGGGGGGAAGGGGGGGCAGGGATGGGGGGAAAGAAATTTGCCTCCATTTTACAATGGAAAATCACAATCACAGAGGTTAAGTAATTACAAATTTTAATATAATTTAACTCACATTCAATTTTCACAAAGATGAAATTGGCCATTTTCCTTTTATCAGTCAAATTGGCCATACTACTTCCCCCTAAAACCGTTACAATGTACGGTCATCATCATTGCAATATACATGTATAAGAGTGACCCAGAAATGACAACCTAAAGAAAATGACCAAATTAAGAAAACTACTATGTCCTTGGAAAAGATATCAAGCTGTATACTAAACTGAAAACCTGAAAAGCAATGGCCGGGTCTAATTTCTTTTGTATCTGACCAATCTGGACTTATCTGTCATTTTGCATCCTCTTTTAAAAATCATTTCAACACTAGTTATGAACCCTAGTATTAAGTGCCAAAATATGAGCTATAATCTTAGAATATACTATTAATTTCATGAAACTGATGTTATTCACAAAACATCTATACAGGGTATGACTTATTTGTAACAGTTGAAGGAATTTTGCAAGTGAGGTTAAATTAAAGCTTAGCGACTGAAACAGTTATTTCTTCTTACTATGTGCTTTGACACTCCTCCCATTAAGTGGTGAGATCTATATGTTCTCCCTTTGAATATGGGTGGAACTTTGTGCCAGCTGAGACCAACAGAGTCTGAGAGAAGTGATGTTACGTGACTTTTAAAAGCTAGATCTAAAGAAGGATGCTTGTGCTTGGAACTGGGTCACTAGGCTGTGAGAAAAGCACTAAGTAGCCCAAGTGGTGAGTACAAATGCAGGTGTTCTGACTGAAAGCCCAGTGGATGTCCTGGCAGAAAACTAGCCTCAGTCATTGTGGAGCAGAGATGAGCCATTCCCACTGCCCTAGGTTAATCCCTAACCCACAGAATCTGTGAGAAGAAATTAAATGGTTGTTTTATGCCAAGTGTTTGTGGCGGTTGTTATGCTGTAAAATATACCTTGAAAGAGGAAGAGTAGGAAAATACCTGTGGGTTTGTTAAAGCATAGCCTCATAAGCAAGAGTAAAAGTTTGGGTACATAGGGAACAAATGCAACAAAGTGAACAAGCTTGGAATACATCTAGCTAGTAACTATGTGTTGACTTGTGTTCCCTCAAAAATGGTTCCTAGTCCTAACTCTCGCTGTCTGTGAAGGCAACCTTACTCGGGAAATAGCATCTTGGAAGACAAAATTTGTTAAGTTAATATGAGGTCACAATGAAGTAGAAATGGCCCTAATGTGACTGGTGTCTGTATGAAAAGAAGAGAGAAGACACACAAGAAGCATGCCATGTGAAAAAAGGTCCACAAACTGAAGTGATAATATCCACAAGACAAGGAAAAGCAATGACTTCACCAGAAACCAAGAAAAATGTTTGCAATAGATTCGTTGTCAGAATCTTCAAAAGGAAATCAACATCACTGACATGCTGATCTCAAAATTCGAGTTTCTAGACCTGTGAGACAATCAGTTTTTGTTGTTTCAGCCACCCAGTCTGTAAGTACTTTGTCACAGCAACCTTAGGAAATTAACACACTAGCTATGTAGCATGAAGCTGTTCTTTCTGGACAAAAAACAGCAAAAAACTACTAAGACTGCCAATTCAAGTGATAACATAAGTAATTAAAGGAACAATTCGATATTTTGTGGTTACATATAATTCAACAAATCAAACAACACTCATTAAGAGATTCATATCCTCTCAGTGTGAACAACGCCGTTATTATTGACTCTGCCAGTTTTTCTGACAAGGCCCAAACTCTACAAAGGAAGTTATTTCTGTTTATCTCTCTTCTTGGATCAACTATCAACACTCGCAGAAGCAGCAGTCAAGAGATCAGACGACGTATTGCATTGGGCAAAACTGCTGCACAGGAAATTTTTAAAGTATTGAAGAGCAGAGATGTCAGCTTGAGGACTAAGGTGCGCTGGACCCAGGCCATGGTGTTTTCAATAGCCTCATATGGATGCGAAAGCTGGACAGTGAATGAGGAAGTTCATAGAACAATTGATACCTTTGAGTTGTGTTGGAGGAGAATACTGAAAGTGCCATGGGCTGCCAAAAGAACCAATAGATCTGTTTTGGAAGAAGT
>NW_006408570.1:16292386-16295766 GCF_000296735.1 Chrysochloris asiatica
AGGTACCACTGAGTTGGTTCCCACTCAATGACCCTATGCACTAAAGAATGAAAAATTGCCAAGTCCTGAACCATCGTTACAACTGTTGTTAAGTCTGAACCTACTGTTGCTACCACCATGTCAATCCAACTCAATGGCAGTCTTCCTCTTTTTGTTGACCCTCCACTTTACCAAGAATTATGCTCCTCTCCAAGGACTCATACCTCTGGACAATATGTACAAAATATGAGAGATGAAGTCTTACTATCCTCACTTCTATGGAGAATTCTGGCTGTATTTCTTCCAAGATGGATTTGTTTGATATTCTGGTAGTCAACTGATGGTACTTTCAATATTCATCTCCAACACCATAATTCAAATGCATCAATTCTTCTATGGTCTTTCTTATTTACTGTCCAACTTTCACAGGTATATGAGGTGAATGAAAATACCATGATGTGATTTAGGCATGCCTTAGTTCTCAAACTGGTATCTTTGCTCTTGAACACTTCAAAGAGGTCTCTTGAACACTTCAAAGAGGTCTTTTGCAGTAGATTTACCTAGTGCAATGTGTCATTTGATTTCTTGACTGCTGCTTCTATAAGCATTGACTATGAATCTAAGCAAAATGAAGTCTTTGATAACTTCAATCATTTCTCCATTTATCATGATGTTATTTATTGATCCAGTTGTGAGGATTTTCATTGACGTGCAATCCATACTGAAGGCTATAGCCTTGATTGCACGTCATCTTCATCAGTGTTTCAAGTCCTCTTTGCTTCCAACAAGTAAGGTTGTATCATTTGCGACTTATGATATGCAAATGACACTACAGCATTCAATATGGATTGCAACTCCAATGCTGATGCCACATTTTTCTTCATATAACCCAGTTTCTTGGATTATTTGCTCAGTGTACAGATTGAGTAAGTATAAAGGATACAACCCTGACATGCAGGGTTCCTCATATTAAAACATTCAGTATCCCTTTGTTCTGTTCAAATGATTGTCTCTTGGTTTATGTATATGTTCCTCATGAGTACAATTAAGTGTCCTGGAATGCCCATTCTTCACAATACTACCCATAGCTTGCTATGATCCACACAAATGGCTTTCTTTGCATAGTCAATGAGGCACAAGTTAAATCCCTTTCTGATATTTTCTACTTTCAGGCAAGATCCTTCTGACATCAGTTGATGTTCTATGTCCTCTTCTGAGTCCAGCTATAGTTTCTAACAGCTCCCTGCTGGTATACTACTATAATCACTTTTGGATTATCTTCAGGAAAACTTTACTTGCATATGAAAATATGGATCTTTTCCAGCAGGTTGGCCAGGTAACTGTCTTCCATATTTCTTGGCATATATATGCCTCCAATACAGCATCAGTTTGTTTAAACATTTCAATTTATTTTCAATCAATCCTCGAGCCTTGTTTTTGCCAGTGCCTTCAGCACAGTATGGACCTTCTCCCTTAATATCACTGGTTCTTGATCATATGGTATTGTTTGAAATAGTTGAACATCAGCCAATTCGTCTTGGTACAGTGATTCCTCCATCATCCTTTGTCTCTTCCTATTTCTCTCAATGTTTTGACTACAGACTCTCTCAGTACTGGCACCCAAGGCTTGAATTTTTTTCTTTAGTTCTTTCAACTTGAGAAATGCTGAACATTTTCTTCTCTTTCAGTTTTCTAATTCCAAGTCTTTGCATATTTCATTACAATTTATTTTGTTTTCTTGAGTTTGCCCTTTGAAATTTTCTGTTCAGCTTCTTCACTTCATTTTCTTGTTTAGATGCTTTGATTTCTCTACATTCTATATTAAGTTTCAGTCTCTACTGACATCCACTTTGGTCTTTTCTTTATTTCCTTACTTTTAATTACCTTTGGTTTTTCGTAAGCATGACGTTCTTGATGTCAACCCATAGCTCTTCTAATCTTTGCTCATTAGTGTTTAGTGCATCAAATCTGTTCTTCAAAAGGTCTGTAAATCCAGGTGGGATAACCTCAATATCATATTTTGGCTCTCATGGACTGTTTTAGTTTTCTTCAGGTTCAGGCTTAAATTGCAGGTGAGAAAGTAATGGTCTGTTCCACAGTTGGACCCTGGCCTTGTATTAGCTGATATCGAGCGTCTCCATCATTTCTCTCGCCACAGATATAGTCAATTTTTTTCCCGTGTATTCCACCTGGTACAGTTCACAAGTACAGTCACTGTTTATGTTGTTGAAAAAAGTTATGTGAAATGAAGTCAGACCGGCTTGCAAAACTCTATTATGTGGCTTCCACTGTTGCTACCTCCAAGGTCGTATTTTCCAATTACCAATTCTTTCTCTTTGTTTCTAACTTTCTCATTCTAATTACCAGTAATTATCAATGCATCTTGATTGAATACTTGATTAATTTTAGACTGACGAAGTTGGTAAAATATTTCAATTTGATCATCATTGGTTTTAGTGGTTGGTGCATAAACCTGAATTAATAGTGGTATTAAGTGGTCTTCCTTGTATGCATATAGATATTATTCTACTACAGACAGGATTGTACTTCAAAATACAAATGCTCTTTTTGATGATGCCATTCCTCTTCAATTTGTCATTCCTGGCAGAATAAGCCACATAATAGTCTGATACAAATTATGGCCAATACCTGTCCACTTCAGCTCACTAATGGTTGAAATTGTGGTGTGGTGGTAAAGGATAAGCACTGGACTGTTAACCACAAGGTCCAAAGTTCAAACCTACCAGCCGCTCCTCGGAAACAGGGTTGCTATAATTCAGAACTGACTTTATGGCACTTAACAACAGGATAAATCTAGCTTTTGTAAAATGGACACACTCTTTGTAGGCTTTTATGGAACCTGTGTTTCTGAGAGGTTTCCTTCCCCAAGACCACAACAACAACAATGCCTAGAGTAGAGATCTTTATGTGTTCAATTTTGTATTTGGTAACTTTCAGTTTTCCTATTCATACTTTATAACACTCCATGGTCTGATTATTAATTGATGTTTTCAGTTGTTTCTCTTCATTTTGAGTTATGCCCAATCAACAAATGAAGGCTCAGAAAGTTTTGCTCCATCCATGTCATTATGGTCAACTCTATTTTGAGGATGCAGTTCTTCCCCAGTTGTATTTTGAGTGCCTTCCAACCTAAGAAGCTTATCTTCTGGCACTATATTTAACAATGTTCAGCTGCTATTCATAAGGCTGTCAGTGGCTAACCATTCAGAAGTGGTCTGCCTCTCCTTCCTAGTCTGTCTTAGTCTGGCAGCTCCCCCTGAAATCTGCCCACTATAGGGGACTCTTCTGGTATCCAAAATACTAGTGGCATAGCTTCTAGTATTACAGCAATATAGAAGCCATTACAGTAAGACAAAATGACTGATGAGTGACTTCATATA
>NW_006408570.1:16295866-16317611 GCF_000296735.1 Chrysochloris asiatica
TTTTCTTTTTTGTACAACATGACATCGAAAGCATTTTTCCATGCCTTCAAAATATTCTTTCACACAATTATGGAATACATAACTTTAATATATTTACTATAGCTTACTTAGTAATTCCTCTTTTTTAAAGCATTAGACCATGTCTCAATTTTTGCTATTACAAGTAACATTGCAATAAAAATATTTAAATGAAATTTGGCTTCTGGAATCATTGGATAAAAAGAATGAGCATTTCCTGATGATGAATAATTGCTTTCCAAAAAGGTGTGGTAATAGACATGCCACCAAAAGCATACAAGAGCATCTAACTCAGTATCTCTCACCAGCATTACGTTTTTATAAAATCTAATCTATATAACTTACAAATATAGTAAGATATCACAGATATGGAATGATAGATGTTTTAGCAATTAACTTCTGAAACTGAATTCACACTAATAAAATTTAGTTAAAGATTTAAGTTTCACTTGGGAAAGAAAAAGTGTATGTAAAGTTATTTGGAGCCTTGTAGAGAAGAGATGACTGGCAAATATTTGTTGAAAGATCAAATTAGTAATGAACTGAATGGAAGAATCAACAGCTATAAGAGTCAGGATACTTGGAATTCTGAGCCTATTTTGATGACAGGTAAATTTAAACATTTTTTAAAAAGCTCATTTCCTAATATCTACAATGGATTCAACAATAATATCTATTTTCACTTTGCAAGGATGCCAGGAAAATACATGAGAAGGAAACACTAAAGTAAGTCAAAAAGCATTGCTACTATTGCAAACAAAACTGCTTAAATATGTCTATGCAATCGGTGAATGGCTGTATACATACAAGTTCTCTCAGTAATACACTTGCCTGTCTTAGTCTCATTAGGCATTAAAGTGCCTTCAAAAAAAAAAAAAAAAGTCCAATGAAACCCTTGAAGAGGATCTTCTGAGCCAGTTAAATTCATGGTAGAGAGGTTAGCTCAGAAGACAACCGTTTTATGAAATTCCAAAGGAATATTTTTCATAGATATTTTTGAAGGACTCAGGATGATCATGGGGCTTTTTATGAAGAAGTTTTAAGGAAATTAAAAACTAATGAATTTTTTCTACCATAACAATGCACTTGCTCATTCAAGGGTAGCAAGGCCTGTCCTACAAGTATTTGAGAAACCTTACCCCATCTACCCTAAAGCACTAGTCTTGCCCCTTGGGGCTTCTTTCTGTTACCAAAACTCAAAGAACATTTAAAAGGAATCTAATTTGAATCATCAAGGTTACCCAAATGGCCAGTATTGTTGTTTTAAGTGCTGTCCAGTTGTTTCTAACTCATAGTGACCCTATATAGGGTTTCCTAGGAAGGGCTGGAGGGTTTGAGCTATCAACCTTGCGGTTAGCAGTTCAGTGCTTATTCTACAGTGCCACACCAGGACCCTAAACTGCCAATATACAGTGGCGTAAACTGAAGAATTCTTGGGAAGGATTAGAGAGATACAAACACTGTCTTCCAAAGTGTATAGACCTAGATAGAGGAGGATACATTGAGCAAAGGTGCTCTGGTAGTGTAGTGGTTACGAATTGGGCTGCGAACCGCAAGGTCAGCAGTTCAAAACTGCCAGCTGTTCCGAAGGAGAAAGATGAGGTGTTCTGTTCCCATAAAGATTTACAGCCTTGGAAACCCTGTACAGGGTCACTATGAGTCGGAACCGACTCCACAGCACACAGCCACCACCACCATGTTGAGCAAACAATAGCTTCACATTTTGATATTTTTGATTAATAAAGGTTTCTATGATTTCATACCAATAGTTTTTTACTTATCCTCATATAACACAATGTTAAAGAACGTGTTTTCAGAAGTCAGGCTGTCTAAGTTAAATTCTGGCCATTAACTTGTTTTATGTGTCAGCTTTTCACCCATAAAACGAAGATGGCAATACTTAAGTCAAACAATTGTGATAACTATATGAGAAAACCATGTAAAAACACTTAGAATTTGAGTTGGCATATAATAAGTGCTCAATACATATTGCTGTGCTGTTGTTAAATGATGTCCAGTCGGTTCCGACTCATAGTGACTCTATATAGAGTTTCCAAGGCTGTAAATTGCAGGAGCAGAAAGCCTCATCTTTCTTCTTCTGTGGAGCGGCTGGTGGTCTCAAACCAACCTTGTGGTTCACAGTCCACTGTGTATCAGACAGAGCCACCACTTTCCCCCATAAATATTGTTGTTGTTAAGTGCCATCAAATCGATTCTGACCAATAGCGACCCTATAGAGGGTTTCCGAGGAGCAGCTGGTGAGCTTGAACCGCCGACCTTGCAGTTCAAATGGCTTTGTAGTCTGGTGCATTAATCCACAGCGCCACCATAAATATTAGATGATAATTATTAATAGATGCAAAATTGTTGTTAGGTGCCACTGAGTCGGTACCGACTCATAGCGACTTTATGCACAGCAGAACGAAACACTGCTAGATCCTGGGCCAACCTCACTACTTTTGCCACGCTTGAGTCCATCAATGCTGCCACTTGGCTAATCCATCTCATTGGGGGTCTTCCTCTTTTTCCCTGACCCTCCAACTTATCAAACATGAGATCCTTTTCCAGTGACTGGCCCCTCCTGACAATATATCCGAAGTATGAAAGACAAAGTTTGGCCATCCTGGCCTCCAAGGAGCACTCTGGCTGCACTTCTTCCAACACAGATCTATTGGTTGTATGGGCAGCCCATGGCACTTTCAATATTCTCCTCCAACACCATAATTCAAAAGCATCAATTCTTCTACTATCTTCCTTATTCACTGTCCAGCTTTCGCATGCATATGAGGTTATTGAAAATACCATGGCTTGGGGCAGGCGCACCTTAGTCCTCAAGCCGATATCTTTGCTTTTCAACACTTTTAAAAAGGTCTTGTGCACCAGACCTTTTATATGCAAAATTACACATATGTAAAATGATTACATAATTTAAAAAAATCCACTTGGCAGTCAGATCATTTAAATCTCAGGTATTCTGAACCTGAAATCAACATCTCTGAAAAAAATCTAAAAAGGTACAAAATTTCCACTTTTCTTACAGACTGAAAGAATTATGAAACAAAGCATATCGCAAATACAATGTAACATCAACAAGATAACTTTCTTCCCAAAGAGAGTATTTTTTCTAAGGTTCTTCACTTCACTAGATCCTTCTCATTCACCAGGTTCTAGTTCAGATGCCCACTCCTCAGATAACTCAAGCCCCCACCTATTCAAATTACCCTCTGCTAGATCTTGGAGTCTTGGTGTGGTATCACAGGATGAGCGCTTGACCTCAAGGCTGGCTTGAATTGCAAGGATGGGGTACAAACTCACCAGTCGCTCTTAGGAAATCCTATACAGGGTCACTATGAGTCAGAACTGACTTGATGGCACTTACCAATAACACATTGTATCCTGGAGCATGGTAGCTCTGTACGATACACATTGGACTGCAAACTACAAGGTTTTTGGTTCAAGTCTACCAGCTGCTCTGTTGGAGAAAGATGAGGCTTTCTGCTCCTGCAATGATTTGCAGCCTTGGAAACCCCCTATACAGCATTGCTATGAGCCAGAACCAACTGGATAGCACTTAACATAAACAACAATACTCAATCCTATACTCTGTCCAGAATCTACTTCATAGCAAGGCTTATTATTACTATATACAGTTTTCATACTGTGATTATCTTTCTTATTTACGTTATTATCTCTCTTCCCACCAGAATGTAAACTCCACAAAGGAAAGAAGGTTAAGCTTTCTGTTACCATGAATATATTTAGTTCAGATAATCGGTAAATATCTGGGAAATGACTAAACAAGAAAATTCAATACCCAACAGATGGTGAGGCACTGAAAAAGCTATATAAAAACCAAAAAATGTTCTTTCTTAGATAGATAGGTCCTCTATATTATTGTTGTTAAGTATTGTCAAGTCATTTCTGACTCATGGTGGCCCCATATAGGGTTTCTAAGGAGCAGCTAGTGGGTTTGAATTGCTGATGTTTGGTTAGCAGTCCAGTGCTTCTCCTACAAGAGCCATATTAATGTTTTTTAAAATTATTTTGATTATGACCTCATTGAAAATACATTTTACTTTGAGACCTAGTAAACACACACAACTGAAACAAAATTTTCACAAAAAATTACTAAGCTTACTAAATGTGATACTTATTAAAAGATAGTTTCATATTACACCAAATGAAGAAATAGGTGTCCTGTTTATTAACTTTGTTTTATGACAACATGTACTTTTAAAATATATTTTCTAGTCCATTCTCTCCTATTTCTTTTCAGTAAAAATAAACTAATAAGTGATGTTCTCCAAGGTGATTTTATTCTCTATTATCGAGTAAGAAAATAATGAAAAGCAATGCTTGAGATTATGGGATCTTAATCTGGTATCTG
This sequence comes from Chrysochloris asiatica, assembly GCF_000296735.1. Lineage (NCBI taxonomy): Eukaryota > Metazoa > Chordata > Mammalia > Afrosoricida > Chrysochloridae > Chrysochloris > Chrysochloris asiatica. Next base: position 16,300,272 of record NW_006408570.1, read on the forward strand.
CAAATCCCTAAGAAAAGTATGTCATTTCATATACTTGGATATGTGAATTTGGTGAAGGGGAGATATGTTGTAGTTTCCTTCAGATTCTTGAAGAGATTCAACTGTTCAGGACTTCTAGGCATCAACTCTGGCATAGTGGTTACAAATCAGACTGTGAACTGCAAGGTCAGCAGTTCGAAACTACCAGCTGTTCCATGGGAGAAAGATGAGGCTTTCTGCTCCCGCAAAGATTTACAGCCTCGGAAACCCTGTACAGGGACGCTATGAGTTGGAACCAACTCCACGGCACCAAACAACAACAACAACAAGGCATCATCTCAGTGGCACACAAACAACACTACTGTATGTCCACACTACATAAAAATATGTAAAATGATGTGATTTAATATAGGCATGGCAGTACATGATAGGAAAGAGCAATGACTCTTGTGTCTCATACGGCTCAGCTTCAAATCTTGGAAGCTCCATTTACTGACTCTGTAACCTCATACAAATGATCTTACCTTTCAGCCCTAGTATTCTCATCTAGAAAGTAGTTTGAATGAGGTTAAGCAAAACAAAAACATAAAGCATCCATCATAGTGCCTGAAATATATAGCAGGTATATTTCAATAAGCGGTAGGTATCATGGTATCTCAAGGAGCTCTAGCAGCATAGTGATTACAAATTGGGTTGTAAACCTCAGGGACAGCAGTTGGAAACTACCAGCTGTTATGTGTGATAAAGATGAGGCTTTCTGCTCCGTGAATATTTACAGCCTTGGAAACCCTGTATAGGGTCGCTGTGAGTTGGAACTGACTCCACAGCACATAACAACAACAACAACAACATCATGATATCTAAATATCATGCCTACTAAATATTTTACATCAACAACACAGGGTTGTTAATGAGTCAGGATTGATGGTAGTGGGATTGGCTTGGGTATCATTATTATGTTTGAATATTTTCAACAAAATCAATTTCTATGGTCAAAAAATATCTTAAAAAGAGTATTACTGAAATTTCAAAATGTAAATTAATTTAAAAAAATATTGTTGGTTCAGTGTTGTTGAGTTGGTTCTGACTCATAGCAACTCTTTATAGGGTTTCCGAGGAGCAGGTGGTGAGTTTGAACTGCCGTCCTTGCGGTTCAAATAGGACTCCCCTAATCCCCCTCAAAAAAGACAAAACATACTATCTGTGCATATATAGAAATGGTATTTTAAGATTTTACTTTTCTTCATGGCTAGTAACATTACTGTGTAGACATTATCACATATTCCTCCACTTATGAATTTACCAGTTCATTAAAAATAGTAAGTACTCATACTGTATAAGGAGATCTGATAGCGTAGTGGTTACAAGTTGGGCTACCAACTTCAGGGTCAGCAGTTGGAAACTACCAGTGGTTCCGCAGGAGAAAGATGAGGCTTTCTGCTCCCATAAAGATTTACAGCTTCAGAAACCTTGTACAGGGTCACTATGAGTCAGAACCGACTCCACGGTACTTAACAACAACAACATACTGTATAAAATCAATGAAAAAAATAATTTAGCAAAAATACAAGCAAATCACTCCCCTCGCCCCATATATTGCAATTTATGTTTTTTAAACCAATGTTCTCACATCATTTAACTGCCTGTTGCAGAGTGGTGTGGCTGCGTTGGTATTCTGCTTATTCCCTGCCTTTAAAGCAGCATCTCTTCTTGCTTGTTCAAGCAGAATTCTTGCTCTTTCCTTAAGTTCTTCTTGTCTGGATAACATTCGATGCTTAAAAGCAAATATGCAGAATTAGAAGAAATAATAATAATAAAAAAGATGTGAATCTACATTTGTAAACTAGTTAATGGCAAGACAGTCAAAACAATACAATTCAGGATTAAGATTATAATATCATAAAAACATTATCAAAGCATAAATTCTAAATGTATACTATATACATTCTTCGTATTTGCTAAACACATTATATATAATCTGGCAAGCAAAGAATTTTATAAAAAGTTCCCAGTTTCATTTTCATTACAAATTGCTATCCAGTGGATTCGGACTCCTGGTGACCCTGTGAGTGTCTGAGGAGAAACTGTGCTCCACAGGGTTTTCAATGGCAGAGTATCACCAGGCTTTTCTTCTGAGATGCCTCTGGGTGTACTGGAACTGCTGACTTTTGGACTATTAACTATTTGCACCACCTAGGGATTTTTTTTTTTTCACAGTCTTACAGAATTGACAATTGGAGCCCTAGTGATGTCTTTGTTAAATGCTTGGCTGCTGACTGAAAGGTTGGTGATTCAAACTCAATAGCTAAATGGGAGAAAGATGGAGTGGACCTACTTCCATAAAGATTTATAGCCTTATGAATCTTATGGGGCAGTTTTATTCTTTCCTATTGGGTTGCTATGATTTGGGATTTGGTTTAGTTTTGGTTTATAGAATTGATAAACATATCTTCCAAATCTGTGTATTGACATTCAATACCAGTAGCAATAACCTTTTAAATTCTTGATAATTAATGTTTTCTTTGGAGAATAAGTATTGGTCAACAATAGAAATCAATTTTTAAATGGAGCTAACAACACCAAATTCCGTTTTTTCCACTAAAGTAGCTAACTCCTGGTAAAGATGACAATTACTCTGACACTTCATTTTTTTACTTTCATCTCGTTGCATGGTTTTGGTTCCAATTATAAGGATCACTTTTCGTCAAGGAGAAAAATCAATAAACAGGACACCTATTTCTTTATTTGGTATAATGTGAAACTATCTTTTAATAGTTAAATTTAGTACATAATTTTTAGGTCTCTTTTTCTTTTATATTTTTACATTTTTAAATCCATTTTTTCTAATCTTACACAAGGAAATATTTTTCATAGTGTACAATTCTGTGGATTTTGTTGTTGTAGTGAAGTGCTGTCGAGTCAGTTCCAACCCATAGCAACCCTGTACAGGGTTTCCAAAGAGCAGCTGGTGAGCTTGAACCACTGACTTTGCAGTTCAAACAACTTTGCAGTCTGGTGCATTAACCCACAGCGCCACATCAGGACTCCATGGCTTTTAGTACTTGTATATTTATAAGGTTGTGCAACCATCTCACACAATTTAATTCCAGTACATTTGCATAAGATTTGAAGTATTAAACCAAACGGCTTAACTTAACAGACATAGTTGAAACCTGTAAGTGATAGTTTTTTCATTTTGTTCATTGCAACCAAACTAGTTACAGTAACACTTTACAAAAAATTAATTAAGTGAACATTAAATTTGCAGTCAAGGCACTGCGCTTCTAATTCCTCTTCCACTAATAATGGGCAATGGAACAGCAGAGTGCTGTTACACTGCACCACACAGTGCTTAAGAACTTTGGAGTAAGATCTGGGTTCAAATTCCAGTTTTACTACTTAATTGTGGCAAAATTTTCAAAGCCTCACTCTCTTCATTTATAAATTAATAAAATAAAACCAATTGTCATAAATTTATGTGTGTAAAATTAAATGAAATAGAGTAGCGCACTTAGCATGGCACATACCGAGCACTGGGTAAATGTTAACTAGTATTACTTCTTTAATGCCCCAATCTCTCTATCTCTGTAATGAGAGGACTTAGAAGAGAGCACCTTTAAAAGCCCCACTAACACTAAATTCTGTGATTCTGTCATTTAGCGACCAGTCAGCTACAAAGATATGAAAAGCTGTGCTTTGATCTTGAGTACATACAAACAAATTAGTTTTTTTTCTGATTATAAATGTAATTCATATTTGCTCCAGAAAGTTTAGAAAAAAACACTTAACTTAAAAGAAGAAGAAGAAAAAAAAAAAGAATAACCAAGCATGCAGAAAAAATCACTGTAGAGATAATCACTGCCTTTTGATTCTCCCACTTAATATTGTGAGCATTTCCTCACGTCCTTAGATACATATTTTTGAAAACATGATTTTATGGATTAGCCTTGTAGTTTCCAGGAGTCCTGGGTGGCACAAATGGTTAAGCACTTGAGTAGGTTGGCAGGTCTGAATCTTGTGTATAGACCTGGCCATCACTTTCTGAAAGGCCACAGCCTGAAAACGTTCTGGAGCAGTTATATACTCTGCACACATGGGGTCACCATGAGTCTGTACAGACTTAATGACAACAATGACCTAGTATTCTACTATGTGAATGCATCATACTTATGTTGCCTTACTTTAGTTGACATCTAGGTAGATTATACTTTTTCACAATCATAAATAATGCTTTTATGAACATTCTTACATGTAGAATTTTATATATAATTCTGAGTATCTCTCCTCAGGAAACATTCCTGGAAGTAGCATCCAATGACATAAACATTTTAAAGTAACTTAATGCACATTGTCAAACTGCTTATCAGGAAAGTTGATGGCTTCAAATCTAAGTCATGATTTATATTTTAGTGTGAACATGGTTAATTTACAAAGATATTATGAGCATAAAGTTTAAGAACATAGACTTCAGAGTAAGGCATGTTGGTTTTGAATGTGAACTTTAACACTTATGTGACCTTGGGCAAGTCTATGAATCCTAGTTTTCCCAGATATAAAACAGGATTCATCTACTTACCTCATGTGGTTATAAATTTTAAGAGAGATTATGTGTAAGATGTATAATGGTCATTACATTACACAATCAAATGTGCAAAATTTTGCTTTTTTAAAGTCTAGACTTCTGGTGTGGCTCTGTGGATCAGCACTGGACTATGAACTATAAGGCTGGCAATTCAAACCCAGTAGCTGCTCCTTGGTAACCCTATACAGGGTCTCTTTGAGTTGGAACCGACTCGATGGCACTTAACAATAACAACAACAAAGACATATTGAGTCAGCAAATTATCTCTAATGTCATAAATTTGAAGACTCACCATTATTACATGAATCACTAAGAGTGAGCCTCTCTGTAGGATAAGTACTAGGCTGTGAACCACAAAGTTGGCAGTTTAAGCTTACCAGCCGCTCCACAGGAGAAAGATGAGGCTTTCTGCTCTTGCAAAAAATTACAGCCTTGGAAATCCTATACGGGGATGCTATGAGTTAGAAGCAACTTGATGGCATTTGAAAACAATAGAGTGATAACAGCACTTAGCTCACAAAATCCTGAAACTGTTAACTTACATGAAGAAAGGCCTGGCAACTTGTTTCCCAAAAAACCAGTCACTGAAAACCAATGGTACAGAGCTTCACCCTGACATACACGGGGCTGCTGTGAGTTGAAATCAACTTAACGGCAACTGGGATGGTATGGACATTATGAAAGCCTGAAAGTTTTCATAAATATTTAGGTAATTACAGCAAAACAATCCAAACCCATTGCCAGACTCATAGCTACCCTATAAACAGAGTACAACTACTCCTTAGGATTTCCAAGACTAAATTTTTATGGCAGCAGATGGCTTCATCTTTTCCCTGCAGAGCAGCTGCCAACCTTTAGGTTAGCAGCCCAATGTTTAGGTACTTAAGACCCTGTGAGGTTTGACTCTTTTTTTTTTTTTTTACTAAGGAGCTCTGGTAGCGTAGTGGTTACGAATCGGGCTGCGAACCTTAAGGTCAGCGGTTCGAAACTACCAGCCGCTCCGCGGGAGAAAGATGAGGCTTTCTACTCCCGTAAAGATTTACACCCTCGGAAACCCTGTACAGGGTCGCTATGGGTCGGATCCGACTCGATGGCACTTAACAACAACAACAACAACAAGGAGAATAAAGACCTGTTTTGATAGCTACTATATCTTTGATTGTAAGATAAATGTTTTTTTCCTGACACTTTTGAAAAGTTACAATTGATGTCATTTTATCACCTGTTGTCCAGGTAGCAATCAAAACATAGCTGTCACTATATGTATGCATGTGTTTGATATACTTGGTAACATGACATCCTTAATGTCAAATTCAACAACCATTTGAGGACTATTTGATAAATGAACATGACTCCAGGTTACTGTCTGAAAGTGCTAATTTATCAATGAATGCTATTGGTTTGGAAGAAAATTCTAAAGACAGTTATGGAGTACACTTTTCAGAATGCAGTAATTCAGAGATTTTTAACCTTTTTGGTCTCAGATTACACTGTATACACTTAAAAATTTGTGAACCCTGAAGAACTTTTGCTTGAGTTATAGCTACTGGTATTTGTTAATTTTGCAATTTAAACTGAGAAACTTAAAAGAAAGTACTTATTTATTTCTTTAGAAATAATTATAGTAAATCTTTTACATGCTGGCATATTTCAATAAAAAATAACTACTTAGAAATAACAATAAATGGCACTGATTTTTTTGAAAATTCTCTTTAAAATCTTAATTGAAGGCAAGTGCATTATCATATCTATTTATACATTAAATCTGTTGATATATCACAAATCATGAGTCTCCAGAAAATGCCACTGTACATTTGTGAGAAAATGAGAGTAAAAAACGTAAATAATATTATGCTGTGCCGCTGAGTTGGTTCCAACTCATAGTGACCCTATATAGGGTTTCCAAGGAGCAGCTGGTGTGGTTGAGCCATCAATCTTGTGGTTAGCAGTACAGTTATAGTGCTTATTCTACAAGGCCACACCAGGACTCTAACAATGCTATAGAAATGTTGTAACAAAAATAGTTTAAACTTTGGAATCTCCTGAAGGGGTCTTAGAGAGCCTTTGAAGTTCCCAGATCATATTTTTAGAACTGCTGCTGAAACACTATGCTCTGGATGGCAGAGGAAAATACTATGATAGGAAAAGTTATGTGCCACAGTTTTATTGGTAGTGTTTCCTTCCTTCATGGTCTGTCTTATGATTGCTGATACCATAGATTTCATTAATAAAGTAAAGATTAATGGAGAGAAATCTGAATGCTAAGGGAATTTTTTAAAATGATAAGTAACAATGTGACTGAAAACATCAATTATGAGGGAACTAAGATATTTAAAGGGATTGAGATGGCCCTGTACGATAAGAACTGGAGTATGAACCACAAGGTAGGTGGTTCAAGCCCACCAGCTATTCCACAGGAGAAAGATGAAGCTTTCTGCTCCAGAAAAGATTTACAACCCCAGAAGCCCTATGTAAGGTCACTAGGGTTGTTACAAGTCAGAACTGATTTAACAGCACACAGCAGCAGCAACAGCAGTGGTAGCAAACTTTAAATAGAGAGTGCCTGTATTCCAGGTTTTTCTTTAATGAGAAATTATACTTAACTTTAAATCATTCTAATACCTTACAATGAAAAAGGTCCTAAATACATGTTAACATCTTAATGAGTCTTATGAATACAAAAAGAAACAAAAACACAAAATATTTAACATATACATCCATCATTAGGATTCACTTACCTGGACTGATTTTGTGAAATGATCTGCATGATTTATAGTGGTTCTATCAGCATCTGGCTCAGACTCTGTCTGCCTTAGGGAAGTACGCTTTTTCTTAGCAAGGTCTGCATCTCTATTGTATGAATATCCAAGTTTAGAAGTGGGAGATAAACTTGACTTTTTGATAGGTGACTCAGGATCTGATCTGCATGCTGACGATATGGAATTCTCCAATTTTTCTTGTTCCAAGTTACTATTAATTTCTAGAGTCTGAAGCTTTTGCTTATCTGTCTCCTCATAAATTAAGGATGGAGACACATCTGTCTTCTTTTCACTAACATATAAGTCACTTAAGTCCAAAATCTCAGCTTTCAATAGTTTCTTCTTGCTTAACAAAACCTGTGCTTGGGCTGAATCTGTATTGGTACACATCCCAGGGTCATCCGATCCTGAAGTTCTCCCAGAGCTCTGCTGGGACTTTTGGGGTTCTGTGTCACTTTTAGTCCTGCGACAGTAAGGGGAGGCTGTGCTTGGACTGAGGTGATCATCAGGAGTCTGATGTTCACTTTCTGACTCTCCAACCCCACTATCATTTACAAACACAGAGTCATCCTGAGATAAGAAGTCCAGGGCACCACTGGTAGGCTGCTGTTCAGGCTCCTGCTTCACATCACTGAGCTCTGCATAGAATTTTTCCTGATCAACGGAACTGTTTGTATCCGTTTCATAGTTTCCAACTTTATACGTGCTTTTACTGCTGTTTTCCTCTATCTGGACGACATTTAGTTCTTGGCCGCTGAAATGTGCCCTTATTTGATAAAGGTAAGTCATAACTGTCAGTTTGTCAGGAATGGCTAATAAAACCATATCAGACGGTTCCAGTAGCCGGGAAATTCCTATGCTGGCAAAGCCATCATATGCCTTCAAAGGAAACAAAAAACAAAAGGTATACTGAATAGTCCAGACAGTCTACACATTTAAAAAACACACAATTTTAATGTTGTTTTCATTGATATTGGATGATATGTTTTTCTGACAACATGACATATGAAAATAACTAAATTCCCAAAGTCAGATATTTGTAAAAGTGAGGCAGAGGAATTTGAAAGTCTTATACAATAGAGAAAAAAAATGAGAAAGATGAGAGTAAAAACACACATAAAAATCTCAGAACCGATTTTTAAGATAAGGAACTAAGGTATAAAGAAACATTAGACTAATTCATCTCTAGCATGTCATTCCCATGTCAACATTTTATTTCCATGGTCATGTAATTGCAGTAATTCGGGAATACAAAGTACACCTGTTGTTGTTAAGTGCTGCTGAGTCAATTGCAACCTATATCAACCGTGTATAGAGTTTCCAAGGAGCAGCTGGTGAGCTTGAACCATCAATGTTGCAGTTCAAATGACTTTGCAGTCTGACGCATTAGCCCACAGTGCCACACCAGGGCTCCAAAGTACACCTAGATTGCAGTGACCCCTAGATTACCTGACATAAAACACAAGTAAATGCTATTTAAGTCTAGAAACAGAAACATTTTTTCAGTGCCCAATTAAGATTATTTCCATAATGAAGAGAATGATTCATTCTCACCTCATCCATTTAGGAAAGAATAAGTTATTTTGAGTACTGCAACCAGGTTGAGAATGTAAGGCTGCATTGTATTATTTTTGTTAGCCTTTAAATGACTGTGGCACATCAGGTTTTTCTAGTTTTGAAGAATCAAAGCTGTTTCTCAATTTACAATTAATTTTTACTAACCTGAACTAACCCTTGAAAACATCACTGTGTTGCTAGGAAGCATTAAAAGTATGACTGAGTTTTTTGATACATTCTTGGAGAAAGTAAGGATCCTTTAGTCATAGTTTTGCTTTGGAGTGTAAGAGTCTAGATTTAGGATCATAACTCAGAAGTTGTGCTTAGAAATGTTAGGAAATTATGCAACAATTTGGAAGGAATCAGTCTTTTGCACTTACATGTTAAAATGCATTCTACCTTTGAATTTAATCTTTGTCTCATATTCTTCCTGTAGTTTAATAAATGTTGTGAAACAAGAAAGAAGGAAAATGAAAAATAAATTGCGTTATTAAAAACCTCTTCAATTTTCACAGCACTGTGCTTCATAATACAGGTGCCTCAAAATATTTACTAGAGAGAATGGCTCAGTTGGTGTGCATGTATAGGCCTGTTTGTTATTTTACATGTTTTAGGAAAATTAAAGTCATTTTCCTCCTTGTGTGTCTTGACAACAAGACTGACAGACATCAATTGCAGACCCTCAGGAGAAGCACCACAGGCAGTATTCTAAACATTTCCCAATTACCTAAAACATTGGCACACTGGTTAAGATCAGATGTCACAGGTAAATGCCTTTTTTATTCAGCACTTTTTACAAACCTGGGAAAATGATTAACTTCCTTATGGGGAAACTCCTGCTGGTGTTATGCATCATGTAGCAATTCATTTTATGCACACTAATTGCACTAAAAAACCATTTTAAAACAAACTAGGTTTCTTATAAGCCAGGTCAAGGAATTTTCCCATAGGTTAACCTCTTCTGTTATGGTCAATCACGTACTGGCTTTTTAGCTATTTGTACGTGGAGAAAAAAAAGAGGTCTTACAAAGAAAACTGTCGTAGTCATTTCTAGATGTTACTTTAATTGGTAAAGAGAAAAGTCATTGTGAGTTGTGTTATGTGTCTGCCTGGAACTTGAGACACAGGCATTGTTTCTTGTGCTGCATTTAGTCCAATCCAGGGCACATGGGGTTATCAGGAAGAACTGTGTGAAGCCGGAAATAAATCTGCAGGTAGCAAATGAGATATTCAATGTAGATATCAGGCAAGAAGTTGGAAGGTGATGAAAAGGAAAGACTACAAAAACAATCACTTATTGAATTGAATGAATAAGATCATCTAAATCAAAATCCTTTCAAAAAGCCATAGTATCTGGTCTCGGAGATTTAATTAAGGAAAAATTTTAATGGTATATTCTTCTCTATGTAGTAATATGTAAATCTGAGGTATGTTCATCATGATTAAGTTCCTGGTTAAAAAAAAACAAAACAATGTGAAGGACTATTATTAAAGCCCTCCGAGATACATTACATTTAAAAATATAAGTATAATCAACAGTTTTTCATTCAAAACTTTGGGCAGTAAATTGAAAAATCCAGTTTAAAAAAAATGGTTTATTTTTAGAATGTTTGTATTTCGATTCAAATTAGCTTAGTAGCATAATCAAATGCAAGAACATGTGGGTAGAAAAAAATGTCTATCTAAAGATATAAATCAAATTAAATGAAAAAGACGGCATTTCACTTTGATAGACACAGACTCCAAAATCATACAAGAAATAATCTCTGAGAATGACTTACTTTGTATTATTTAAGGATTACTTTTTTGGGGGGAAGGCATATTTTAATTTTAAAAATTAGAGAAAAAATTTTGAATGTGTTACTCTTGGGTCAGCATTGCATATTCACACACACACTCAAAACCAATTAAACAAAACATAAATAAGAAATAAAATTTGGGGTTTTAGAGAGCAATAACAAACAAAATTGATTTAAATATCAGCCAACTGAACTTCTATTTTGGTTTCTTTTATAAAATTTTTTCCATTAGCATTTTAAATTATTTAACTTAAAATAGATTGAACTTCAGCACAGGCCAGAGGTTACTAACCCTTTTATCCCATGAACCCTTTTAACAATGGGTTGAAACTTATGGATCCCTTCTCAGAATAATGTTTTCAGTGCAAAAACTATGAAGGATTGCAAAAGAAACCTATTATGTTGAAAAACACTATTATTAAAATGTTATTTAATCTACATTGGGGAAAAAGTAACATGTTTTTACTACAAAGATTAATTAATGTAATTTTGAAGAAGTGAGGAACTTTAAAATGACATTTATAAATATCTGCAAAAATATAATGTGATATGAAAACATCTGATTATTAAAGGTGACAAAGTAGAGTATGGCTAATTTGACAGGACAGAGTCCTGGTGTGATGCTGTGCGTTAATGCACTGGACTGCAAAGTCGGTTTGAACTGCAAGGTTGGCTGCTCCTTGGAAACCCTATACAGGGTCGCTATGAGTTGGGACCGACTCAAAGCCTTAACAACAACAACAATATGACAGTGGTTTGTTGTCTATATTCAAAAGTTTAAAAAAATTTCCCTCCTATAATCATGTTCAAGAAGCCCCTGAATTCTATGCATAGATCTCAGGGTAAGAACTCCTATTAGAGGATAACATTTTAATCCCTCATTTCATTTGTAAAATTCAATTCAGTGTAAAACAAAATAAAAAAACTTGTTAACTGAGTCCTACTAGGTGTGGCACTGTAGGACAAGCACTGGACTGCTAACCACAAGATTGGTGGTTCAAACTCAACAGTCATTCTGAGGATTCCCTATACAGGGTTGCTGTGAGTTGGAACTGACTTGACGGTTCTTAATAACAACAGTGAGCTCAATTAGGAGCTTCCCTCCTTTTTCATGTTGTGGCACACAGAAAATTATAACATTGTACTTCAGGAAATAGGGTAATCAGGTAAGTCAGCTTGCAGTCACAGTCAGTTGGCCCAAGGGGTTCTAGCAGCTCAGGTCTAAACAGCTGCCCTGAAGACTCAAAGGATCAATATCTCCCAGACAGCTGCGAAGCTCTGATCTAGTATATTAATTAATTATGTGGCAAAACACATAGTTCACCAGCAATGAAAAGAACCAACATTCAAAATCTTTTTACTCTAGGAATCTAAAACTCATATGCATTCTTTCTGGCATACCCATTATTGTTAAGTACTGTTGAGTTCTGACTTACAGAGACCTAGTACTGGGTTTCTGAAGAGCAGCTAGTGGGTTTGAACGACCGATCCTGTGGTTAAAAGACCAGTATTTATTCGTCAGTGCCACATCAGCGTACCATTAGGCTCCTGAATCTTCTCCTAACACACTGTTCTAAAATCACCTGATAGTATATGGCACAATAATTTGGGAAAACTTTTTAAAAGATACATTTTGGAATATGAGCAACTTGTTTGAACAAATATTTAACAGCTAATGAAGGTCATACACATATTATAATCAGATGGCCAACTTGCACTTGTGATCTTAAACATTCATGACAGACCAAAGTAACTATACATTCTATTTGAATTGCAGGAAGTAGAATCCTGTCTCTGAACAAAAGTTATGACCTCACAAAACCACTTCACTTCACCAAATTAATAATAATAAAAAATCTGCAGAGAAGTAAAAATTGAAATCATATACATTCCAGCCCCCTGGTGATGCTTACCTTTTTGTTGTTCTCTTTAATATCTTGAGGATTCAGAGACTTGTAGTCACTGAGGGAGAAAATGGCACAGTGGATACATATGGTATTTGAAAAAACAGCTGTTTTTAAAACAAACTGAATCTAAAAATATTGACATTCAATAATACTAAAGAGTAACTAGCAATTTCACAGCAATTCAATCAACAAAACTAACAGTGTAGAAAATTAAGGTAATAAATAAATAAATAAAAACAGTGATTACATGTTCCATTGCCTGAAGCTTTCCATCTAAAAGAGAAGTTAAGGCAGGGGACCAGAGACTAGCTTTGACAACCAAAATTTACCAAGAAGTAATCCCTTGTTGTCAATGTACAAAGAGCTACAGGCTTATTTGTCTCATCTCATTTTAAAACTAATACAATTTTCATAATAATTTGAAGTTGGTTCTTTGAAGAAAGATTAAGGAAAAAAGTCATTTTTTCTTTTTTAAGGAAAAGACTGTTTTTAGGCATCAAGAAGGATGAATTTTTCTTTCTGCAATGAATTTCAATTTCTTTTCTTAAAAAGAGGAGTTATTTTCTAATGAAAAAGAATATACGAGTAAAGTCAAGTTTTTCAGAACATATGCTAAGAAATTATTTCCTCTTATTTAAAAAATATTCACAAAATATTCATATGAAATGTAAAATATCTCTACTTACATTAAATCTGGTCTAAAATGGTGTAATATTGCACAAAAAGATAAACCATTTCTCCATGATGTTGTAAAATTGGTGATTTTTACTCCCCGGTAATTTTTCGTAACTTCTTTGCACCATACAAGCAATGACTGACTAGCATTTGGCTTTCGCCCCAAAATAGGACTTGGTATAGGACTTGGCTAGAAAAAGAAAAAGAAAAAGAAAAAGAGGAAAACATTAAACGAATTTAATGGAAGATGAAAATTAACATTAATGGACCTAACGAGATCAACTGAATCCTTTGATGTCAGGTTAGGTCCTTCAAAACTGTCAACTGACGACAACTAAAACCTGCAACAGGGAGACATGAATCACATTATTATCTTTGGTTTTAGCCTATGGCATTCGCCTGACAAGGAAATAGATATACAAGATTTTAAACTTATACATAAGAACAGGCCAAGAGCTATAGTGATGGACACATCATGTTAAAGTATTTAAATACTAAAGACTGGATATCTGTATAACTCTCACACTTAAAAAAAAAAAAATCCAAATGGAATCATGTATAAATACAGTTCTTTCTTTCTTTCTTTTTTTTTTTTAAATACAGTTCTTTTTAAACTAGATTAAAATACTACATTTTGAAGTCTAACTGCCCAAAATGATTATTAGTAGTGGGAAGATCAAAATCATTATATGCATTTTAAATAAATAACATTGAATCATATTCAAACATCTTTCTCATGTAAACTTAATGATGCCAAAATAGTTTTGGAGTTATTAGCAACAGATGTTGAATTAACAGCACACAAGAGTATATACTTTGGAATAACTCAAATTATCTTTCAATTAGGATTGAAAACAACCTTAAGATATAAAAAGAGTAGTTTTCTTGTGTGTTAAATGTTAAGCAAATACTTGTTTTTTTTCTCCTTACCCACATTTAAATCAACAATGATTACTATAAAACTAAGACTCTATGACAAAATTTTACTCTAAACTTTCATTAGTTTTATAAACCATGTCATGTTCGTTTGCAGAATAATATCTCATTTTATGATAACTTTAGAGGCTGATATAATAGAAAATTATAGAGAAAACTACTAAGTGTTTTAGTATTTCTGGACTTTCATATCTTGTTATTAAGTAAAAGAGCTGGCTATTGCAGTAAGACTTAGACATAGAACAGAAGTTCTCTAAAACAAGGAAAAAAGAGAATAATAATTTATTTCCAACATCATTTAACAAGCAAACCATTCTTATTCTGCTTACTTAAGGAAAGACCAATGAATTGAGGCCCGCATTTGAATAAAGCACACTAGCACCAGACAGACAATTAAAATTGTCAACTCTCAATAATTATTACTCATGCACTCACTGCTTGTGTTGGAAGACTCCTAAGAAACACTAAGGATGTCATTTCTCATATTTTGTTAACTGTCAGATTAACAAATGGCTATATAAACAACCATGAATCAAGCAAAATGCTGTTCTCTAAATGATCACCTGTAGAAATTCAATGCTGAAAAAGCCCACAGGTAATAAAGATTGACAAACTTAGATAAATTGATTTAATACAAAGTAGTAGGTAAAAATGGAATTCCCATTATAAGTTTACCTTAGAACATATACAGTAAAACTTGCAAAAGCCAGAACCTGTCTAAAGCAGAAACCTGACACAGAAGGAAAATTCAAATAGATAGCAGTAGAAAAGTGGGCATCTGAACCCTGTCAAATGTGGAAAACTTGCAAGATTCAGAACAAGGCAGTCCTAGAGAATTCAGGCTTACAGATTGATGACTCAAACCCATGAGATGCTCTGTGGGAGAAATTTGGGGCTGTCAGCTCCTGTAAAGATAACTTGTTTGTTGTGCGATCAAGTTGGTTCTGATTCATAGTGACCCTGGTGGGTTGGTAGGTTTGAACCACCGACACTGAGGTTAACAGTCCAGTGCTTATCCTACAATATCACACCAGAACAACCTTGGAAACCCTCAGGTATAGACCTACACTCAAATGGCAGAGGGTTTTTCTGTTGTTGTTTTTTTAATTTAAAGGACTGTTTTTGTTCCATTATTCATTCTAACCATGGATAGCATATGCATGAGGCAGATAATCTTTAACTATCATTACACCCACCACTTGTCTGTCAGTTTGTTATACTATGGTAGCTTGTGTGTTGCTGTGATGCTGGAAGCTATGCCTCTGGCATTTAAATATCAGCAGGGTCACCAAATGGTGGACAGGTTTCAGCTGAGCTTTCAGACTAACACAGACTAGGAAGAAGAGACGAACTACTTTGGAATGTTTAATCACAGAGAGCCTTATGAGTAGCAATGAAATACAGTAACATAGGTGTCATGGTGTGATGCTGTAGGATAAGCACTTGACTACAAGGTTGGTGTGAAATCCAATACAGGGTTGCTATGAGTTGAGGATGACTTGATGGTACTTAACAACAACAACAGTAACATAGCACCAGAGTACTGAATATTGAAAAATAATGAATAGCACCACAATACTAGTTAAATATAGTGCCAGAAGATAAGTCTCTCAGGTTGGAAGGCACTCAAAATATGCCTGGGGAAGAGCTGCCTCCTGAAAGTAGAGTTGACTGTGATGACACAAATGGAGTAAAGATGACGAGAACGTCATTAGCTGATGGGGCACAATTCAAAATGAGGAGAAACACCTATAAAGTTCCATTAATAATTGGAACATGGAATATACAAAGTACGAATCTCAGAAAACTGGAGGTTGTCAAAAATTAAATATAACACATAAAGGTCAACATACTAAGCGTAAGTGAGCTAAAATGGTATTGGCCATTTTGAATCTGACAATCACATGGTTTACTATGTTGGGAATGACAAATTGAAGAGCAATGGCATCACATTCATCATCAAAAAGAACACAGCAAGATCTGTCTTGAAGTACAACACTGTCTGTGATAGGATAATATTCATTGTCTATTAAGAAAATCAGTTAATAACACTATTATTCAAATTTACACACCAACTACCAACTCCTTTAGTATGAAATTGACCAAACATGCAATCAAGATATAATCTGGGAGTTTACCTACAGATTGCCTGCAGGCGCCATGGCAGCTTATGAGCAGGTCCAGAAGGGTCCCCTGAAACTGAAAGGCATCGCAGAGCTCGGTGTGACCAAGTGGAAGAAGAAAAAGAAGGACAAAGACAAGGCAAAACTTCTGGAAGCGATGAGAAAGAACAAAAAGAACGAGGAAGAGAAGCGGCGTGGCCTGGACAAGAGGACCCCTGCCCAGGTGGCCTTCGAGAAGATGCAGAAGATGCAAGGAGAAGCGGCAAATGGAAAGGATCCTGAAGAAAGCATCTAAAACCCACAAGCAGAGAGTGGAAGACTTCAACAGACACCTGGACACACTCACGGAGCATTACGACATCCCCAAAGTCAGCTGGACCAAGTAGCCTCCCACCCTATGGACATGGCATGGCCTTGAAGAGAAGTGAAACACAAAGTTGGGTTTATGTCCAGTGCCTTTGGCATTTTCCAGAAACATTCTTTTACCCATGCCTGTGTGTTTTCTGTTGTGACAGTGCTTTTTGAAACTGTCTCTCCATTCTGGAACTTGATTAAAGTAAGCTAGCTGTCCTTTCACCCAATTGTGGTGTCTCAATAGCCCATAGAAAATAAATATTTTCAGTGTGGACTGGAAAGCTGTGGAAGTTTATCCAGCATGAAACTTGTTCCAGTGTAAGTGCAACATACAAATGCCTAGTTCTCTGAGTTGCATTTAAGCCTCAGAGACAACCAGCCAGCTCTCTTCACCCTGATAAAACTGACTCCCAAAGGTGGGGCACTAACACTGCAGGTGTGGCCTCTGCCTTCAGATGTGAGCTCTACCCTTGTGAGCTCCCAGTAGTTGGGGCTTCAGTTGTCTCATCCAGGATCTGGAGAAATTACCCCAACTTCTTTGCCTGGTTTGCAGAGGACTGCCATGGGTGACAAGGATGAGCATCCCTCCTGGTCCTTTTCTGAGCCCATAACTGGCCTGCAGCCCCTTCCCCAGTTTCCCCATTCCAGACATTTCTAATGGGTTGGTCA
>NW_006408570.1:16318996-16329792 GCF_000296735.1 Chrysochloris asiatica
TTTCTGCTCCCGTAAAGATTTACAGCCTCGGAAACCCTGTACAGGGTCGCTATGGGTCGGAACTGACTCGACGGCACTTAACAACAACAATTGGCAAAATATTGAATGATGCAGAAAGCATCAAAAGATGATGGAAGGAACACTAAGAGTCACTGTATCAAAAAGAAATAGATGATGTTCATAGAAGATATAATTTATAAGCAAGAGTCAACGGTACTGAAGGAATAAGTCCAAGGTGCACTGAAGGAATTGGCAAAGAACAAGGTTCTGGGAACGGATATAATACAAATTGAAAAATTTCAACAAACTGATGAAGCACTGGAGGCACTCACTCATCTATGCCAAGACATTTGGAAGACAATTAAATGGTCAACTGATTAGAAGAGATCCGTATTTGCACCCATTCCAAAGAGTGGTGGTGAAACGGAATATGGAAATCATTGGACAAGGACCTTTCTCCAGAGAAAACAAAGAGAAAGCATTCCCATACATCTAATATTCTTTTTTTCCAAGTTTTTACTGTGAACTGAGTGATAGTTTATACACCTAGTATTCTTAATTTGGACTTATCATTTTCTAAACTGTGAGAGAATTTGAATTTCTGTTAGTTAAAGACATCCACTTGTGGTAGTTCTATTAAAGGAGTACTAGACAACTAAGATAGTAACCATCTAAGAGTCAACAGTAATCTCCTAAGTAAGTAAAATTTTGCTAAAGATAATTCAAAACAGGCTGCAACAGTACATAGACAGGGAACTGCCAGAGGTTCATGCTAGATTCAGAAGGGACTGTACAACTATGGATATCATTGCTGACATCAGTTGGATCTTGGCTAAAAGCAAAAAATACGAGAAAGATGTTTACCTGTGCTTTATTGACTTAGCAAAGGCTTTCAACTGTGTGGATCAAGACACGTTATAGACAAAATTGCAAAGAATCACTATTCTAGAGTACTTGATTGTGCATAAAAGGAACCTATACAAAGAAACACGATACACTGAATGGTTTAGAATCAAGAAAGGTGTGCACTAGGGTTGTATTCTCTCACCACATTTATTCCATCTGTAAACTAAGCAAATAATCCAAAAGCTGGATTATATGAAGAAGAACATGGCATCAGTATTGGAGGAAGACTTACTAACCACCTGCGATATGCAGGTGATACAACCATGTTTTTTGAAATTCAAGAGAGCTTAAAATACTTACTGATGAAGATTAAAGACTACAGATTTTGGTATGGATTGCACTTCAATGTAAAGAAAACAAAATTTCTCACCACTGGACCAATAAATAACATTCATAGAAATGGAGAAAAGATTGAAGTTATCAAAGACTTCATTTTGCTTGTATTCACTATCAACACTCATGGAAACAGCAGTCAATAAATGGAACGATGTATTGCATTAGGCAAATCTGCTGCACAAGACTTCTTTAAAGTGTTTAAGAGAAAGATGTCAGCTTAATGACTAAGGTGAGCCTCACACAAGCCATGGTGTTTTCAATAGCTTCTTATGCATGTGAACATTGGACAATGAATAAGGAAGACCACAGAAAAATTTATGGATTTGTATACGAATAAGGAGGACTGTGGAAGAATTGATACATTTGAGTTGCAGTTTAGGAGAAGAATATTTAAAATACCATGGAGTGCTAGAACAACAAATAGATCTGTGTTGGAAGAAGTATAGGCAGAATGCTCCTTAGAAGGCTGGATGTCGAGACTTTGTCAGTCTTACTTCAGACACATTGTCAGGAGGGACCTGTCCCTGGAGGAAGACATCACGCTTGTTAAAGTGGAGGGTCAGTGAAAAAGAGGAAGACCCCCCCCCCAATGAAATGGATTGGCACAGTGGCAGCCGTAATGGGCTCAAGCTTAACAAAGACTGTGAGGTCCAGGCAGTGTTTTGTTGTGTTGTGCAGAGGGTCACTATGAGTTGGAACCAACTCAGTAGCACCAAACAACAAGAAGACCAATCATTACATTGCTTCCTTCTAATCAGGATTATGAGTAGCACATACATTGGTTAGACAAATTTTATTATCACATTATTGTCTAGAATAGGTTTGTGTACACAAGAATTAAAGAAAATATATGAAAAGGACAGAAGAACTAAACCAAATTTTGAGTTTGCCCTAACACACACAAAAGCACCTTGAATTAAAATATCTTACAGGAATACTTACTGCATTGCCAAGAAAAAGAAGTCATATGTAATTGAAGAAACACTGATGAAATTACAACCACTGTAAATAGTTATACTAGTTTGCAGAGAAAGAAAACGGAAGTAGAACCATTGTTAAATGAGTGATCCACTCCCGTAACTGCTAAACTTTCATCTAGTGTTTCGCAGAGGGTCAGAATTAGCAGCTAAATCATTCGGAAACCTTCAGATGTAGCTGAATGAAATTGTTTAACGCTTCAGCAACATCTAGTTCCTGCTTTTGTCTACTGTATTTCTTTCTGTTTTTTAATTTAAATAATCTTTATTGCTCAAGTTAATTGACAGTGTTAGAAAGGAAAATTCACTGAAATACCTAAGAGCCGGAAGACTGATACACATAGCTTTAGAACTGCTGCGACTCACCAAACTCTTTAGATTTTATTCAGGGTTTACTGAAAGGGGACTATCTACAAACAAGCTATTAATAACAGGATATGATATGATAGAATATAAACTAGAATTTTTAAACCCCTGTAAAGACTTACATACCCATAGCTTATGTTATAATTGTGTTATTACTTAGGTTCAAGTTTTCTTCAAGGAGACAACAGAATAACATGGACTGAAGAGACTTTTGAACACCTGCCATCTCTTGCTGCTGAGTATCCATCATAATTTTTTTCTGCAACATAGCCATTTCTTTTCTAAGTTCATTTTGCACACCACTCAGAAGATTTTCATGATTTTTCTCCATTTCCTGCATACTCTTTACAAACTGCTCGCATAACTGTTTTAACTGCGTTCCGCCACTGGCTCTGAACAATTCTACATTACTGAAAAATCTTTTGTTGTTGTCAAAACTTATTAGTCAGTGTTTCTGCTTGTTCCTCAGTTTTCTGCATATCCATAGTCCACTGCTGAAACAAACTCTGAAACTGCTGAGAATATTCCTGGCTAAGTTTCTGTCTTTGTTCTTGTTGTGCTTTCTAAACATTTTCAATTTTCTGATTACTGTTTTTGAAAGAAGCCTGGGTATACAGTTCTAATTTCTTTTTCTTTACAAGATGAGCCTTGTTAATGTCAGCTCCAAATCTTTCCAGCATATTCTGTACTTCACCCCCAACATCTCGCTCCATCATTCCTGTGGAAGACCTTTTCTTCCCATGCTTATCAATTGCTGTAAATCTTTCCTTCTAGAAAATCCTGTTCGGAAACACTCAGATTCTTCATGATGTTCTCCAACTTATAGACACGGACGATCTGCTCCTCCCTGGTTTGCTTCACAGATTTCCCCATTCTTTCATTAGGTTAGGTGCCATCATGAATGTGTTCAGCTGCAAGCACTTTGTCTCCTCAATACTCGTCTCGTCTACCGTATTTCTTGATGTGCCAGTTACTTGACTTCTTTATGCCTCAGTTTTCTCATCTGTAAAGTATGTTACTACTTCATAGTGTTGCTGTAGTAACAAGATCTACCCATCCTCATTGTCTCTATGATGTCATCTACCACTTGCTAAATCATTTCCAACCATGTTGATGTCTTACTATTGATTGGTTCCTGTTTTTGGGTCTAGGCCTAGCCTATTATCAGCACTGAATTCCTACTTTTTGGAGCCTATTTTGAAAACTTCCAAAGGTCAAAAGTGTCTTCAAATTAAAGAAAAATTTCTTTTCGAACAACCTTTAACTAGAAGATAACCTTGATACCCTGTGTTAAAAAAATGGCTATGGATCTTGTTTTTATGGGTTTGGTGAAAGAAAAAGAAAGGAGAAAAAAAAGCTCTGAAAGTCTTTTGTAAAATTTACTGATTGAAGAAAAGAACCCAAAATCTGCCCATTAAGAGTAAAATTAAACTTCCAAATGATGGAACAGTTCTTTCTTTAAAAGTTCTTTATTGAGCCTTTGTAATGACTACATAGATGTTTCAGAGGGCAGCTTTATTTAATATACTTGGAGAGTAAAGGACAGATATTATGGTTGTCTTTTTGTTGAGTGTGGTGGTTGATATCTAATTCTAGTTCTCATTTCATTGAGATGGATGCAATTTTATCTAAACATAAGTTTGAGAGCAAACTGGGTAGTGCAATTCATAAAGGAGAACTGATTATGGAGTCCTGGTGTGGTGCTATAGGATAAGCACTTGACTGCAGTATCAATTTGAACTGCAAGGTTGGTGGTTCAAATTCACCAGCCACTCCTTGGAAACTCTATAAAGGAGCTCTGGTAGTGTAGTGGTTATAAATTTGGCTGCTAATCTTAGGGTCAGCAGTTCAGAACTACCAACTGTTTTGCAGGACAAAGATGAGGGTTTCTGTTCTCACAAAGATTTACAGCCTCAAAAATCCTGTATAGGGTCGCGATGAGTCGGAACTGACTCCATGGCACAGAACCACGAGTTGAAACTGGCTCGACGACACTTAACAGCAACATCATGATTATGGAGCCAGTCTGCAGTAAAACCAAACCCACTGCTGTTCAGTTAATTTTCACTCATAGAGACATTATAGGACAGAGTAGAGCTACTGCATAGGGTTTCTAAGGCTAAGCACATCTTTATGAAAGTAGCAGGTTTCAGTTAGCAGCTCAAATGTATCACCAGGGATCCTTAGTCTGAAGTGAAGTGCTGACAAAACCCAATCTCATTGTGATCAACTTGATTCTGGTGGTGATGGCTGTATGTCGTGGAGTCGGTTTGAACGCATAGCAACCCTGTATAGGGCTTCCGAAGCTGTAAATCTTAATGGGAGCAGAAAGCCTCATCTTTCTCCAGAGGAACAGCTGGTAGTTTCAAGCTGCTGACATTGAAATTAGCAGCCCGATTGATAACCACTACACTACCAAGGCTCCTTAGAGATCCATAGGACAGAGTAAAACTGCTCCATAGTATTGGTGAGACTATGTATCTCTATGGGAGCAGTCTGCCTCATCTGTCTCTTGCAGAGTGGCTGGTAGACTGGAACTACTGATTTTCAGGTTAGTAGCTGAGCACTAAACCATTGCCCCATCCAGGCTCTTCAATGGGGACAGGAGTTGGGAATGGGAAAAAAATGACTGTTTCACTTAATAATTCTGTATGTTTGAATATGCATAGTATTCATATATTATTACTGTTAACATAGATTACATAAAAAAGAAATAACAAGACTACCTAGTTATTCTGGTTAACAGCAGGAATGATATCTCTTTCAGAGAACGTAGTCAAATAATATCTTGCTTGTATGCAAAAAATGTGGCACCAACCATCCTTCCCATTGCACTCTCTACTCATCATCTAGGTTCAATAATTCATTGGAATGGCCACACAACACTTAGACACCACACTCAGAGTTATGAGGTGTATCAGGAAAGTTAACAGGTTCCAACACAGGCACAGAAAATGCTCAGGGCACAGTTTTTCCAGTCAGCTACTGATAAATGCCTACTGAACAGTCCACTAGTCCATAAACTTAAGCCTGAAGGCACATGGCTCTAGCGTCACTGGTCAGCAAACCTAGCTCCCCCACTTAAGTGCCTGAAGGATTACAAGTAATCCTGCCCAAGTCACACAGCTTTACTTGCTCCACGGGCTAGGAAGATCTCTGCTTTGTCTTGTGCTCTGGTTCTTGGTTCTGTTGCTGCTGCTGTTCTGCCACTCCTCTATTGTCACAGCTTTCTGTCCCTGGGTTGAAGAGGTTGAACACTCAGGGATCTCAGGGCCCAAGAACAAGCTCCACTCCTGGTTCTTCTTTCACGGTATTGAGATCATCCCTACTCTTGTTTCTGAGATAGCTCATTTTACATTTATGCTACAGTTTCAAGTTTTTACAATTAACTCTGCTAACATCCACAGCTGAGTGATGTCATCCTATCAGTGTCTTCTCCCACTATCTTTTACCCAGACAACATCCACAGCTGAATGATGTCATCCTATCAGTATCTTCTCCCACCATCTTTTACCCAGACCCAGTAGCACAGAAATGTTATTTGGTAGGAGTTACAGTTATGGCTAGAAGAGACACTACATAATTACTATACCATATTGTATTTTTTTAAAGTTTTTATTGTGAATAGAGTGATAATTTACAAGGAAGAACATTGGTATTACACTCATTGTTTCATTACAATGATTACAATCGCCTCTGTACACCATTATTCAACAGTATTTGCTTCTAATCCCTCTGGTTGTTTTTATTTTTGGTATTTTTTTTTTGGATGTATACAAAAACAGTCAAGAATATATAATCATTTAAGCAACCCAAGGGCACATTCTGCAAGCCGTTTCCTGGCCGCAAGCACACAGCCTTTCTCTTCCCATGAATCTAGAGTCCTCAGCTGCTCTATCTCTCCATGTCCTCATCTCTGACCACATTGTATTTTAATAGTTTACTGCTTCCCCCGTCTTATTTTGCTGAATGCTCTTCTTCCACTCATCCCCTGATGGAGACACATCTTGTAGGCATGGCTCTAAATAGTTTTCTCTCTCCATACTCTATGAGCTGACTCATTCCCAGGACTTCAGCTATCTTTCATGCAGATATCTCCAAAGATACTTTTATAGTTTAAACTCTCAAGTTGACACTTGTGGCTGGCTCATGTAAAATTCAAACTCAATATGGTCAAAAGCATATTTATAATACTTCCTTAAAACCTGCTTCATTTTCATTGTGTTTACAAATGACTCTGCCATTTGTTTCAATTGTTTAAACTTTTACTCTCAGATTACCTTTGAAATTTTTCCTTACCTATCATCTTTGATTAGATAACTCATGGGCAGTTTTGATCCTATTGCTACAATGTTTTTGTAATCTCTGTTTTTGCTTTGGCTATTGCATATCTTCTCAACTGGTCTCCCTTCTTCCAAATTCCTTCTTATCTGAGCCACGGTCAGAGCAACAATCTTTTTAAAGAAGTCTTTATTGGCTCTCAAGAACATATACTGTCAAAACATTTGTGAATGTTGAATCCCAAACCTTTTCCTATGTACCCACCTTTTAAAATTGTCTAAAAATTTCTTCCTAAATCCCAGCTCCCACACCCAACTTGGAATATCCTATAGGTCTCACACAGAATTGAAAAATTCTACTTTTCAAGATTCAGTTCAACTGTCATTTCCTACATAAAATCTCCTTCCAACTTGCACGCAGCAGGGAGTGTTTTTCAAAGCTCCTTTGACTCTGTATCTCTCCTATAGGACTTATTAGATTTCTCATTTACTATAGCATATTCAGAATCCTGGTGTGGTGCTGCAAGATAATGCACTGGACCACAAGGTCAGTTTAGATGGCAAGGATGGCAGTTCAAATCCATCAGCTGCTCCTCAGAAACCCTCTACAGGGTTGCTATTGAGTTGAAACTGACTCAACAACACTCAACAAGAAAAACAATATGTTCAGTTCCTCTTCATATGAAAAGAATATTTTTCATCAATCCAAAATATATACTCAACACATACTGTGTCCCAGTAAAATGTTAAGACTTTTACATGGATTGTTGTTGTCGTTAAGTGCCGTTAAATCAGTTCCAACTCATAGTGACCCTGTATAGGGTTTTCTAAGAACCTATTAGTGGGTTTGAACAGCCAACCTTATGGTTAGCAGTCCAGTGCTGTCCTACATAGAGGGCCACACCAGCATTAGCTCATTTAATTTTCAAAACACCTTTGCAATGAGTATTGTTATTTTCAACTTACAGTTGGGGAAACTGAGGTTATCCAACTAGGATATGGAGAAGTTAGAATTATCAATGGTATTTCCATTGCAGAGTCTGTACTCTTAAAAAAATATATATGCAAAGCTATTTTACATTTTACAATAATACACCTTTAGAATCTTAGTAGAAACTATGTTTCTTGAGCCTAGAAATTACCTCAACTTCTTATCTATTGTATACCTCAGATCGCTGCCTTGTATACGTTGATTTTAAAAAGATAATTAATCTAAATAATTTAAGCTTTGGGATTATTCCGTTAACTCACTATTGAATTTTGGATTATTGGCACTAGAACTAATTATGTCCAGAGCAATGAAATACATAAGCATACAATGAAATTGGTAAAGTGGAATGACTTTACCTGCACTGATAACCACTGTTAACCATAAGGTTGGCGGTTCGATTCCACCAGCTACTCCTCAGAAGAAAGATGAAGCTTTCTGCTTCTGTAAAAATTCACAGCCTTGGAAACCATATTCAGGGTTGCTAAGAGTTTGAACTGACTTGACAGTAAAGTTGTGGGACACTTTATTCCCCCTATTATCGATTTTGAGTGCCTTCTTCCAATTACCAGAAATCATGATTGAGGTAACTTTCAATAAATCTTAGCATTTGGTAAGCCTAAAAACAAGTGTAGTAGTGGGAACAAAAATGAGGTTGTGCTATTAGATAATCAGAAAGGTTACGCCTCAATTAAAACAATATTGGGAAGAATATGTGCTCACATTAATGGAGAACTATCCATCCTTTGGAGCCCTGGTATGGTGCAATAAGATCCTTGCACTGACTGCAAGGTTGGGTTGAAACACAAGGTTAGAGATTCAAACTCACCAACTGCTCCCTGGAAACCCTACACGGGGTCGCTTTGTAGTCAGAATACCAATCCATCAATACCAATCCATCCTTTACACCCTTGAGAGCCAGAATATGACCTTGAACATATCCCACCTGAATTTAGAGATCATCTTAAGAATAGATTTAACACATTAGACACTAATGACCAATGACCAGAAGAGCTGTGGGATGATATCAAGAATATCACACAGGAAGAAAGCAAACTCTTTCTGAGCCATAACCCCCATTTAAAAAAAAAAAAAATTGATTTTGAATTTTATTCTGCATTTTCTCCCACTGTATCCAGGACCCTCTAATGTGATCTCTTTCAGGGCAGTTGGTTGTGGTAGCCAGGTACTGTCTAGTTTTGGTCTCAGCATTATGGAGACTGATGTTCACCTGTTCCATTAGTCCACTGGACTAATTGAGTCCAACCATCTTCAAATCTTATCACTCATCTTTCTTCCACACCTGGAGAAACCAATAGCTGTACCTTAGATGACCACTCATGAGCTTTCAAGATCCCAGACACTACTCACCCTAGCAGGATGTAGAACATCATTTTGGTGGACTACGTTATACTAATTAACGATGGTGTTCCCTGAGACTATGATCCTTAGCTCCGAGGCCCAGCAACTCAGTGCCTTAAAATGTTAGATGTTGTTTGTTGTCAAGTGTCATCGAGTTGATTTCAATTAATCGTGTCCCTGCATAGTTTCCGAAGAGCAGCTGGTAGGTTTGAACTGTCAACTCCGTGGTTTGCAGTCCAGTGCTGATCCTACAGTGCCACACCAGCAGTCCCCTATTAGTAAATTTTGGGGGAGCCCAAAGTTATATGAGCACAGAGAAGAGTTCGAGAATTAAAAGGAATACAGGCAAATATTGTTATATACTGTAACAACAGTAATCTATGGACATACACACAGGCTGAACAGGTATGGAAGTATACTCACAGATATGTAAAGATTTGACATAGGTTATTTATACATGGATATTTACCTTTGCTGTAAATATATCTATGAATGTGGAGGAGCATATAGGGGAAAAAATTATGAAAACCTCTTAATATCTAGGAATTTTTCATTATTTTGCCTGCTGTGTGCTCCACTACATTCCTAGTTGTGTTTGCACAAAAGGTAAATACTCATGTACAAATATCCTCTTTCAAACTCTTACATATTTTTGGATATATATATATGTTCCATTCTTCCTCCCTTGCCCATTTGGCCTATGTCTTAAGCACTGCTGCTCCAAGGTAGTATATCTATATCTATACGAGGAGATAGAGGTAAATAGCAATATATCTATAGCTATACATATATTGCTATTTACCTCTATCTCCTTAAGCCCATCAATATCTCCCTATGTCTTCACCCATCTTCATTATTCTTCTGCTACTCTCCCTCTTGTGAATTGCCTGCCCACCCCCTTCTGGCATATTACCTTACCTATGTGTCTAGGCTCTAGTCAGTGAATTACTTTCACCTCCCACCCATTCTTGGACAATGAATAAAGCATACTGTAGAAAAACTGATGCATTTTAGTTATGATGTTGGAGGAGAATATTAAAAGTATCATGGACTATCAAAAGAACAAACAAATCTATGTTGGAAGAAGTACAGCCAGAATGTTTCTTAGACGCTAGATGATTAGACCTCGTCTCTCATACTTTGGACAAATGATCAGGAGGGACCAGCCCCTGGAGAAGGACATCATGCTTGTTAAAGTGGAGCATCAGTGGAAAAGAAGAAGACCCCCCATGAGATGGATTGGCACAGCGGCAGCAGCAATGGGCTCAAGATTGTGAGGTTGGTGCAGGAAATGACATTGTTTCGTTCTGTTGTGCATAAGGTCACTGTGAGTCAGTACTGACTTGACGGCACCTAAGAACAACAACAACCTGGTAACCATCAAAGAATGTTTCTTTTAGTCTGGAAATCTTTTCTTATACTTTTACAATAATGGTCTTATACAATATTTGTCCTTTCTGTTGTTGTTGTCAGGTTCCATCGAGTCAGAACTGACTCATAGCGACCCCATGCACAGCAGAACAAAACAATGTCCGATCCTGGGCCAACCTCACTACCGCTGCCACACTTGAGTCCATCAAT
>NW_006408570.1:16331977-16340910 GCF_000296735.1 Chrysochloris asiatica
AGGGTCACCCATGGTGGACAGGTTTCAGATGAGCTACAAAACAAAGACAGACTAGGAAGAAAGAGTGACAAACTACTTCTGAGTCGCTAGTCACTGAAAACTCTATGAATAGCAGAGAAACATTTGTGCTTTTTAGTGATTGACTAATTTCACTCAGCATAATGTCCTCCATGTTCATCCATGCTATGAGGTGTTTTGCAGATTCACTGTTATTCTTAAACACTGCATAGTATTCCATTGTGCATATGTAAAACAGTTTATCCAATCTTCCACTGATGGGCACTTAGGCTGTCTCCATCTTTTTGCTATTGTGAATAGTGCTGCGATGAACACAGGTGTGCATATATCTACTTAAGTCTTAGCTCATATTTCTTGTGGATATACACCAAGAAGAGGGACTGCTGGGTCATAAGGTATTTCTATTTCCAATGTTCTGAGGAAGCGCCATATCATTTTCTGAGTGGTTGAATCATTTTACAGTCCCACATCTGCACCAGCATTTCCATGAATTTTTGATGATTCCTTGTATATATGTACTCCCTGACTATTTCATAAGCCTAATATTAGCTTGGCAAGAGTCCTGGTGTGGTGCTGTGGGCTAATGCATCAGACTGCAAAGTTGTTTGAAACTGCAAGGGTGGTGGTTCAAGTTCACCAGCTGCTCTTTGGAAACCCTATACAGGGCCGCTATTGGTCAGAATCAACTCGACGGCACTAACAACAACAACATTAGTTTGATACAAAAACTCAATAGGAAAAGGTGAAATTACAGGAACGCCAGCACGAATAGAGAGGCAAAAATCCTAATGAAGACATTAGTGAACCAAATCTAACAATGTATTACAAAAAGAAAAATTTATCTAGAACAAATTGGATTGATCCCAGGACTGTACATTTGACCTAACATTTAAAAAAATTTATTGTGGTCATTTGTCAAATTAACAGTTTATAAGGAATAGTATGTAGATTTAATCATCTAAATAGATGCAAAAAAAGTATTGAATAAATTCAATACCCATTTATAATCTAAAACATAATTTCATAAAACTATAGTAATAAAAATTTCCTTAACTTGTAAAATAGTCTACAGCAGACATCATAATGGTGAAAATTTTAAAGTTTTCCCTTTGAGATTTGGAATGAGACAATGATGAAAACTATCAACACTTTTCTTCAACATTATGCTGTAATACTAGCCAGTGCACTAAAAAAATAAAACTAAACAAACAAAAAAAGTAAAGGTATAAATATTTAAAAGAAGAAATAAAACTGACATTATTTACAGATGATATAACTGAATATGTAAAAAAAATTGAAAAGAATCAACAAATAATATATTAGAATTATTGAGAGAATTTATCAAGGTTGCAGGATACAAAGTCAATATATAAAATTAACTGCACTTATACATTAAAAAATGCTAGAACTGAAAAAACTTTAAGAACATTCATAGTACCATAAAAAAAAATCAAGAACTTAAAAATCAACATACAGTGTAATCAATGAGATAAAACAAAATGTATATGAATTGATAAAACTGATGATCTTGTCTGTAAACCTTTACGCATTTCACAATAAAAAGGTTTCTTAAATAAATAAATATACTAATAATACATATGACTGCTATACAAAACTATCAAGCTTTATTGTGAGAAAGTAACGGAAGAGACAATATCTCAAGACAAAGAGATATATACCATATTCATCGATAAGAAGACTCAATTTTGTAAAGACATTAATTTTCCCTGGGATGAAAGGGTTAACCAACTGGCCTAAACTTTTTTCCATGAGGAAGTAACCTTAGTTTACCTTCTCCTAGCACTCTTTCCATGGAAATGTGTTGGATTATGATAAATGTGAAATGTCAGCTGTGTTACCAGATAATATTGTTTATTGGAAAAAATGACCCCTGCTTGGTAAACTGCTTTTTGCCTATGAATGAACTATAAATGCAAGTTGAATAACAAAGGCTGTAGCTTCATGGTGATCAATTGTGGTTCTTATAGCCAAGCATATCCCTTATGGGAGCCGACAGTTATGTATATGTGCTGTTATAAGACACTGGTTTCTATGAAATATGAGGCCAGAGTGGTCTGCACTCACCCACCTGGTGTTATCATATTACAAACTGAATTGCTCATGTGGAGCTAAAATAAGGTCTCACATACCTGACTCTATATTGCTGTTTCCTGTCCTTATATACTGTATACATATATATACTGTTTCCTGTCCTACAATGCTAGGTAACCTTGGTGCCAAATAAAGGCCTATTGGGTTCTATAGATATGAATGTCACTTAGAACTCTAGACTACTATTGATGGAAATGCCAAATGGATATTGCAATCTCCAGATTAATCTACAGATATGATGAAACTGAGGGGGGAAAGAGAAAAAAGATCAATTTTCATTTTTTTTAATTTTTGTGGAATTTGATGCATATGGAAATACAAAGAAGGAAAAACTTGCTTTACTAGGAACTGATATTTATTATTATGCTGTTGTTGTTAAGAGCCATCCAGTTGGTTCTGACCCATAGCAACACTGTATAAGGTTTCCAAGGGGCAGCTAGTGAGCTTGAACCGCTGACCTTGCGGTTCAAACCAACTGCAGTCCAGTGCATTAACCCACAGCACCATACCAGGACCCTGAGATTTATAAAGCTGTAACAATTTATACAGCGTGGCATCTGGGCAAAGGGAGATAAATAGAACAAAGCAATGTAAGAGAG
The DNA here is from genome assembly GCF_000296735.1 of Chrysochloris asiatica. NCBI lineage: Eukaryota > Metazoa > Chordata > Mammalia > Afrosoricida > Chrysochloridae > Chrysochloris > Chrysochloris asiatica. Next base: position 16,334,707 of record NW_006408570.1, read on the forward strand.
AGCCCTAAAGTAGAGTCAAACACTTCAATTACAACAAAGATGTAATTATACACAATGGGGGACAGCATAATATTTTACACTAAATGGTGCTGTAATGATTAGGTATTTATAGCAGCAAGGGGCAGACAAACCAGACTCCTAACTCCTAAAAAAATTAATTCCTTTGGAAAAGAAAAACCAAAACTTTTAGATAATAATGTAAAAAAAAGTCTTCAGGATCTTTAAACAGGGAACTATTTCTTAAACAAGAAACAAACTGTACTAGCCCAAAAGAAAAAGATCAATGAAATGGGTTGCATTAAAATAAAGAACTCTTTTTTAAATAAAGTATTTATTTATTAAACTCTTATTTATTTATCAAGGCAGTAAAAGACAAAACAAAACAAGAAGAGTAGAAAAATATATTTGCAATTTATGTATCCAATGAATGGCTTATAAGCAGAATTCATAAAGAATCCTACAAATCAATATGAAGAAAAAATAAACAAATAGACAAATGGACAAGAGATTGAACATATACTTTACAAAAGAAGAAAGCGAAACATCTAAAACACTTTGTCAGAAAACTGCACCTCCCCCAAGAAAAGTGAAAATTTAAAAAAATCTTATAATATCAACTACTGTCAAGGGTGTGGAGTTCATACAATGCTAATGAAAAAACTCTGATATCACCTACCATGGTAATTTTGAAGATGTGCATATCATATGACCCAGTAATTCTTAGATCTATATGCTACAGAAATGTATACTTACTGGAATAGGATATACATACAAAAATGTCACAGCAGCACATGTTTACAAATGTTCATCAACAGTAAGAAAGTGTTAAATGATATCTTACTTAGAGAGTGAAATACTCTACAAAAAAATTAATGAAATACCTAGAATATAATGTTGAATAAAACAAAACAGGCACAAAACAATGCATACATACCATATGATTCCATTTACATAAAATTAAAAACCATTTAAATTATATTGTTAAGGGATCTGTCCACTGGGTTCCAACTCATAGAGAACCTGTGCACAACAGAAAGAAAAACCGCCCGCTCCTTACAACTGTTTTGCTTGAACCCATTGTTGCTGCCACTGTGTCAGTCCATCTCATTGAGGGAATTTTTTTTTTTTTCCTTAACCTAGTCTTTATCAAGCATGATGTCTTTTCCCAGGGACCAGTCCCTCTTGACAACATGCCCAAAGTATACGAGATAAAGTCTCGCCATCCTCCCTTTTAAGGAGCATTCTGACTGTACTTCTTCCAAGATAGATTTGTTTGCTCTTCTGGCAATTCATGGTACTTTCAATATTCTTCACCAACATCACCATTCAAATGTGTCAATTCTTCTCAGGTCTTCTTTATTCACTGTCCAGTTTTCATATGTATGTGAGATGACTGGAAACACCAACGTTTGAGTTGTTTTTAAGTGCTGTGGAGTCTTTTGAGTTGGTTCCAACTCACAGTGATCCTGTATAGGGTTTCCAAGAAGCAGTTGGTGGGTTTGACCCATTGACCTTGTAGTCCAGTGCTTTATCCCACCGTGCTACACCACATCTCCTCAAAGTGACATCTCTGCTTTTGAACACGTTTCAGAGGTCTTTTGCAGCAATGTAGATCAATGCAATAAGTCCTTTGATTTCTTGAGTGCTGCTTCTATGAGCATTGATTTTGTAGATCCAAGAAAAATAAAATCCTTGACAAATTCAATCTTTTCTTCCTTTATCATAATGTTGTTTACTGATTCAGTTGTGAAGGTTTTTGTTTACTTTACACTTAATTGTAATTCATACTGAAGGCTGAAGTCTTTGATCTTCATCAGCAATTGCCTAAAGTCCTCTTCTCTTTCAATAAGAAAGGTTTTATCATTTATGTATTACAGGTTGCTAATCCTGATGCCACAGTTTTCTTCATCTGGATGAACTCAATATGTTCAGCATACTCACTGAGCACACCTTTCTTGATTTTAAACCATGCCGTATCCCTTTTTCCTTGTTCTGTTTGAATGATTGTCTCTTGGTTTATGTACAGGTTCCTCATGAGCACAATTAAGTGTTCTGGAATTCCCATTCTTTACAATGTTATCCACAGTTTGTTATGATCCACACAAATACCTTTGCATAGCCAATAAAACACAAGTAAGCATCTTATGGTGTTCTCTGTTTTTAGCTAAAATGCATCTGATGTCAGCAGTGACATCCCTCATTTCATGTACTCTTCTGAATCTGGCTTGATCTTTGGAAGTTCCTTGTCAGTGTACTGCTGTAACCATTTTTAAATTACCTTAAGCAAAATTTTACTTGCATATGACAATAAGGAGCACTGGTAGCGTAGTGGTTACGAATCAGGCTGCGAACCTTAAGGCCAGCAGTTAGAAACTACCAGCCGTTCCGCGGGAGAAAGATGAGGCTTTCTGCTCCCGTAAAGATTTACAGCCTTGGAAACCCTGTACAGGGTCGCTATGGGTCGGAACCAACTCGAAGGCACTTAACAACAACAACAAATGACATTAATGACATTATTTGATGATTTCCACATCCTATTAGGCCACCTTTCTTTGGAATAGTCACAAATATGGATCTCTTCAAGTAGGTTGGCCAGCTAGCTGTCTTCCACATTTCTTGTCATAGACTACTGATTAGTCCTGTGCTGCAACAGTTTGTTGAAATACTTCAAATGGTATTCCATCAACTCCTGAAGCCTTTTTTTTTGCCAATGCCTTCAGAGCATCTTGGACTTCTTCCTTCAATACCACTGGTTCTTGATCATACGCTACCTCTTGAAATGGTTGAAGATCAATAAAATCTTTTTGGTACAGTAACTCTGTGTATTTTTTGCATTTTACCATGATGTTTCCTGCATTGTTCAATATTTTGCCCATAGAGTCTTTCAATATTGCAACTTGAGACTTGATTTTTTTCTTTAGTTTTTTCAACTTGAGAAATGTTGAACATGTTCTTCCCTTTTGGTTTCTAACTCAAAGTCTTTGCTATGAAATATTCTGTTCAACAATTTTACTTCATCACTTCTTCCATTTGCTTTCAATCTACTCTGGATCTACGAGCAAGTTTCATAGTCTCTTCTGATATCCATTTTGGTCTTTTCTTTCTTTCCTGTCTTTTAAATGAGTTTTTGCATTCTTCATGTATGTTGTCCTTGATATCATCCACAACTCCTAATGTCCTTGGTCGTTAGTGTTCAGTGAGTCAAATCTGTTCTTGAGATGGTCTCTAAAAGCAAGTGGGATATACTTAAGGTCATATTTTAACCATTTTTGTGGACTTTTTAGTTTTCTTCAGTTTGAGCCAGAACTTGCATATGACCAATTGATGGCCTATTCCCCAGTTGGCCTCTGGCCTTATTTTGGCTGATAATATTGAGTTTCTCTATCAACTCTTCCCACAGATATAGTCAATTTGATTCCAATATATATTCCCTCTGATGAGGTCCACATCTGTAGTCACCCTTGATATTGCTGAAAAATGGTATTTGCAATGAATATGTTGTTGTAGCTATAAAATTTTATGTGATTGCCAGCAGCATTTCTACCACAAAGGCCATATTTTGAAACCACAGATTCCTTCTCTGTTTTAAATATTTGCATTATAGACACCAGTAATTAAAATGCATCTTGAGAGCATGTTTGATCAATTGCACACTGCAGAAGTTGGTAGAATTCTTCAGTCTCTTCATTATTAGCTTTGATGGTTGGTGCATAAATTTCAGTAACAGTGACAGTAACTGATCTTCCTTGTAGGTATATTAATATTATCCTATCACAGACTGCATTGTACTTCAAGATATATCATGAAATATTTTTTGGCATGAATACAACACCATTTCTCTTCAATCTGTCATGCCAAGTATATGGTTGTCCCATTCAAAATGGCCAATGCCTGTCAAGTCACTAATACCTAGGACATCAATTTTTATGCATCCTATTTAGCTTTTGATGACTTTCCCTAGATTCATACTTTGTAATACTCCATGTTCTGAATATTAATGGTTGTTTGCACCGGATTCTTCTCATTTTGAGTTGTGCCCTATGAGCAAATGAAGTTCCCAAAAGCTTTGCTCCATCCATGTTATTTTGGTCAACTCTCTTCTGAGGAGACAGCTCTTCCCCAGTCTTATTTTGAGACCCTTTCAACTTGAGGGGCTCATCTGTCAGCACTATATCTGACAATGTACAGCTGCTATTCATAAAGCTTTCAGTGACTAACTCCTGAACCACCTATTCCTTTTTCTTAGTCTGTAAGCAGCCTGGAACTTCTGCTGAAACCTGTTCACCACAGTGTGATCCAGCCGGTACTCGTGACACCAGTGACATAGCTTCCAGTGTTACAGCAACATGCAAGTCATCACAGTAAGACAAAATGTGATGAAGGGATTTATACTTAGACACTAAAACTATGAAGCAAAGGAACAAAGTGATGACTGTAAATCATGATAGCGATTACCTTTAGGGGAGAGGGAGGAAGTTGAGAAGGGAAGGGACACAAAGGTGGACAGTTTTTGGAGTTATGCAATGCTCCAGTTCTTGATTTAAGCTGTGTCTACTTAAATACTTCACTATTTAAGTAGACTATGCTCACTTGAAATACTTTTTTAAACTGTATATTATGTTTTATATACTTTTTGTTTGTGTGTCATTTTTCACAGCAAAAAAAAGGTTATATTGATCTTTCCCTTTAAAATGGTGGCATTAAGGATACCCAAATGGGGAGGGGGGGCTACAAAGGCAAGAAGTGACTGGCTTACAAGCTTTCAAGAGGGAACCTAGAGCTAGGGGGCATGGAGGAAGGCAGACTCTCCAGTGAGTACTATCCAATCTGTCTAGGCGGAGCTGTTGAAATGAAATACAGATGGGTAACTCGTGATACTGTAATGAATAATGGTTATCAGGACTGATTATGAAGGTTGGAAGTGCAAAGGCAGACATTTTGTAGCAAGGAAGGGAGCGATTATTTCTCCAGTCTAGGAGCGGAGGTCTCTAGGACCATCAACGGAGAAGAGCTGAGAGCGGGACCCTACTCAGGGAACCAGAGATGCCTGAGATGGAGACAGAGATGAAGACGTGGAGTGATGAAGCGGCTGGGGACTTTGGATCCAGAGAGGGAGAGGACACTGTGGGCTGAAGACTGTGGGGGCGGGGGGGGGAGGGGAGGGGGCAGGTTTCTAGGATATACCCTTTGGTCGGCTGATGATGCATGAAGGGGATTGGAACCATGGCAATGAAATGATATACGATGGAATGAATGTAAAACTTTCTCTCATGTAAACATGTAAACTATCATATAATTCACAATAAAACATTAAAAAATATGGTGGCATTAAGATGTCCGTTTTTCCCATTTAACTTGAAAATCACATAAAGGTAACAAAGATAAAAATAAACAGGAAAGAAAGTAAGCCTAATTTTAGCTTAAATCAGGAACCAAATATAATGAAATACAAGAAAGTGCTAACTAAAAGCCATATATTCCAAATTATCAAAGAAACATATTTAACAAAAACCAAAGAAACCCTACAGCCCATATATGGTTAAAACATTTAAAAAGAAAGCAAACACAACATAAAATATAATATCAGACAAAATACATCTAATAATATGTAAAACAGAGAGGCTAGAAATAAGTCCTTATACAAAAGGAGAAAAGAACAGATTTAAAGACTTGTCTTGAAGATATTAGTGGTGATATTAACAAATGTTATTTTAACAAATGTAATCAAATGTGACATTTGAAGATCGACACAACTCAAGAATCAATATTTGCTAAATTAACAATACATGATGCTGTAAAACCATGCAAAAATAAAGGATTCATTTAAACAAAAATGTTGTTGCTATTATCAGGTGCCATTGAGTCAGTACTGACTCATAGTGTCCCTATACACAACAGAACGAAATATTGCCCAGTCCTGTGCCAACCTCACAATTGTTGTCATGCTTGAGCCCACTGATGCTGCCATTTTGCCAGTCCACCTCGTTGGGGGTCTTCCTCTTTTTCTTTGACCCTCCACTTTACCATACATGGTATCCTTTTCCAGGGACTGGTCCCTACTTACAATATGTCCAAAGTATGAGAGATAAAGTTTGGCCATCGTGGCCTCCAAGGAGCACTCTAGCTGCACTTCTTCCAACACACATCTGTTGGTTCTTTAGGCAATCCATGGCACTTTCAATATTCTCTTCCAAAACCATAACT
>NW_006408570.1:16341163-16354346 GCF_000296735.1 Chrysochloris asiatica
TTGATAAGAACGTTGTTTATTGGTCCAGTGGTGAGAATTTTTTATTTCTTTACAATGAGATGCAATCCATACCGAAGGCTGTGGTCTTTGATCTTCATCAGTAAGTATTTTAAGTCTTCTTCACTTTTATCACTAAGGCCATATTTTCCAACTACTGATCCTTCCTTTGTTCCCAACCTTTGCATCCCAATCACCACTAATGAGCAATACATCTCGATTGCACATTTGATCAAGTTCAGATTGAAAAAGTTGGTAGAATTCTTATGTTTCATCCTTACTGGCTTTAGTAGTTGGTGCGTAAATTTGAATAATAGTGGTATTAACTGGTCTTCCCTGTAGGTGCATGGATATTATCCTGTCACAGACAGCACTGTACCTCATGACTGATCTGGATATGTTGTTTTTCACAATGAATGCAACACCATTCTTCTTCAATTTGTCATTCCAGGCATAGTAAACCATGTGGTTGTCAGAGTTAAAATGGCCAATATCAGTCCATTTCAGCTCACTAATGCCTAAGATATTGATGTTTATGTGTTCCACTTCATTTTTTTTTGACAATTTCCAAGTTTCCTAGAGTCATACTTCATACATTCAATGTTTTGATTATTAGTGGATGTTTATAGCTGTTTCTCATTTTTTTGAGTTGTACCCCATCAGCAAATGAAGGTCCCACAGGCTTTATTCCATTTGTGTCATTACGGTCAACTCTACTTTGAGGAGGCAGCTTTTCCCCAATTGCATTTTTAGTGCCTTCCAACTTGAGGGGCTCCTTTTCCGGCACTATATCTGACAATGTTTCTCTTCTATTCATAAGGTTTTCAGTGACTAAATATTTGGAAGTAGTTCATCAATCCTTCTTCCCCGTCTGTCTTCGTCTGGAAGCTCATCTGAAACCTGTCCACTATGGGTGACCCTGTTGGTATTTAAAATACCTGTAGCATAGCTTCCAGAATCACAGCAACTCACTAGCCACCACAGTACAACAAACTGACCGATGAGTGGTGGAAACAAAATGTAAGATACATTAATGTATGATTGTAGATTCCACATTGCAACTAAGTTTTAAGATATTACCAATTGTGAGTTTTTATGTAATAGCAAATTATCTGAGAGGTTTATTAAAATGTTTATTTAAAAGGTTTATAAAAAATGCTCTGCATTTTTCCCACATCACTTAAGTGATGTCAGAGTTCCTTTATATACATGGGGGCTTCATTTTTGGAAACATTCCATTATCTTTTAATTGCATTTTTACACTAACTTTTTGAGGCCCCCTAGTGCTTCAAAAAACTCCTGGGGTGGTGCTGTAGGATCAGCATTGGACTGCAAACTACAAGGTCAGCAATTCAAACTCACGAGCTGCTCCTTGGAAACCCTATACAGGGTCACAATGAGTCGGAACCAACTTGACAGCACTCAACAACAACAGTGTTTCAACAGAAACAATTTATCACATAAGAGTGAATGCAAAAACATAAATGAGAATCCAGCTGTCTTCTATGAAGCCAGACATCAGAGATTTGCAAAACTAGAAAACAGAGCCACTCTACTCATTAAATTTTGTTGTTGTCGTTAGGTGCTACCCAGTCACTTCCGACTCATAGCGACTTTATGCACAACAGAATGAAACACTGCCTGGTTCTGTGCCATCTTCACAATTGTTGTTAACACTCAAGACCATTGCAGCTGCCACCATGCCAATCCATCTCACTGGGAGTCTTCCTGTTTTTTGGTGACACTCTACTTTACCAAGCATAATGTCCATCTCCAGGGACTGGTCCCTCTGATAACATGTCTGAAGTAAGAGAAACTAAGTCTCACTATCCTAGTTTCTAAGGAGCATTCTGGCTATACTTCTTTCAACACAGATCTGTTTGTCCTTCTGGCAGTTCACGGTAGAGTCAATATTCTTTTCCAAAACCACAACTTATATATATCAATTCCTGTACAGTCTTCCTTAATCATTTTCCAACTATCACAAGCATATGAGGCTATTGAAAATATCATGGCTTAGATCAGGTGCACCTTAATCTTCAAATTGATATCTTGGCTTTTGAACACTTTAAAGAGGTCTTGCACAGCAGACCTGCCTAATGCAGTATGTTTAATTGTTTTAGTTTTTATATGTAGAATCATTTATAAAGATATTAAGTTAACATGTATTGAATTTATTATACTTATTTTATATGAACTAGTAATAAGTTGGGAGTCCTCATGTGGTGCTGTGGGCTAAAGCACTGGACCACAAGGTCAGCAGTTCAAACTCACCCGTCACTCCTTGGAAACCCTATATAGGGTCGCTATGAGTTAGAACCAATTTGACAGCATTTAACAACAATAATAACTTAAAATATCTCTCAGCTTTAATTTTTAATATGATGAATATGAGTAAATATAGTTCACAGAAACAAAAACACATTGGATCCTTATTAATTTTTTTAACATCAAATTCTTTTTTAATTAGAAAAAACTTCTACATGAAGGATATCAAACTTAAAAATACAATAATAATCACTGTTATGTTATGAGATTGAAATTTTCTTTGATACTTTCTAACTGCTTAACATTTGGTATTAAATAAGCTTTTTAAGTTCAATGGTATATAACTTCATTGTAATAAAACTTTAAAATATTTTAAACTGTTTAAGATGTACCAGAATAAATTATGCTTTTAATTTTACTATTAACATAGTTTTTCAAAGAAAAACAAGTTATACAGAAAATATTATGATGATTCTAACTTTAGATTTTTATGCCATGCCAGAATTACACATAAAAACTTCAGGTAACATAAAGACCACTGCTTTTTGGAGACGGAATGATTTGGAATCTAACTGTATGTCTTCAGGTGGGTATTTAAAAAGCTAAGTCTTCTCACATGTAAAACTTAAGTTAACAATGTTCTCAAGGGTATTAGGAGTACCTGACACATACTACTATGTCAAAAAGTAGACTTTCCTTTTTTACTTCATACTTCAATATAAACAAAATGACAAATGTTACTCTCCTATGGCTTCAAAATTTCCAGAGATCTTATTTTCCTAGTGAAGACACATCAGCAATGAGGAAGTATCCCCCACCAGGAGCAATGGGTTTTAGCCCAACACTTATACTTCCAAGTAAATGGACCATTTGATCTCTTTTTTACTTCTCTTTCGATAAACTATTAAAGTTAACACTCTGGATCATTCATGTGTTTGATGTCAATCCAAAAGCTTGAGCCAAGGCTTCCTGTAATGGACTTGCACAAGTATATATGGTATTTTGTTGAACTGTCTGTAAGTGTTTTATCACATAACTGGGACCAATTGTTACAGTCAAGCTTCCAGCCAGTTATACTGTAAGTCTTCCCAGCTTCCTACTGTTATTCTTCTTTCCCACATACCTGGAAAAGTGGCTATTTTTAAATGTTTATTTCCAGTAGAGACAAGCCATTCATAAACCTCATCACTGATACAGAGTGTGTCATGTTTGATGCAAAGCATCAATTAGTTGGAGTTCCTCTTTAGTATATAACTTGCCACTGGGGTTATGTGGAGTATTTAGTATAACCGCTTTGGTTTTGTAATTAAATTTACTTGCAAGTTCTTGAGGATCTAACATCCAGTCAGAACTAGGCCATTTTTTCTCATCAACAGGTTTAGATATTAGGGGAATAAAAACAGGTGTTGTTCCAACCATTTTCACCATGGGCTCATAGCAGTCATAGAAAGGCACTATTATTATCACTTCACCTCCCTCGTCAATTAATCCTGCAATGGTACTAAAAAGAGATTTACAGGCTCCAACTGTCACAAGGATTTCTTTATCCGGATTGATTTTATTTGGATACAGCTTTTCATAGAGGCAGGAAAGAGCTTTCACAAGTGATGGATGACCAAAGCCCAGTGTATACTGGTTCGTGGTATCAACTGTTGCAATCCTTGCTAATTCTTCCTTTACATATATAGGAGGAAATATGTCTGGTAGGCCTTGGCCAAGATTCACAACAGAGGAGTCTGCAGCCAACTTGGTAAATTCAACCCATACATTACTATCAAGCCCTTCAATTCACTTTGCGTTTTTGAATTTCAAAGACATTTTTAGCAGTAGTAGAGAGTCCAAGCATATTTGAAGGATAAATTGTCCTCAGGAATTTTGCTCTACTGCCAGAGTCTTTTCAGGGTCAAAAACATGTCTGTATAATGTACCTGATCTTTGTGACAGACAAGATGATCTTGAGAAATTATTCTCCCCGTCCTCCAGACTGCTGGCTTTCTGTTAATAAAGCTCACTCACCTGACAGCTTCTCTTCCATAGACTTGAGTCTGCTCTGGGTTTGAGAACTAGGAAGGATGTTATTCGGCCCTAGGGTGGAGCCTGGGAGGGGAAGGAGTCAATGTGGGATTATACAGACGTTGGTGCCAGCTGACTGGCTGGATCCTTAATAATTTTTAAGAGTACAAAGTTGTCTTGAGAACAAAAAAGTTGATCAGCTGTAGACAATGGAGAAGTATAGGTCTGCGAATTGCCATATTTAAAAATCAACCTTCACTTTGAATGTGTGGATGAATGCAAAATGAAGAAAAGAATATTGTAACTTATATCTTAATTCTAGATCCAAAGCACCAGTTTCATAAAAATTCTCCTTATTACATCCTTCTCACTCAAGGCGATTGAGTTGAATCCAACTTATAGCGACCTTGTACAGTTTCTGAGGCTAAGTCTTTACAGGAACAGAAAACCTCATCTTTCTTCTTTCAAGTGGCTAGTGAGTTTGCACTGCTAATCTTTTAGTTAGTAGTCCAGTGCTTATCCTAAACTTGAAAAGATGGAGGACACTTAGCAACGCAGGGTTGCTTGAAAGGCATATCTATATTTATAACCTTTCCGATCAGATTGTGTGCTGGTTAATGAAATAAAATATATTGTAATAGTAAGCCTGGCAGAAACAGAATAGGATCCTATAGGATTCCATGCCTACTATACAAATGACAAATAAATATGCAAAAGTACACTCTATAACCAAGTATTTGGTTGTCTACATAAATGTTTCAATTGCAGTTTAAATCAAAGAGCGGTATAGTGAAAAGTCAGCCCAATGATTATTGTAAGTAGTAACAATAAAAGGAGCACAGCAATTGTCAAAAAAAGAGGAGCAGGACAAAGTACATTGTGAATCTGTCAATCAAGTATTGGGAGACACTCCTCTATGCGTCTCTTCTGCTCCTATACAACTTGCTAGTTAAGAAAGCAAAGCCCCAACTGCTTTTTATCCAGGCCATTTTCAGGGCAGAACAAGCAACGTTTAGGGATGCAGAAGTATTTAGTATCTCCTTCTGGGAAAAAGAGCAGGCTTGTTTAAAGATTGCTATAAAAGTGATGTAGCTGTTGGACAATACAAACAGTTAGCGCCCTTGACTGCTAATCAAAAGGTTGGAGGTGTAAATCCACTGAGAGGTAACTCAGAAAAAAGGCCTGGCAATGGACTTTAAAAACTTCACTCACTGATAACTTTATGGAGCACAGTTCTACTTTGACATACATGGATTCGCCATGAACTGGAGTTGATTTGATGACAGTGGTGGTAGGTATGTGCCATGGAGTTAGCTCCGATTCATATTGACCTTGAGCAGGCTTTCCGAGGCTGTAAATCTTTATGAAAGCAGAAAGCCTCATTGTTCTCCTGCAGAATGACTGGTAGTTTCAAACTGCTAATCTTGAGGCTAGTAGCCTGACTCATAACCACTATGCTACCAGAGCTCCTGACTTGATGGTAGCTATTCGTTTTTAAAAATAAAAGTGAATTCCTGAATTTCAGTGTTCTTCAGCTGCGAGGCAAATCCATTGTGTGTGCAGCATTCATAAGACCCTTCATGTCACCTATGTAATTTTTAGGCAATAGGAAGAGATGCAAACATGTAGACACTCATACTGTATAGTAAATAATAAAGTTATTTGTCCCTTAACCAAAACTCTCATGTCTTCTTCCATGAAACAGTAACAGGCTACAGGATTTGTTTGAAGTGAGATAAACCTTTTATTCATCATGTCTATCTATCCCTATACTCACATACTGAAGCTTGTTTAATACCATACACATGCAGGAGACAGACGGAATTAAAAATAACCACACATTTTTAATAAGTCAGATACAGAGGAATACAATAATTATGAAAAGTTCAACTATTTTCATCTTTCTAAAAGAGTATATGCAGACTTTCAGAATTGCTATAAACAAGAAACAAAATATTTTTCAAACTATTAAGGAGCCCTGAAGGCATTGTAGGATAAACATTGGACTGATAACCACAAAGTTGGCAGTTCAAACCCACCAGCTGCTCTGTGCAAGACAGATGAAGCTTTCTGCTCCTGTAAAGATTTGTTGTTGTTGTTAGATGCCATGAAGTTGGAACTGACTTATAGCAACTTAAGCACAAAGAAGGAAACACTGCCCAGTCCTGCGCCAACCTCACAATCATTGCCACATTTGAGTCCATTGCTGCTGTCACTGTGCCAATCCATCTCATTAGGGATCTTCCTCTTTTTCACTGACCCTCTACTTTATCAAGAATGATATCCTTCTCCAGGGACTAGTCCCTCCTGATAATATGTCTGAAGTATGAGAGATGAAGTCTGGCCATCCTGGCTTTGAAAGAGCTTATTGGCTGTACTTCTTCCAACACAGATTGGGATAAATTTACAACCTTGGAAATCATATATAGGGTCAAATTATTAGACAAAAATATAGAGTGATAGATGGGCAAGTCAGAAGTGTGAGATTATCAAGCAAAGAAAAGACATAAAAACAGAAACTTGAGAAAATAAACTTTAAGATACAGTATGTTCATATTCCAAATTTGGGTATTCTACAAAGACTCATTTGTTCTACCTGAAAGCTCCAAACTACTTTTTTTTAAAAAGTAACTTTTTATTATAAATTGAGTGAAGGTTTACAGAGCAGATCATCAGCTTTATGTTCAACAAATCTTTGTTTCATTGCAATCCCCTCCATGTATCATCAGTTAATAGTATTTATCTCTATTCACTTTAACTCTGACTTTCTCCTTATGTCTTCTGTTACCTTCATCTTTCCTCTTGCCAACCTTCCTCTTGTTATATATATTGACATCCCCATCAGCCAAGTTAATGTGTGTACCCTCTAGCCAGTGAATAATTTTCTAAACCCTCTCATCCCTGGTAATCATCATAGAATATTTATTTTATTAAAAAACCTTTCTTAACTTTTCATAGCAATGGCTTCATATAATATTTGTGATCGACTAAGATCACTCAACAATAATGTCTTCTAGGTTCATCCATGTTATAAGGGGTTTCGCAGAGTCATTGCTATTCTTCAATGTTGGATGTGTATATGCACCAAAAGTTTTTCTATCCATTCTTATGTTCTCTTTTCCATCAACATCTGTAATAAATGACATTGATTATCCCTCCCATAGCACTCTACTCAGCTGGGTTCAATAATTCATTGCAGCGGCTACACAGAACTCAAGACACCATACACAGACCTGTGTCTGGGAAGTTCATAGGTTATAATTCAGGGTAATAAATGTTCAGGGCACAGTTCTTAAAGTAGGACAGTCTCTCTGCTGTGTCCATATGCAGATCTCTCTCTGGCCCTTGGCCACTTGGCCTGATTGGGCAATGTTACAAAGCTACTGTATGTAGGGCTGTTAACAAATGCCTAAATGGCTTGGCACTCTGCTATAAACCTCAGTACAAAGGGGTTCAGCTCTAGCTCCGTGGGCCAGCAAACCTAGCGCCTCAAGTAAGTGCCAGCAGGCACCCCACTGCACAGGTGAAACTTTACCCAAAGGCACTCAAATTTACTTGCTCCATGGGCTAGGAAGCTCACTGCTCTGTCTGTTCTCTGGCTCTTGGTTCTGCGTCTGATGCTCCTCTGCCACTCCTCCTGGGTCAGAGCTTTCTGTTCCTGGGTTGAGGAAGTTCAATGCACAGGGATGTCAGGGTCCAAAGGATGCATTTCACTCCTGGCTCTTCTTTGATAGTAGTGAGATCCTCTTCTCTGCTTCTGAGAAGGCTTATTATATACCTGCCTTTGTTGTTGTCGCTAAGTGCCATCAAATTGGTTCCAACTCATAGCCCCCGGCATTGGGTTTCTGAGTTTGAACTGCCTGTCTTGTGGTTCAAACCAGTGAATTATCCTACAGTGCCACACAGGAACACCAGGATTCCAATCTAATTTCTACAGTTATCTTTAGCTTTGTTAGCAGTCATTCACAACTGAATCATATAATCTATTGGTTTCTTCCACCATCATCACTCACTCAGACCCATGAGAAAAACACTGTTTGATGGTACAAAGATTATGGCTAGAAGAGACATTAAATAACTCACTGTACCATAACATGCAACTCATATGCAAGAAGAATTTCGGTAGGTCAATCTTAGCTTACTAGAAAAATTCCTACTCATTTCTATTTTAGTTATTTTGTTCTGCTGTAAAATTTTGCCAGAAATGATATTGTTTTCAGTGACACCACCTGTATATCTATATAATCTAACACATTGATTAGGAGTACAGAGAAGAAGAGCTGCAGTCAGATTCATTTTTAAAGTGACATTAACTTAAATCATGCATAGTTTATCTATGTAATTACTTTTTATGATAAAATTTTTTGCTATAAAGAAATGAAGATAAATTCAGTTTTCTGGCAAGTTTAGTATAATTAAACTATATAAAGACTAACATGAGTGGGAAGTTCTGTTCACAAAGATATGAAACATAAGAAAAAGAAACAGGTGTAAGAGCATGCATAAACTTGGTCAGATCTGGGTTTAAATCTTAGCTTTGCCATACAGGCAAACATGAGTCTGCATTTTGATATCTATAAATTGTGGATGATAATATGGTTATTGTTGAGATTGAATGAGATGATGTATAAACACTTAAGTCCTATGCTTGCTAAAAAAAAATCATCTATAAATGTAAGATTAAAAAAACCAAACAGCAATGGAGAAATATTTAGGCATTCTGAAGGAATGATAAAGTAGCCTAGTTTGGCTGACCTAAATGAACCCCAATATGATTTATAAATGATTGGATAAATAGTTAGGCATCATATAGCTTAGAATGCTGCCTCAGGAGATACTGTAGGCCAGGGGTGGGAAATGTCTGACCTAGGGCCACATATGGGCCTCAAAATAACTTGGTCTGACCCTGGCAAGGCAACTACAGTTCCAACCATCACACTGGTGGTGGTGGTGGTGATGTGCCATGGATTTGGTTCTGATTCATAGTAACCCTGTACAGGGGTGAGCTAAATGTTTGATCAAATATAGCAGGCTAATTTTTAAGTTGATAATTTTTATAGTCCATGAATAATGTTAGGTTTGGCAGAAAAAGGTTTTCGCAAGCACTAATAGTCAGGGTTTCTAAGCAAAGGCAGTGGTGGTGGTGTGCCGTGGATTTGGTTCTGACTCACAGCGACCCTGTAATAGCGTTTCCGAGGCTGTAAATCTTTACGGGAGCAGAAAGCCTCATCTTTCTCCCGTGGAACTGCTGGTAGTTTCGAACTGCTGACCTTGAGATTAGCAGCCTGATTCGTAACCACTATGCTACCAGAGCTCCTTAAAGGCAGTAGAACACAGGAAGATAAAATTATAACAGGGCATGTAACAGTACTTTACCAAAATTAATTTCTTTTTTAAATGTTCATGTCCTTTGACCATTCACTTCTTGGGGAATCTTAATGTTGTCCTTAAAACTATGCATACACTCACACACTCAAGCAGTCCCTGACTTACAACAAGTTTCCGTTCCAAGGACTCTGTCGTAAGTCTATGCTAAGTCAAACATTATTTTTTGTTTGTTTGTTTGTTTGTTTTTTGTCCGTCTAGAGACTTTTATTCAGGGTGAGGAAGATAACCTCTGTCGGAGAGAGAAGGCAGGAGGCAGAAGGGAGGAGAGGAAGAAGAAGAAGAGAAACACTATTTTTTTTTTAATTAAAGTTTTCATGGCCTGTTTTACAGCAATGCTTTGGATAGCAAATCATAACATTGAACAGCTGTGAGTGAACATGTGAGAATTACAACATCAGCAAATTGCACATTGCAACATTGTATATAGTACATTTTACTAATGATATGATGTATATTTTTTTAAATGCAGTCATAAGTATGGTTTATTCTGAATAACTCAAATACGTGGTAAATTTCAGGCACTACCTATAAATGTGAATGCATGGATACATTTAAAAAAAAACAAAACAAAAACAAAATAAACCTGTTAAAGACTGACAAGAAAAATACAAAATTATAACAGCAGTCCGACTGACTACTACAAGAACAAGCAAGTTGCTCACCCAGGACACATCAAGGCAAGTGGATGGGTCTCCTCAGGGCAAACCCCCTTCCAAGACTAAGATTCAATGGGAATGCACAAGCAGATATGTGCTCTGACTGGTGACCATGTTGGTCATCAATAAGGGGAAGTGAGGGGAAAACAGCGATGAAGCTGCGAGCTAAGTCCAACCACGTTCAATAGACTCCTGTAAACCTGGGTGGAGACCTGGTTGGCCAGCAGTATGGCAAGACCTGGGGACTCCTGGGCCCAGAGTCAGTGACATAGCCACAGAGGACTCGAGTGGAGAGTGACGCGTCCAGCTGATATGAAGAAAGGCCATATGCACAAGAACATCCACACTTGCAAATAATACCCATTTGACCTGGATTCAATGGGTGAATGACCAGAACTCAACTAGAAGAAGAAAGAAAAGGAAAAAAAGAGTAATCAGATACAATTTGATGAACTTGACCTACACCTATGGATACAGTGTCTCAAAAGAGGGAACAAATCTTTACAGTGAGGGTCATTTCAACCCCCTTGATGCACAGGGTAGACAGGGATGGGCAACTTGAACACTGGCTACCAAAAACGCGGGCGGGGGGGGCGGGGCTACAAAGGCAAGAAGTGACTGGCTTACAAGCTTTCAAGAGGGAGCCTAGATCCAGAGGGCGTGGAGGAAGGTAGAATCTCTACTGAGTAGTATACAATCTGTCTGGGCAGGACTGATGAAAGGAGATGGGGATAACACTCATGTGGTACAATAGTGAATAAGTGCTATCAGGACTGACTGTGAGGGTTAGAAATGTAGACGGAGTCGTTTTGTAGCAAAAGGAGGGGAGTGGTTGACTTTGTAGTCCAGAAGCAGAGGTCCCTGAGACCATACCGGGAGAAGAGCGGAGTGCAGGACCCTGCCCAGAGAAACAGTGATGCCAGAGATGGAGGCAGAGATGATGATGTGGAGAGATGGAGCAGCTGGGGACTTTAGACCCAGAGAGGGAGAGAAGCTATGTGCTGATGACGAGGGGGGCAGGCTTGTAGGATATACCCTTTGGTTGGTGGATGATGCACAGAGGGGATTGTAACCATGGCAATGAAACGATATATGATAGGATGAATGTAAAGCTAATGTTCTCCCATGTAAACTATCACATAATTCACAATAAAACATTAAAAATAAATAAATAAACCTGTTGCCTTTAAGTAGATGTGGACTCCTGGCACCTTCGCAGTCTAGAACTATCCTCTGTAGGGCTTCCTTGACTGTAATCTTTACAGAAGGAGACTATCAGACCTTTCTTCCATAGTGCCACCAGATGGATTCAAACCACCAACCTTCAGGTTAGTTGTTGTTAAGTGCTGTCAAGTCAGTTCCGACTTACAGTGACCCTATAGAGGGTTTTTGAGAAGTGGCTGGTGAGTGTGAACTGTTGACCTTGTGGTTCAAATTGACCTTGCAGTCCAGTACTTATTCACGTCAGGGCACCACATATATATACACACCTATTTATATAAATGAGGGGCCTCAAAATAGTCATGAAAAAAGTAGGATTAAAAGATAATGGAAATTTTTCAATGAATTTTTAAAAAATATATAGATGTGTGTGTGTATACATATATATATGGAGTCCTGGTATGGTGTTGTAGGATAAGCACGGGAGTGCTAACCGCAAGATTAACAGTTCAAATCTACCAGCTGCTCCACAGGAGAATGATGAAGCTTTCTGCTTCTGTAAAGATTTACAGGCTCAGAAACCCTTCACAGGGTCACTCTGAATCAAAAACGACTCAACATCACACCACCACAAATATGAGCCCTGGTGATACAGTGCTTTAGGCGTTGGACTGCTAACTGCAAGGTTGGTGGTTCAAACCCACCAGCTGCTCCTCGGGAGCAAGATGAGGATGTCTGCTCTAGTAAAGATTTACAATCTCATTGAAACATAGGCTGTGTGGTTAATGGAGGAACAGTGAGACATATATATTTTTATATCCCATAAATATATGAGTTTGAAATAGAAAAATGAAACATTCTTAGATGGTTGCCAGGAGTGGGAGGGAAGGGAGAGTAGTTCACTAATTACAGGGTACATGCATGTTCACTTAGGTGAGGGGGAGGGCAACATACAAGAAAGGGAAGGGCAATATACAAGAAGAGGAAGGTTGGCAGAAGTAAAATGAAGACAGGTGAAGATACAGGGGTAATAATACAAGGGCTAAAGGGGATAGAGATAAATAGTGGTGTATTTACAAACTTGAAACAACAATACTCTGCGGGCGGGTAGAAACATGGATGGAGACACACGCTGAATAATTATGAGAAGTAGAGTAGAATATGGGTATATGTATGCAGATATATGTATATATATGTGTGTATGTATATATATCAAGAGCTCTGGTAGCGTAGTGGTTACGAATTGGGCTGCGAGCCGCAAGGTCAGCAGTTCGAAACTACCAGCTGTTCTGCAGGAGAAAGATGCAGCTTTCGGTTCCTGTAAAGATTTACAGCCTTGGAAACCCTGTATAGGGTCACTATGAGTCGGAACTGACTCCACGGCACATAACAACAACAACAACAACATATGTATATGTGTGTGTGTATGTGTTTATGGAACCCTGGTGTGGTGATGTGGGTTAATGTACTGGACTGCAAGGTTGTGTGGACTGCAAGGTTGGTGGTTCAAGCTCACCAGCTGCTCCTCAGAAACCCTACATAGGGTTGCTATGGGTTAGAACCGACTTGATGGCTCTAAGCAACAATAACATATACATTTATATGTCCCACAGATATACAAAAGTGTGAAAGAGGAAACTGGTACATGAGTATTTACCTTGCCTGCAAACACCACTATGAATGTGATGGCGCATACAGCT
>NW_006408570.1:16355141-16380966 GCF_000296735.1 Chrysochloris asiatica
GGATGGAAGGGTGGGAGGAAGGGAAATAGGAGCCACAAGGAGGAAGTGGATAACTGTTGTTCCACAGAGGGGGATGCAATCATTGAAATGAAACAAATTGTATTATTTGTTGAATGTAAAACTGATTGAGTTTGTCTGTAAACCTTCACTCAGTTCACAATAAAAAGTAAAACAAAACAAAACAAAAGAAGATTTACATTCTCAGAAACCCCAAATAGGGTTGCTATGTGTCAGAATCGACTCTACGGCTGTGGGTTAACTTTGTTTGGGTTTTCTGTTTTTGTTAAGTGCTGTCAGGACAGTACTGATTCACAGAAACCGTGTAAAAGGTTTCCAAAGAGAGACTAGTCAGCTTGAATTGCTGACCTTGCAGTTAGCAGTGCAATGCTATCCTACAGCACCACATTAGGTCTCCATATATTAACAAATTATAGGAGTTCCTGGGTGGCCAAGCAGTTAAATGAGGGTCTGCTAGTAGAAAAACTGGTGGTTTGAGCCCATCCAGAGGCACCTTAGAAGAGAGACCTGCTGATCTGCTTCTGGAAGATCACAAGTCTTGAGAACCCAATGGAACAGTTCTAGTCTATACACATGGAGTCAACACGAGTCACAACTGACCTGATGGCAACTAGTAACAGTGTCAATCCATCTCACTGAAGGTCTCCTTTTTTTTTTTTTTCCCAGGACCTTCAACTAATCATGATATCCTTCTCCAGGTACTGATTTCTGTTAATAACACATCCAAAGTACTTGAGATGAAATCCTATCATTCTCACTTCTAAGGAGCATTCTGGCTATACTTCTTCCAAGATGGATTTGTTCATTCTTCTGGCAGCCGATGAAATCCTATCATTCTCACTTCTAAGGAGCATTCTGGCTATACTTCTTCCAAGATGGATTTGTTCATTCTTCTGGCAGCCCACATGATAACATTCAATATTCTTCACCAACAACCATAATTCAAATGCATCCAATTTTCTTTGTTTTCCTAATTTATTGTTCAGGTTTTGAACACATATGAAGTGGTTGAGTCAGGCATACCTTAGTCCTCAAGGTGACATCTTTGCTTTGTAACACTTTAAAGAGGTCTTTTGCAGATTTTCCCAAATCAACAAGTTGTTTGATTTCTTTGACTGCTGCTTCCACCATGGGTGTTGGTTGTGGATCTAAGTAAAATGAAATTTTGACCACTTCAATATTTTTCCATTTGCCATTACGTTGCTTATTGGTCCAGTTGTGAGGATTTTTGTTTTCTTTATGTTGAGGTGCAATCCATACTGAAATATTTGGTTAACTTCAGTGAGTATTTCAAGTTTTCTTTGCTTATAATAAGCAAGGTTGTGTCATCTCCATATCACAGACTGGAAATGAGTCTTCCTCTTCTTCATTTAGTTCAGTTTCTTGGATCATTTGCTCGGCATATAGATGTTATAAGTATATATATATAGGACTCTTGTTGTGGTGCTGTAGGGTTGGCATTGAACTGCGAACCGAAGAGGTCAGCAGTTCAAACCCACAAGCTGCTCTTTGGAAATCCTATACAGAGTTGCTACGAGTCAGAACTGACTCGATGGCATTAAACAACAACAACAACAAATACATATATATATCAACAATATAAAAAATATATATATATGTATATATATATTACTGCTATTAGCTCTTTACTGGAGAGACATTTTCCTTATCTTTTTTATGGTAGCAATTTAGTTTTAATTATCATACAGTTCAAACTTATCTATTTTTTCTTTGTTGTATCTTTTGCCTTTAACTTCAGAACACTATTTTCCCTCCAGAAATCTGATAAATATTAACATACCTTCTTCTTTTTCTTTAAAAACTACTTTATTTTTAAGGCAGCATTTACTCAAGGACAAAATTCAATAGGGTTGGGAAAGAAGGAGACATGGAAATAAGAAACACAGTGAGGAAATGGGTCAAATGATGCTATATTGAGGGGAATACAATCATTGAGATGAAAAAAAGTGTATGATTTGTTGAATATAAAACTGATAATCTACTCTATAAACCTTTACTCAATTGTTTGAAAGTCTTTATTTTTAAAGAATGCTTTGTTGCTGTCAAATGGCATCGAGCCGGTTCCAATTCATAGTGACCCTGCATAGGGTTTCCAAGGCATTAAATCTTTGCTGGAGCAGAAAGCCTCATCTTTCTCCAATGGAGTGGCTGGTGGGCTTGAACCGCTTACCGTATGGTTCACAGTACAGAGATATCACACTCCTAAGGAATGCTTTAATTTATCAAAAATGCATATTGGAGAACGGTGTTAAGTTAGGATTCTAAATTGTTATTCCAACATTATTTCCTAAATAGTATATTTCATTGTTTTATTGTACGTCCCTTATTGGATATCAAATTATTATATGTGAAGGAGCTCTGGTAGCGTAGTGGTTACAAATTGGGCTGTGAACCTCAAGGTCAGCAGTTCGAAACTACCAGCTGTTCCGTGGGAGAAAGATGAGGCTTTCTTCTCCCGTAAAGATTTACAGCCTCGGAAACCCTGTACAGGGTCGCTATGAGTAGGAACTGACTCCACAGCACATAACTATGTACATGTGAGTGCATATGTCTGAGTGAGATCATGTTTATTTCAGAGTTAGACTTTCTGCTTCAGTGATCTAGCTACTGTTTTTACCCAAACATTGCCATTTACAATGAGCTTTAATGTATTGTAGGGCTAATCTACCTCATTAGCCATCATCTTTTTTTAGAAAAAAAAAAAAAATCCTTAAATACTTTTTTCTAAATAAATTTTGATTCATTTTGGTATCATCCCAAGAAAAATCCTGTTGCATATTGATTATGGTTACAAAATACATAAATTATATAAGAAAAATAGATTCATTTACAATAATTAGTATTCTCATTTGAGTGAAACAATATAACTGAAATGGCTACAAGGTCTCAACTATATATAACCTTTTTGAAAAAACAACTACTAGAATAATCATAAGAAAATTTTAGAGAAAACTAAAATCAATCATGTAACAATGGCACAATATTATTTAACACTGAGAGTCAAGTCTATTTTTCCTATAATTCTAAATATTATTGAATGTATATTTTTAACCTAAGTGCAAATTAGTAAAATTACACGGCAGGTAAGCACTTTTATGAAGTAATGATAGGATTCCTCTTCACCTGATACATATTTAAAATAAAATCTGAATTAAAATGTTCATTTAAAAAATATTCAATTAAACAAACAATAAATAAGGAGGATTCGGATGCAGACTGTGCAGACCCGGTCAGGAGGCCAAGCCCCTGTGGGCCCAAGCGTTGTTGACCGTCCAAACCATAGGCTCTGAGGATCAGACTTTAGCTACCTAGTAGACAGCAAACTGTCCCTCATCTGATTATTCAGTAATGCTTGTTAGTAATCTCATACATGAGCCCTGGATATCCACAGACAAATGTAAAAACCTTCCCTAAAAGCCGAGACTGTAAATTCCAAAAAGACAAGTCTCCCCCGCCATCCAAAAATAAAGCTAAAGAGGATAGAGAGAAACACTGTTAACTGATGATATATGGAGGGGATAATAATCAATGTAATGAAACAAGCTATATGAATGGTTGAATGTGAAGCTGATGATGTGCCCTGTAAACTTTCACTCAATCCAAAATAAAACATTTAATTAAAAAAAAAATTCAATTACAATTTATATCTAAAGCAAGGTACCACCATAAACAGAGCTCTGGTGTGGTGCCATAGGATAAGCACTGGACCTCAAGGTCGGTGTGAACAGCAACATTGGTGGCTGAAACTCACCAACCGCTCCTTGGGAACTCTATACAAGGTGGCTGTGATTCGGAACGGTCTTGATGGCACTAACAACAACAACACTATCATAACACAAAAGGTCTTATAAAAGAAATTGTTTTTTTAAATAAAAATACAAGTGTGAGCTATAGAGTCCTGGGGTGTAGTGTGTAGCACAAGTATTGGACTGCTAATTGCAAGTGCAATGGTTCAAAGTCACAAGACACTCCTAGGAAAACCTATTCAGGGTTGCTAGCGTAGTGGTTATGAGTTGGGCTGCTAACCCCAAAGTCAGCAGTTCGAAATTACCAGCCAGTTTATGGGAGAAAAATGAGGTTTTCTGCTCCTGTAAAGATTTGCAGCCTTGAAAACCCTATACAAGGTTGGCACTGACTCCATGGCACACCACCATGAATTTCAATATACACCATAGTACTCACAACAGTGTAAACTATAAAAGCTTCACAAATAGACCATATAAAAGCATATCTAAAAGAGAAATGATCATCTAGGAATGATAACCACAGGGAAAGCAAAATTTTAGATATTTGTAAGAGAAATGTTTGATATGTTAATGGTGTTTTTAAGGGCCATGGAGCCAGTTCCCACTCATAATGACCCTATGTAGAGTTTCCAAGGAATAGCTGGTGAGTTTGAACCACTGACCTTGTGGTTCAAACCAACATTTTGGTCCTGCATTTATCCTACAGTGCCACACCAGAACTCCAATTAATCATATATTAATATTGGAGTCCTGGTGCGGTGCTGTGGCTTAATGCACTGGACTGCAAAGTCAGTTTGAACTGCAATGTTGGTGGTTCAAGCTTACCAGTTGCTCCTCAGAAACCCTATACAAGGGTTGCTATGGGTCGGAACCAACTAGATGGCACTTGACAATAACAACAACGACAATATTTAGACCATTGCATCCAATTTTTCTGCAAATTTTGGACTCTATTAGACAAAGTTAAATCAAATTCACAGTATGCATAAAACTGTTTGCTAAGTTAGTGATAAAATATAGATTTTTTAATATTGGAATGCTGACTTGGGCTTTCCTTCTCAACTTAATTTATTAAGCTTTTAAAGTCACATTTATTAAAGTGTAATTTATAAATGATAATATCCACCCTCCTAAAGTATAGAATTTGATACATTTTACAAATGCATACATACAACCAACTTATTATTTCTAAATATGTGATTCTCTAAGTTGAGCCAGTAATTTGCAACTTATTCCCATCCTTTGCTCACTAAATATATAGATTTTAACAGCAAACAAGGATGGTTTGACCAATGCATTGACCAATATTGGTCATTTGGGGAGACAACAGATTGCAAAATAAAGCCTAAATTACTGATACAGTACAAGTTAATTCAGTATAGCATTTGCTTTTATCTTTATAGATCAAATCCATATATATTTGCAGAAAAAAATATGTATCTATTGTGAAACAACAATTCATACACACATACATAGTTTCATAATAAAAATGTGGATCAATAAAAAACAGAACAGAGATATCTGAAAATTTCAACAGTGACACTTGTAATTTTTTAAATACAGGATTGTAAAGTGAATTGAGTATCATTTTTTTTCAGTGTTTCACTCTTGGATACATTGAGTAGACCTTAAACTTTTCCACAATCATTTAGCTCTATAATAATTTACTTAATAATTGTATATTTAAGACAGAGATTTGAAATGCTTTGGCTACATTACTAACTTAAACAGGCAGCATGCCTTGATTAAAAAGATTTGACACTTTCTTTCTAAGAACTGTCATATTGCCCAAATTAGCTTTACTATTAGGAACGTACTAGTTATAAAAAGAGGATAAAACATGTTCAACAAAATCTATTCCATCCCCCTTTTTTGGTCCTGTAATTATTATGTGTAATTTGATTTATTTGCCATTGAATTCACTTACCTAGGAAAATCATACACAATGTTGAGGCTACAAATTAAGTGTTGGCTGGTTATGCTTTACTACACAACAAGTAAAAGCTTGTAATGAAAAAGAGAGGCATAAAAGCATGGCAAGGTTCACTTACGCTGTAGTGTTTTTAATCAGACACATTTCCCTACCTTGAGTAAAATGTAAAAGTAGTTCACGGCTGCAAAACTTTGTACTTATGCTTACTGTGGCATATTACCTAATTGAAAGATTCTTAATTAAACATGCCCCACCAAAAAACCTCACCAAATTGCATTTGCCACCAAATGACTAATAAGTACACAACAGTTGGAAACTGTCAAAATATTTTACAGCTCAATTGTAATTACCAACCAAGTCTAAGCACGCCCGAGTGGGTGTTTGCTACATCTTGGGGGATGCAAAACAATATTCAGCAGTCACTTTTTTTGTGGTTTCTAACTTATACATTTAAAACTCCTGAATAACTAAAAAATTTTACTACCTTTATTAAAAAGTTGGTAAAACATCAATATAAGTTGTAATAATTTATCATTTTTATTGATTCACTAGCAGCATGAGCCTTGAAAAGATTATCTGGTTAACTGTAATTAATTACCATTGTAATTGAATATAATGATTATTTGGTTGTCTTTGAAAATATATTAAGTGATCTTAGGGCATCAAGTATTTGTCACCCTTATCACAATAGATGTAGCCAAAAATAAGTTGGAAGGTGTGATTAGGGAAAAGCGTCAATATGGAAGTACAGCTGGTGAGCTTCCAGAGGGGAGAATGTAGCCATCGCTTGCCATTTGAAGTAGGACAGCATCCAGCCACTCTTTCTTCCTCACCAGAAAGGTGTGGAAAATATCTTGCGACTCAGGAATTGATACCTCGAGACATAATATCTTTTTTATCATAGAAAAGGAGTGGCCTAACGACTTCTGGCCATAAGCACATTTACATCCACTGTTCTTACTATCAAAGGGAAAGAGAAACAGGAAGCAGATTATGTCATAGGATATGAAAGATTGATTTTTTTTTTTTTTCAGTTCTTAACACTGGATTTTTTCTGAGGAGGTATCAATACGCAGATGAATACTGCTTCAAACTTATAAGAAAATGATATTACTTCATTCTAAATAGACTGTAAAATGTAAAAATGGATATACATGAGGCTTCAATTATTATTTTTTTTATCTTAAGCTGGGAGAAGGGCACAAAGGTATTAATAGCAAATTATCCTTTTACTTTTTCATGTGACTGAAATATCCCATTAAAACTATAGGGGGGAAATTCTCCAAATAATTTATCTGTACTATTTATTAACTACCTATATTTAAATTCAGGGAGCAGGGTGGCTCTGTAGGATAAGCACTGGACTGTGCACCACAAGGTTAGTGATTCAAGTCCACCAGCCAATACATGGGAGATAGATGAGACTTTTTGCTCCCACAAAGATTTTACAGCATCTGAAACCCTAATGTGTCACAATGAGTAGGAATTGACTTGACAGAACTTAACAACAGCAACATCCTCTTAAAGAGACCTGGTGTGGTGCTGTAAAATAAGCACTAGACTGCTAATCAAAAGGTTGATAACTCAAACCCACCAGCCAGTGCCCCTCGGAATCCCTATATAGAGTTACTATGAGTTGGAGCCAACTCAGTAGCACTTAGACAACGTACTTATATTCAGTTGTTTAAGTATGTTGTTGATGTTAAGTGCCGTCGAGTCGGTTCCAACACACAGCAACCTATATAGGATTTCAGAGGAGTGGCTGGTGATCTTGAACTGCCAAACTTGAGGACGAAATCAACTTTGTAGTCCATTGCATTAATCCACAGCACCACACCAGGACTCCATAAATGGAACACAGTGGCTCTACAGGATAAGCACTAGGCTGAGAATTACAAAGTTGACAGCTTGAGACCACCAGTTGCTCCACCAGGGAATGATAAGGCTTTCTGCTACCAAAAAGAATTAAAGCCTCTGAAACTCTATACAAGGTCGCTATGTAGTAGCTAGCTCAACAGCACTTAATAACAATTCTTGGTCCAAAGTAGTACATATGCCTGTGAGTTAATGATAAAAATATTTAAATAAATACAATAAAATTTGAGGTTCTACAGTACCAGTGCTCTCCAAGCACTACAATACTAAACTAATTTTTTATTATTTAGATGTTGTTGTTAGGTGCCATCAAGTAGGTA
Source organism: Chrysochloris asiatica (assembly GCF_000296735.1). NCBI lineage: Eukaryota > Metazoa > Chordata > Mammalia > Afrosoricida > Chrysochloridae > Chrysochloris > Chrysochloris asiatica. Next base: position 16,363,055 of record NW_006408570.1, read on the forward strand.
TCGACTCATAGCGACCCTACGCACAAGAGAACGAACACTACCCGATCCTGGGCCAACCTCACAATTGTTGCCACGCTTGAGCCCACTGATGCTGCCACTTTGCCAATCCATCTCGCTAGGGGTCTTCCTCCTTTTCTCTGACCCTCCTCCACCTTACTAAACATGATATCCTTCTCCAACAACTGGTCCCTCCTGACAATATGTCCGAAGTATTAGCGACAAAGTTTGGCCATCTTGGCCTCCAAGGAGCACTCTGGCTGTACTTCTTCCAAAACAGATCTGTTGGTTCTTTTGGCAGCCCATGGCATTTTCAATATTCTCCTCCAACACCATAACTCAAAAGCATCAATTCTTCTACAGTCTTCCTTATTTACTGTCTAACTTTCATATGCATATGAGGCTATTGAAAATAGCATGGCTTAGGTCAGGCTCACCTTAGTCCTCAAGCTGACATCTTTGCTCTTCAATACTTTGAAGAGGGTCAAAACAGAACTGAAAATACTGATTACACAACCAAGAGTAACTGAATGGGTTAGCTGTTTGTTAATAGAGGGAAAAGACTGACTTTTCCCCCCTTAATTTTCTACACTGAATATTTGGATATAAGTTTGTGGGAGAAATAAATGTACATTTCAGGAATACTATCTTAGTTAATAAGGAGCTCTGGTAGCGTAGTGGTTACAAGTTGGGCTGCGAACCGCAAGGTCAGCAGTTCGAAACTACCAGCTGTTCCATGGGAGAAAGATGAGGCTTTCTGCTCCCATAAAGATTTACAGCCTCGGAAACCCTGTACAGGGTCACTATGAGTCGGAATCGACTCCATGGCACATAACAACAACAACAACAACATCTTAGTTAATGGCTCCAGTTTTGTTTTTAAAATCACAAATATATTTCAGTAAGCCCAAACAAAAAAACTAAATCATTTTAACAATTCTGTGAGTTGTTATCTACATTTTAAAGACAAGGAAACCAGACTCAGACAAATTAAGTGATTGTCTAAAATCAATGCATCAACAGGATAACCTGACACAAGGGTTTTTATCATCATTGTAAATTTAAGCCTGGAGAATATTTTTGCTGAATAAAAGTGCTTTTAGTTTATTTGCCAGGTTGTATTAAACACACATACATATATCAACCTACATGATGAGTATGCCAATTGTTTAAAAAGGAAATAACAAACAGCCACATTTTTGTATGAAAATCCCCATGGGCTAGCAATGTTACATTTTTATTATGCACGGTGCTTTCATTATTGTTGTTTAGTGCAGTCGAGTCGGTTCCACTTCTAGTGTCCCTGTGCAAGGTTTGCAAAGAGCAACTGGTGAGTCTAAAACACCGACCTCACAGTCCAATGCTTACTCTACAGTGCCACACCAGGACTCCGTAATTATTATATAGTAATTATATAATAAATAATTCTTATGATCAATTTTATATTTCAGACAAACCTATTTGTAAGTAATATCTATTGGCGTACTAGTGTGACGTTGCAGGATAAGCATCAGACCACAAGGCTGGTTTGAATTGCGAGATCGGTGGTTCAAGTTCACCAGCTGCTCCTTGGAAACTCTATACAGGGTTGCTATAACTCAGAACCAACTCAACAACATTTAACAATAACAATCACAATATCTACTGTGCTACTTTTTTGTTTTTTTGTGTGCTACTTGTTTTTAATCAACAAAACTATTCCTTTACACATACCCTAATGATGGTGCCAAATGTGACTCTAAGTATTTTAGACTGTGAGTCAGTAAGTTATCAATAAATTACTATAATACTTATTGTATTCCTTCTGTTAAGGATGCCAAGGATACACGGTAGAGTAAAAAACTATCCTTGGTGTTGAAGAATTCATAATTGATCAGGAAGACAGAAATAATTATTGTGACACAGTGTGATAATAAAAAGATGATAAAAATGGTTCCTTCAAAATGCAACAGGATCACAGAATAGAAAGTGATGCCAACAAAGGACTCACAAGTATCATTTGAAACATCATCTATTGGTCATTTGGAAAATATTACTCCCTGACTTATGCAGATCATCCAAATGTTGACATATTTCATTATACGTTGTTAAATGCCTTCGAGTTAGTTCTGACTCATAGCGACCCTGTATAGGGTTTCCAAGGAGCAGCTGGTGAATTTGAATCTCTGGCCTTTCAGTTCAAATCAATCTTATAGTCCAGTGCATTATTCCACAGCACCACCAGGACTCGTTTCATTATATAAGGCAATAATATCTCTTAAAAATGTCAACAATCTCTTCATCAAAGTCTTTACATATTGGAAGCTCTCAAGTTCAAAATGGAAGATGAAAGTTTTCAAAAATTATAATTTTTTTAATGAAAGCTTGAAATTTATCATTGGCAGTAAATACCATTGCTCACTGCACCTAAGACAGATTCATTTCAATCCTTTTCCAGAAAATATCTACCTAACAACTGAGTCTGAATAACCACAGTTTAACAGTCATTCTCTCAAATAAAAATGGTATTCCTTGATATAGGCACCTAGCTAAGCCTGCAACTCAAACATTAACACAATCGCTTTCCTGAAGTGCTTTATGTATACTTCCAATTCAGTCACATAGTATATTAAAAAGATGTGTAGTCAGGGATTAGGATTTACTACAATTAATTTATTTTTACTGCTTTCTACAGACATCATTAAATGAAACAGGCTTTATTTTAAATTTTTTTAATATAAGTGCCTGGCAATGGAGAACACAATGACGACTACCAAAAGTTTGGTGTCACTGCGTTTTACCCAGCATGCTTTTGCACTATCTGTGCAAATGCCAACACAGTGGGGGGGGGGGGAGAGTAACTTTGCATTATTATGAAAATAGACTTTATCATTCCAACTGCATTGTGAACTTACAGAGACCAGATTTTGAGAATAACTGGCAAAGAGGATCAGCATCCAGGCAGAAGCTTATTTATTTATTTCACAGGTACTTGTTTTACTAAGGATGCTGAGCCCTGGATGAGGCACTATGTTCAGCTTGGTTATAAAAACTACCCTGGCCCTGTAGTAGAGATGGGCCTAGGACTGACACTATATGGGAATTTCTCATTATACATAATTTGTACAAATCCAAGTGAGATACCTGGTAGTGGTTTTATACCATTACATGAGAAGTGCTACCAGAAATCCATGACAATAATGTCTACTGATAATTTCCTAACAGTTTATATACTATTACATTTCCACAACTTCAATTTTAGTATTAAAGTTAAATCTTAAAAGCTTCCAAGGAATTTAATGATACAGGATAGCAAGTTGATAATGTGTACCAAATAAGCAGTTATTGAAAAGAATTGAAAAGTATTTGAATTTTTCAAGTATTTAAAAAAATATATGAGCACTTCAATCATTAATTATTACATTCATGAATAATCTATAGCCAGCTTTCTCACCAACAGATAAAATAACTAGTCTACTAGGCAAGAGGAAAAACCCAAAACAAACCAGATATAAGGCGGACCCTCTGAAGACTAAGTTTTTCTAAAGCTTTAATTTAACACCATCTAATGGACTCCTGGAGTCAAAACCAAGTCAACAAACAACAAGGGGCTAAATACTGAACAATACAGGAAGCATCAAAAAAGGATGGAAAGAATATGCACAGTCATTGCTCCAAAAAGAACTGGTGAATGGTCAACCTTTCAGGAGGTAGAATGTGATCAAGAATTGATGGTATTGAGGGAAGAAGTCCAAGCTGCACAGAAAACAAGGCTCTAAGAATGGACGAAATGTCAACTGAGACATTTCAAAAAATGGATGCAATGCTGTAAGTACTCACTCATGCATGCCAAGAACTTGGGAGAACAGGTAGCTGACCAACTGGAACATGTGTGCCCATTCCAAATAAGGTGATCCAACAGAATGTGAAAATTATTACTTAATATTATTAATATCACACTCAGGTACATTTTTTTAAGGCAATTAAAAATTGGTTACAGCAGTACACGGAAAGGAAACGGCCAGAAATTCAAAGCAGATTTAGAATAGGACATATAATTACAGATATAATTTCTTGGCTGAAAGCACAGAAAACCAAAAAGATGTTTACCTATGTTTTATTAACTATGCAAAGACACTCATCTATGTGTATCTTAACAAATTATGGATAACATTGTAAAGAATGGGAATTCTAAAACACTTAATTGTGCTCATGTAGAATCTGTATATAAACTAAGAGTCAGTCATTCAAACAAAATAAGAGGATGCTACATGGTTTAAAATCAGGGAAGTTGTATGTCAGTGTTGTGTCTTTCACCATACTTATTCAATGTATATGTTCAGCAAATAATCCAAGATGAAGAAGACAAAAATGTGGTACCAGGATTGGAGGAAACTCTTGCTGAAAGTTAAGAGGACTTGAAGCAATTCCTGATGAAGATCAAAGACTGCACTTCAATGTCAAGAAAACAAAAATCCTCACAACTGGACCAATAATCCACATCAGTATAAACGGAGAAAAGATGGAAATTATCAAGGATTTCACTTTACTTGGATCTACAGTCAATGCCCATGAAAATAGAAATAAAAAAATAAAACAACATATTATTGCATTGTGTAAAACTGTTACAAAAGATCTCTTTAAAGTATTAAAAAAACAAAAATGTCACTTTGAGGACTAAGGTGCACCTTATCCAAGTCATGGTATTATCAATTGCCTCAAATACATATGAAAGCTGGGCAACAAATGAGGAAAACTAAAGCATAATTAATGCATTTGAGTTATGGTGTTGGCAAAGAATAGTGAATACTCCATGTACTGCCAAAAGAATAAACAAATTTGTCTTGGAAGAAGTACAGGCAAAATTCTCCTTAGGAGCAAAGATGACAAGACACAGACATCATCAAATGTATTCTCCTCCTGTTATCAGGAAGAATCAGTTCTTGGAGAAGGACCTCATGCTTGGAAAAGCAGGGAGTCAGTGAAAAAGAGAAAGGCCCTCAATGAGATAGGCTGACATAGGGGCTGCAATAATGAGCCCAAGCATAGCAAAGATTCTGAGGATGGTGCAGGACCAGGCAGGGTTGTCTCCTGCTCTACAGTGTTGGAACAACTTGATGGCTGCTATCAACAACACTATTTTGTCACCAATTTGTAATTTCAGATATAAAAAATTAAATAAAAGCATATCTTATTGAGAAAAAGTAATAAATTATTTTAATACTATCCATGAATACTAAATACCTCTGTAAGATACCTAACAGTAAAAAGAAAACAGAATAGTAAATAAATAAAATGCCATAATGGCAAAATACTCAGATCATATACAATTATAATGGAGATATTTTAAAGTTTAAATATGACTGAAGTAATACACAATATTGTTAACATCATCAACTGCAAACCAGATAAAAGATACAATTTTTAAAGTATCCACTTAAAAAAGTACTTTAAAACTTCTGACATATTTTGTAAAATGTCAGTAATAAGTACACATCTTGCAGAATTAACCTTTGCTGCTTTTAAAAATAAATATAGACTAAGAAGAGAGTATAACAATAATAAAATATCAGAACACAAAAAACAAACAAAACAAAGTTGTATTTGGTCTTACATAGCTATTTTCCAACTGTGCTGTGCAGAACGATGACTGTAACTTGTAATGGTTACCACCACCCTTCAGGTTAGTGCATGTTGCTCTGATGCTGGAAGTCATGCTACTGATATTGAAAATATCACCAGGGTTAACCATGGTGGACAGGTTTCAGTAGAGCTTCCAGACTGAGACTATAAAGCAAGAGAGGCATGTTTACCACTGAAAACCTCATTGATAGCAGCAGAATATTGTCAGATATAGTCCAGGAAGAGAAGCCTCTCAGGTTGAAAGTCACTCAGAATATGACTGGTTAAGAACTGCCTCCTCAAAGTAGACTTGACTGTGATGACACAAATGGAGTAAAGCTTTCAGGACCTTCATTTGCTGATGGTGCACAACTCAAAATGTAGAGAAACAGCTGTAAACATCCATTAAAAATTAGAACATGGAATGTATAAAGTATGAATCTAGGAAAACTGGAAGCTGCCAAAATGAAATGGAATGAATAAATTAAAATGGATTGGTATTCGCCAATGTGAATCTGACAATCAACTGGTTTACTATGCCTAGAATGACAAATTGAAGAGGAATAACATCACATTCACATCAAAAAGAACATTTAAAGATCTATCTTGAAATATAATGCTGTCTGTGATAGGACAACATGTGTACAACTACAAGAAAGACCAGTTAATACCACTATTCAAATTTATGAACCAACCACTAAAGCCGGTGATGATGAAATTGAAGAATTTACCAACTTCTTCAAGGAGCTCTGGTAGTGCAGTGGTTATGAATTGGGCTGCTAACCTCAAGGTCACCAGTTCGAAATTACCAGCTGTTCTGCGGGAGAAAGAGGAGGCTTTCTGCTCCTGTAAAGATTTACAGCTTCAAAAACCCAGTACAGGTTCGCTATGAGTCAGAACCAACTCCACGGCACACCACCACCACCAATTTCTTCACTCTGAAACTGACTAAACATGCAATCAAGATGTATTGAAAATTACTGATGATTAGAATGTAAAGTTGGAGAAGAATACTCAGTAGTTGGAAAATATTGCATTGGTGACAGAAATGAAGCTGGAAAACACATAATAGAATTTTGCAAGACCAATGACTTATTCATTGTAAATACCATTTTAAAACAACATAAAAGACAACTATATACCTGGACCTTATCAGATGGAACACAAATAAATCAAATTGACAACTTCTGTGGGAAGAGAGGTGGAAAGCTTCATATCATCAGCCAAAACAAAGCCAAGGGCAGACTGTGGAACAGATCATGAATTGCTCATTTGCAAGGTGAGATTGAAGCTGAAGAAAATTAAAACAAGTCCACCAGAGCCAAAATATGAACTTGAACATATCCCACCTGATTGTTAGAGATCATCTCAAGTACACATTTGATGCATTAGACACTAATAACCGAATACCAAAAGAGTTGTGGGATGACATCTAAAATATCATACAAAAAGAAAGCAATAGGTCACTAAAAAGACAAGAAAGAAGGAAACGACCAAAGTGGATGTCAGGAGTGACTATGAAAGTTGCTCTCCAGCATAGAGATGCCAAAGCAAATGGAAGAAATAAGGAGGTAAAAGAGCTGAAAATAAAATTTCAAAGGGCACCTCAAGTAGACAGTCAAGTAATAAATGTGCATAAACCTGGAGTTAGAAAACCAAAAAACAACACACTCAGCATTTATCAGACTGAAAAAACTAAAGTAAAAATTCAAGCCTCAAATTTCAGTAATGAAGTATTCTATTGAACAAAACACTAAACTGAATTATGCAGAAAGCATCAAAAGAAGGTGAAAGAAATATAGAGAGTCACTGTACCAAAAAGAAATGGTAAATGTTGAATCATTTCAAGAGGTAGCATAGGATCAAGAGTCAATAGTAAGGAAGGAAGAAGTCCAAGGTGCACTGACAGCATTGGCAAAGAATAAGGCTCCAAGAATTGATGGAATACAAAGGGAAATCTTTCAACAAACTAATACACCACTGGAGGCACTCACTCATCTATGCCAAGAAATTAGGAAGATAGCTACCTGGCCAAATGACTGGAAGTAATCTGTTTGTGCCCATTCCAAAGAGAGGTGACCCAACAGAAAGCAGAAATCATTGGATAATATCATTGATATCACATGCAAGTAAAATTTTGCTAAAGACAATTTAAAAAAATGGCTGCAACAGTACAGTGACAGGGATCAGTTGAGGTTCAAGCCAGATTCAGATGAGCTATCATTGCTGGCAACAGATGGGTACTGGCTGAAAGTAGAAAATACCAGAAAGATGCTTACCTATGCTTTATTGATTATGTAAAGGCTTTTGATTGTGTGGATCATGGCAAGCTATGGATATCATTGTAAAGAATATGCATTTCAGAACACTAATTGTGTTCATGAGTAACCTGCACATAGACCAAGAAGCAGTCATACAAACAGAACGAGGGGACACCGAATGGTTTAAAACCAGGAAAGGTGTGCTCCAGGATTGCATTTTTTCACCATACTTATTGAATCTGTATGCCGAGCAAATAATCCAAGAAGCTGGATTATATGAAGAAGAATGTGGTATCAGAATTGGAGGAAGACTCATTAAAAGCCTGTTATACACAGGCTTTGATGAAGATCAACAACCACAGCCTTCAGTATGGGTAGCACCTAAATGTAAAGAAAACAAAAATTATCACCATTGGACCAATACACAACATCATGCTTAATTTTTGCTTATACCCACTATCAACATTCATGGAAACAGCAGTTAGGAAATTAAATGATGTATTGCACAAGACCTCCTTAAAGTGTTCAGGAGCAAAGATGCCAGTTTGAGGACTAAGGGTGTGCCTGACCCAATTCATGGTATTTTCAATAGCTTCATATGCATGTGAAAGTTGGACAATGAGTAAGGAAGATCATAGAAAAATTGATGCATTTGAGAGTTATGGTGTTGGAGTAGAATATTGAAAGTGCCATGGACTACTAGAAGAGCAAACAAATATGTCTTTGAAGAAGTACAGTCAGAATGCTTAGAAGCTGGGATAATGAGACTTTGTCTCTTATACTTCAGACATATTATCTGAAGGAGGGATCAGTCCCGAGAGATGGCATTATGCTCAGTAAAGTGCAGGGTTAGTGAAAAAGGTCAAAGATTGACACAGTGGCAGCAGCAATGGGTTCAAGTATAACAACAATTGTGAAGATGGCACAGGAAAGGGCTATGTTTCATTTTGCTGTGTAAAGGATCACTGTGGGTTGGAACTGACTTGAGCACCTAATAACAACAAACAAAATATCAGAAAAAAAAAATCTACTTTAATGGAAGATATTTTTTTTATGTTCAGAAATCTGAAATAATGGTTACCCTATAAAACCCTAGGAGTCCTGGTATGGCACTGTGGGTCAATGAGCCAGACTGCAAAGCCATTTGAACTACAAGATCGGTGGTTCAAGCTCACCAGTAGCTCCTTGGAAACCCTATAAAGGGTCGCTATGGGTCGGAACCAACCTGATGGCACTCAACAACAACATAAAACCCTATGGTGACACTTTCAGGGCAAGATGGTGGAGTAGACAGAGGCAGTAAGCTGATCTACTGCAACAAGGGAATGAAAGGGCAAGTTGAATACATACAGGTGGCAATCCTGGAAACTGAGCTTCACTGGATAGAACAGATAGATGGAACGAGTGCTGACTGAAAGAAGAAGGTGAACAACAGTGAGTTAGAAGAAAAATGTGCAGGCTGTCTACTGGACTACAGCAACTTAGCTATCTTGGGCTTTTGGGGGAGGCTAAAACATATGGTTAAGGAGCTCTGGTAGCGTAGTGGTTACGAATCGGGCTGTGAACCTTAAGGCTAGCAGTTCGAAACCACCAGCCGCTCTGCGGGAGAAAGATGAGGCGTTCTGTTCCCGTAAAGATTTACAGCCTCGGAAACCCTGTACAGGGTCACTATGGGTCGGAACCGACTCGATGGCACTTAACAACAACAACAAAACATATGGTTACCTGGAGGTACAGCATGCAGCAGGAGGTTGATTGCAAGGGAAGTGTGGTTCTCCCTTGTTCCCCAGGCCCTCATGGTAGCTTCACGGCCAGTCCCTGTCCTATTAGCCAGTGGCAAAGCCTCTATTCTGCCTGGGGTCTGGCATTGGGCACAACACCCCCACAAATGGATGCACATAAACCTGCCCTGAACTAGCCTACACAAACAAGAAATCAAGAACTATATTCATGCTTACAGTCTCTATCATTTCTACCAGGAGACAGGTAGACAGATGTACACCAGGAGTGACAGAGACCACACTAACATACTATTATCAATCAAATATAAATCTAATGACACAATAATGTCTCAGAGACAATAGATAACTTCAGCTTATACAAAGGAACAAGACAGACAAGTGAACAAAATACAAAGCCAGAAAATATAATACCAGAAATGGTATCAGAACTACTTGGTAAGGAATTTGAAAGAATGATAGTCAGTTATCTTCATTAGATTTAGAGAATGATTGAGAAAACTGTTGATGAAATCAGACAAAACTTTGTAAGAATTCAGAAAACATGATAAGAAACAACTGATAATATAAATGAAAAATTGGAAAAATATAAAAAGAGCTATTAGAAAGCCAGTATATTAATAGTAAGATTTCAGAAACATATAGTGAAAGGACAAAAAGTAGAATTGAATCAATAAAGGAGCAAATTAGTGAGCTTGAAGATAAATCTGTCAATATTTATCTGCTAGAAGAACAATGAGATAAAAGAACCGAAATATCTGCAGAAAACCTAAAATTTATGTACAGCACTATCAAAATGAATATCTTACATGTGATTGGAATTCCATTAACAGGAGGTAACAAAAAACATAGAGAGTTTTGCCCAGGAGTATTATCCAAACTTCACTAACACCATGAAAGATGAGAAGGTATGAGTTCAAGAAGATGAATGAATTCCAAATAGAATAAACCCCAAAAGAAAATCACTAAGACATATCATAATAAAAATTTCAAAACCAAAAACAGGGAAAGAATCCTGATAGTATCTCAGGAAAAATGAAAAGTTATCAACAAAGGAGAATTAGTAAGGATTAAGTGCTGATTTTTCAGCAGAAACCAAGTACGTAAAAAGACAATGGGATGACATATATAAAACACTGAAAGAAAAAAAAAATTGCCAACAAAGAATCATATATCAAGCAAAATTGTTCATCAAATGTTGTTGCTGTTGTTAGTGACCCTAGGGTTTTCCAAGGAGCAGTTGGTGGGTTAGAACCCCTGACCTTCGGTTCAAGCTGACCTCGCAGTCCAATGCTTATCCTACAATGCCACACCAGGACCCCATCAAATATGATGGCGAAATTATGTCATTTCCAGATAAACATATATCAAAAGGATTTGTAAAAACCAGACCAACTGTACAAAAAATATTAAAGGAAGTTTTTTGGACAGAGAACCAGCAACAGCTGACAACAATTTGAGATTAACACATTGGCAGTATCACCCAAAACTGAACCTAGGTATAGAAGTATTCAAAGTAACACAAACCTACAAATCTGAAGATACGGAATCAAGAGTTACCAGCTTGAAATAAAAACAGACAAACAAAAAAGAGGGAATAATGTAGTTTCAGAACTCCCAAACGAAGAGAAAAGTAAGTAGATTTCAATAAAAGAGTAAAATAAATAAAAATAAACATAACTGCAAACTTAAAATTAGGCCAAGCCTTACTCCTAGCTCTAGAACAACCATTACTACCCCTAACAGGAACCCTATCCTAACCATTACCCTAACACTAAATGAAGTCCTAGGCCTAGCCTACACCTAGCCATAGTCTTAACCTTAACTCCTTACTCCTACTTCCTCTCATCCACCCCCAAAAAACCCTATGGGGCAGTTCTACTGTCACATGGGGTTGATATCACTTGAAACAGACTTGATGGCATCTGACAACAAGTATAACAACACTTAAAGAAGACCACTCTAAGTTAATCTATTTTTCTATATTGGAGGTTACTTTAAAAAAAAAAAAAATCAAAGTGATTTTAAAGAATCAAATCATTTAAAAACTGCCACTTAGAAATACAAATGAAAAATAAAAATAATCTATAGCACAATTTTTATTGTGGTTTGGATGAAAGTTCACAGAGCAAATTAGTGTTTCAGTCAATAGTTCATACACATTTTATTTTGTGACATTTACTGAAATCTCCACAATATAACATCACTCTTCCCACTTCCTATGTTTCCCATGTCCATTTGTCCTTTCCCCCTGTCTTTTCCTTCCTTTTGAGATTCATTCCTGGGCAAATCCTGCCATATGGGCTTCAAATGGTTGATTTTTCTAAGGAGTGTGTTCCTCACTGGTATAAGTGTTCACCTTATAAGCTCATCTTTCAGGGTGAGTTCATGTCCAGGCTTTGAGAGTGTCTTGGTGTGGTGCTGTGGAAAAATATATCAGACTGCAAAGTCGTTTGAACTGCAAGGTCGGTGGTTCAAGTTCACCAGCTTCTCCTTGGAAACCCTATACAGGGTCATTACGGGGTTTTAATTGACTCAATGTCATTTAAGAACAACAAGGACCTAGTCTTGGGGGATGCACCACTTTCTTTATCAAACCAGTAAGTAGAATCTTCTTAAAAATTTTTTTAATTTGAGTTTTGTTCCACATTTTTCTCCAACTCTATTGAAAGCAATTTGAATTCATATTTAAAATATAGGAATTTTCATTTTTGAAATTTTATTGGGATAAAACAGATTAAGTGCTCCCCCCCTGCCCCGCCCCCCGCTTCTGTTGACTGTGCCAAACAAACCTACATAAAGGAGATGCAGTACATGAAAGGAAAAACCGTGAGGGCTTCTATAGCAAGGTAAAGTTTTCTAACTCTTTAGAGCATGTCAGTGACTGGACAATTTACTAAGATTCTGTTTTAATTCATCGAAGTCTATTTTTCTAGTTAATATCTTGCAAGGAAGTATCCTGCAGCAATTTCAGTTTGCTCCTTAAACTTTGGCATGATTTTTAAGACTTGAAGAGATGAAACTGAGTAAAAGAAGTTTAATGAATTGTCCCATAGAGAGCTGTATGGTAAAATTGGGTAAAACCCCTTAATTATACCTGCCTCTTTTTTAAAATAGGCATGATCACAATCAACAATGTAGCTAATTTTTCCATTCAACAAAAATTTACTGGACATCCATCACATGTTAGGATTGGTAGTATAATGGTAGGCAAAACAAGTCCTTGTTTCACAAGTAAAGAACTTAGTGAATGGCTAAACATATTTTATTTCACAAATTCATTTAAAAATATGACATGATGTTTTAAATAATGAAAACACCTTATGAGAGACTTTTTTTTCTGGGTGAGATTTCCATATAAATTTTATTGAAAAACTTTCCAATGCTATGTTAGAAACAAACTCAGTAGAATTAAAATTTAAGGACATTACCTAGTTTTACTATGAACTACTGCCATCAAGTCTAATCCAACTCATAGTGACCCTATTGGTCTGAGTAGAATTACTCCATAAGGCTTCTGAGGCTGCAAACATTTACAGAAGCAGGCAGCCTCATCTTTCTCTTACAGAGTGGCTGGTGGGTTCAAAACACTGATATCTGGTTAGCACCCCAGTGGTTAACTCCTGGCACCACCAAGGCTCCAAATGGGACTATAGTTTAAAGTTCAAGCTATGTAAAATGAGTTATATATGTAAAACACCAGGTTCAATGACTTGGCAACAGTTTGAAATACTAGTTTCTTCAAGAAACTACAATTTCAATCAACAAGTGGTGGCAGTTATGTGCCGTGGAATCGGTTCTGACTCAGAGCAACCCTGTATAGGGCTCCCGAGGATGTAATCTTTATGGGAGCAAAAAGCCTCATCTTTTTCCCATGGAATCTCTGGTAGTTTCTAACTGCTGACCGTGACATTAGCAGCCCGATTTGTAACCACTACATCATGGTCTAAATTAGTACCATTAGAATCCTTAGGACAAAGGAAGAGATATATATCAATTCAGTAGGTTAAGCGTGAGCCCAAGGTGAATCTGATGAGATACTAAGGTAACTGGTCAGAGTTGATCATTGCCAGTTTACAGTCTCACCTTTTGGTCCCAAACATACTTTTATTTTAGTACACAGAGAAACAATTCTCTTTTGGCATAAATCTTAGGACTTTAATTTCTGATCTGAAACAAGTCTTCTTTCACCAAACTTTGACTTAGTTTGTGTGCCAGAAGAGTCTGCTTACACAAATTTACTTATATTCTCTCTGTTGGTTTACAGCACTGGGTTCAACTTTTTTGAGTTAAATAACAAATTTAGCATATATGTGTATGATGTTTTTGTTAAGTGCACTGCATCACTTCCAACTTACAGCAAACCTGTACAGGATTTCCAAAGAGCGGCCGGTGGTTTTAACCACTGACCTTGCATTCAGCAGTCCAGTGCTTATCCTACAGCACCACACTCCATATATGTACATGCTTTGTTGTTAAGTGCCGTCAGGTCGGTTCCGACCCATAGTGACCCTGTACAGGGTTTGTGATGCTATAAATCCTTACGGGAGCAGAATGCCTCATCTTTCTCCCGCAGAACAGCTGGTAGTTTCAAACTGCTGACCTTATGGTTTGCAGCCCAATTCATAACCACTACGCTACCAGAGCTCCTTAACAAAAATGTACTAAGACTCTACTAGATGCCAAGCACTGTTCAAGATGCTTTTGACATATGACATATCAGTGATATAGCAGGTAAACAAAACAAAATTTTGCCTGGACAAAATACATATTTATTAAGTGCACATAAAATATATACTGAGACAGGTCACATCCTAAGCTATAAAATAAGTCTCAATAAATTTAAAATAATACAAAGTATATTTCTGAATTTAATTAAGCAAAATTGGGTTCTTACCACATACTATAAACAAATATTAACTCCAAATATACCTAAATATGAAAGTTACAACCATAAAATTGTTACAGCAACAACAACAAAAACCCAGATGACTGCCGGAGCAAGATGGCAGAGTAGGCAGATGCACTGAACCGACCCTCTGGAACAAAGATATAGAGACTGAGTGAAACAAATACAGAAGGTGAGGCTGGAATTCTGAGCTTCAGAAGATAAGACAGAGAAGTGAACTGAGTGCCAACTGGAAGAAGCTGAACAGGATAGTGATAGTGAAAGAGAAGAAAAATGGGCAGGTTGTCAGTTAGAATGGAGCGTGACCAATTATCTTGAGTTTTTTTGAGCAGCTGTCAATTCAACAGTCTGTAGGCACAGGATGTGGCTGGAGGTAGGCGGCAAAGAAGGTGCAGTTCTTCCACTTTTCTGAGGCCTCCAGGTAGCTGGGGGGTGTGGCTAGTCCCCGCCTGTGCACCCTCTAGTATGCCTGGGGTCAGGTCCTGGGCATAGCATGTGAGCATGCCCTGAGCAATGAAACACAAACAGTGAACAGAAAACTGTGTTCATACTTCTAGTCTCTACCATATCTACCAGGAAATAGGTGGTGAGTGTATGAGAACACACCAATATACAGTCATCAATTAAATATAAATAGTACTACATATGATGTCTCAGAGGAAGCAGGCAATTTCAGCTTACACATAGAAACAAAACAAGAGTGCCTCAAACAAGTGACCAAAATAGAGTAAAAAAAATATAAAATAACAGAAATGGTACTAGAAACTACTTGATAAGGACTAGGAAAGAATGCTATTTAGGTACCTTCAACGAATGGACAAAATGATTGAGAAAACTGCAAATGAAATCAAAGAAAACACAGACAACACTATAGAAGATTTCAGGAAACAAAGTGACAAAAGAGTTGAAAAAATAGGAACCATACAAAAATAGCAATTAGGAAGCCCAAAGTTTAACACAAAGACTTTAGAAATAGATAATACACTGAAAGGGCAAAGTACTAAAAAGGAATGAGGCCTCAAGAGAAGGATGAATTATTGAGGTTGAAGAAAAATCTCTTAATGTTCATCTGCTAGAGGAATAATCATGAAAAAAACAAAAAATTAGAAAGTCTAAGATTTATGTGAGGTAGTGCAAAAGGAATACTTTATTTGTGACTGGAATTCCCGAACAGGAAGGCAAAAAAAAAAAACCATAGAAAATATTGTCCAAAAGTTGTTGGATGAAATTTTCCCTAATGCCATGAAAGATGAGAAAGAAACCATTCAAGAAGGTAAATGAGCTTTGAACAGGATAGACCCTAAAATTAAAAAAACAAACAAGTAAGATATATTATAATCAAACTTTTCAAAACCAAAGACAAAGAAAGAATCCTGGGAGGAGCTCATGAAAAACAAAGTTACCAACAAAAGAGAACTAATAAAAGAGTTACCAACAAAAAAAAACACTATGATTTCTCAACAGAAACCAAGTAGGTAGGAAGACAATAGAACAACATATATAAAATTCTGAAAGAAAAACCTTGCCAAAAAAAGGAATCAGAAACACAGTTGCAACAAAACAAAATAAAAAGAAGGAAGGATGTAGTTACAGATCTCACAAATAAAGAAAGATATCAGTAGATTTAAAAATAAATAAATAAAAATAAACCTAACTGCAACTTTTAAAACTAAACCGAACCTTACTCACAGCCCTAGTCCAACTATTGCTCCTAATACTAACTCTAGTCCTAAACATAAGCTTAAAACTAAATGAAGTCCTACTAGCCATACTCCTAACCCTAACCCTCACTCCTTACGCCTATCAACCCCTCCCCCGAAAAGAAAAGAGATCCTCACCAATCAAACCATAAATAACATCATGATAAATGGCAAAAAGAATGAAGTTGCAATAAACTTCATTTTGCTTGGTCCCACAATCACCCTCACTTTTAAGAAGTATTCTGATTGGACTTCTTCCAAGACAGGTTTTTTTTTTTTTTTTAACTTTTTATTGTGAATTGGGTGAAGGTTTAAAGAGAAAATAAGTTTTCCATCCAACAGTTTATACACATTTTGTTTCAAGTCATTACCTGCAATCCCGATAATGTAATAACACTTTATCTCATTTTCTCTGTGTTTCCTGTTTCCATTCCTCCTTCTTTCCTAACCATTCCAAACTTGATCCTTGAGCAAATGTTGACCATTTGATCTCAAATAATTGATTTGAGGGATCCATACCTCCCTGTCTTATTGCTCCTCTTATATACTTGTCTTCCAAGAGATATTTGTTTGTTCTTTTGGCAGTCCAATATTCTTCTCCAACACCATAACTCAAATGCATCGATTTTTCTTATTCATTTTTTTCTCATGAGCACAACTGAGTGTTCGGGAATACGCATTCTTTGCAATGTTATCTATAGTTGTGATCCACACTCAAAATCTTTTACATAGTTACAAAAACACTCACAGAAGCAGCAGATAAGAAATCAAACAATGTATTGCATTAGGCATATCTGCAACAAAAAGACCTTTTTAAAGTGTTAAAGAGAAAAGATATCAGTTTGAGGACTAAGGTGCACCACACCCAAGCAATGGTATTTTCAATTGCCCCATATGCATACGAAAATTGGACAATGAATAAGGAAGACAGCAGAAAAACTGATGCATTTGAGTTATGGTGTTGGAGAAGAATACTGAAAGTACCATGGACTGCCAAAAGAGCAAATACATTTGTTTTTGAAGAAGTCCAGTTAGAATGCTCCTTTAAAGTCAGGATGGCAAGACTTCATTTCTCATACATACTTTGGACATGTTATCAGGAGGGATCAGTCTCTGGAGAAGGACATCATGCTTAGTAAAGTGAAAGGTCATGAAGAAGAGGAAGACCATCAATAAGATGGATTGGCACAGTGGCAGCAGAAATGGGCTCAAGCATAACAACTGTGAGGATGGCACAGGACCTGACAAAGTTTCATTTAATTGTGCACAGGGTCGTTATGAGTCTGAACTGACTTGACAGTACCTAACAACAATCCAGAATACACAAAGAATTCTTTCAACTCAAGAACCAAAAAAAAAAAAACTGTCAAAGCACTTACGTTGATATCTCTCCAAAGAAGACTACAAATAGCTAACAAGCATGATGAAATGTTAAATATCATTAATCAGTGTTGTTGTTGTTGTTAAGTGCCATCCACTTAGTTTCAACTCATAGCAACCCTGTAGAGAGTTTTCAAGGAGCAGGTGGTTAGTTTGAACTGCCAACCTTATGGTTCAAACTGACCTTACTTTATTCCATAGTGCCACACCAGGACTCCACTTGTGGTTGTTGTTAAGTGCCATCAAGTCGGTTTTGACTCACAGTGGCCCTGTATAGGGTTTCCAAGTAGTAGCTGGTGAGCTTGAACCTCAGATTCTGGCTCCA
>NW_006408570.1:16381926-16387659 GCF_000296735.1 Chrysochloris asiatica
CATGTAAACTATCATTCAATTCACAATAAAAACAAAATAAAAAAGAGTAACTCTAACATATACATATTTGTTCATACATCGTAGTATTATTCACAACAGCTAAAAGGTGGAAACAACCCATCAACAGATTCCATGCTTAAATACACAAGGTTATCAATGTTGTAAGATGAAATATCAAAAGATAAAACTATATCGTACCCTCTATCCTGCCAAGGAGCGATCCAAAAATACAATTTTTAAAACTTACCCACTTCCTTTCTCAGAAATATGGAGTAGATAAACTTTGCCACATTTCTCCATATAAGAACAACTAAACACTCTGAATATTAGATATAGAACAAATATAAGGAGACTCTGAAATGTGAAGAGAAGGGAGATAAACTACAGACTTCAGGATTTTTTTACTTCCTATCACTGATTGGAAGTAGCTCTAGAAGAGTAATTGTTATGAGTTGGGCTACTAATCTCAAGGTTAGCAGTTCGAAACTACCAGCAGTTCCATGGCAGAAAGATGAGGCTTTCTGCTCCCATAAAGATTTACAGCCTCGGAAACCCTATATAGGGTCACTATGAGTTGGAACTGGCTCCATGGCACACCACCACCACCATCATTGATTGGAAGTCACTGTGAGGCATTGTAGAATAAGCACTGGACTGTTAACCACAAGGTCAGACGTTCAAACCCACCAGTCTCTCTGGAGAAACCCTAGAAAGTCAGAAATGACTCAAAGGCTCGAAGGTATCAATCAACATCATTGAATGGAGCCAATCCTGACTTACAGCAAACCAACAGGACAGTACAAAACTGTTCCTATGGGTTTCCAAGACTGTAAATCTATGTAGGAGCAGACAGCCTCATCCTTCTCCTGAATACCAGATAGGTTTGAACCACATCCCTTGTAGTTAGTAGTCCAACACATAATCCACTGTATCCACCACCAGGGTGTCTTCATTGGAGTTACAGAAGTCAATGTGCACAGATAGATAAATCCCCAACAAAATTCTATTCTTTCTATCCATAGGATGAGGAAAGAAGTCTTGCAAGACAGAAAACTAGCTGGTTAGATAATATCTGCTAACTCCAGTCAATGAGTGTGGAAGAAAAAGGAAGACAGGAGAATGAAGCTGTCATTTAAAATCAGAGATACATAAGGAGTTAAAAGACATTCACATGGTTAAAATTACTGTTCTTTTGCTATATAAATGTGTAGAAGCATGATAATTCTGTAGGCTAATCACTGGACTGCTTATCACAAGGTCAGTGGTTTGAGCCCACCAGCGTCTCTGCAAGAGAAAACTGAGGCTTTCTAATCCTTTTAAGATTTGGAAACCCTGTAAAGTGTTTGGAAGCACTATACAGGGTTGTAATGGATCAGAACCTACTCAAGGGCACTTACAACAACAATAATAATAACTCCAGACAAACATCACAGAAACAAATTGTCACCCCACTTCAGGCAAAAACAGAGTAAGGAGCCTAGAATTTCACCCTTACCAGGTAGTAACAGGAGTCCTGGTGTGGCACTATGGGTTAACACATTGGTCTGCAAAGTTGGTTTGAACTGCAAGGTTGGTGGTTCAAGCTTACCAACTGCTCCTTGGAAAACCGATACAGGGTCACTGTGGGTCGGAACCAACTTGACAGCACTTAACAACAGGACCACATAAGGAGCCTGGATTTCCACTCTCATCTAGTTTTTCACTATCACTCTTTCTAGCTGGGGTTGTATTCAAGAAGATCTAGTGGAGAGTCCTGCTGTGCCACTGTAAGATAAGCACTCCACCACAAGGTCGCTCCTTGGAAACCCTATACAGAGTCACTATGAGCCAGAACCCACTCGACGGCACTTGACTACAACAGTGGGAGAATCAGGACTTCCACTGCCACCTAGTGGTAACATGGCAATTTGCCCCCATGTCAGCAGCGGTCCCATAGGAAATAGAATTCAGACACAGTCACCCTTTCAAACCAAGGAGGTACAGGTGAGGTCCACTGGGAAGGTCTAATTCTTACCTTTGCCCAGTAGTAATAAGGAATGAATGCTCCTAGGGTGTCAGTGGATGATGAGTGTCTACCTGGCAGGTGGCATTCCTCTACTTCCTTGCAAGATTAGTGTAAAAAACAGCCAGCATAAACATAAGGTTTCAATATTATTGACAGCCTCTGGACCTATTATGAAAATGTCCAAGTTTCAATAAAAAAAATCACTTATTATAACAAGAACAAAACCCACTGCTATCGAGTCGATTCTGACTTATAGTGACCTAATATAGGCTTTTTGAGGCTGTACATCTTTACAGGAGCAGAAAGTTTCATCTTTCTCCCACAGAGCAGCTGGTGTGTTTGAACTGTTGACCTTGAGGTTTGCAGTTCAGCCAACTGAAAAGAGAAAGACAGTAGATGACAAGCCTAGATGACAACGATGTATGAATTAAAGCAGACATCATAAAGATGCGTTAATAAACATAAACACATTAGAAACAACAAAAAAAAAATAGGAAGTCTCAGCAAAAAAATTAAATGTTATAAAAAAAAATGGAAAATGTTAAAGAGCTACAATAACCAAAATAAAAAAATAACTGGATATATCAACTGTCGAATGGATTGAATAGTCAAAGAATCAGTTAATTTGAAGACAGAACAATGTAGCACTGTGGGTTAATGCATGGGACTGCAAAGTTGGTTTGAACCCAAAGGTCAGCAGTTCAAGGTCACTAGCTGCTCCTTGGAAATTCTTTACAGGGTTGCTATGGGCTGGAACTGACTTGATGACACTTAACAACGACAGCAATCTAAGTAACAGTGAGAAAGTAAACTGGAAGAAAATTTAAAAAAGGAATTGTGACTAAGAAATCTGTGAGACAAATATAAAAGGTCTAATATTTGTGTCACTGAAATATGGAAGGAAAATTTAAAAGGGTGGGCTTGGAGAAATAATGACTTTAAACTTTCCAGATTTGGCAAAAGATACAAATCTACATATAGCAAAGAAGCTGAGTACATACCAAACAGAAGAAATCCAAAGAAAAAAATACCAAGACAAAACATGGGTAAAATTCTAAAAACTAAAGACAAAAACATCTTTGAAGTAATCAGAAATAAAAGATTACTTATATATGAGAAAAACAACTCAAGTTGTAGTGGCTTCTCAAAGGAAATCATGGTTAGAAGAAAGTGACACTATCATTATTAAAGTGCTAAAAGGAAAGAAAGTCCACCTAAAAACCTATTGTTGTTATCACTGTTGTGTGCTGTTGAGTAGCTTGACTCCTAGCAACCCTGTAGGACAGAGGAGAACTGTTCCATAGGGTTTCCAAAGCTGCAATCTGTACTGCAGTCCTGGTGTGGCAATGTGGGTTAATGCACTGGACTGGACTGTCAGCTTGAACCACAAGGTCGGCAGCTCAAGCTCATCAGCTGCTCCTTGGAAACCATATATAGGGTAGCTATGGGTTGGAATTGACTCGACCACACTTAACAACAACATCTTTACCAAAAACACTGCCACATTTTTCTATCAGGAACTGTTGGGGTAGACCCATCAATCGTAAGATTAGCAGCCTAGTGCTTAACCAGATGGGATATAAGGATCAATTTTAAAACTCTGAATTTAGATGAAGAAACCATGGATAGATTCTTCTCCTTACGGGGGAGTGTATGCTTTGACTCAATATGTTGGAGGACCTACTCAGAGGCCACTAACAACAGCAACAGCTCCTCCTACATACATTCATACATATTGGTTGGTTGGTTGCCATGGAGTTGGTTCCGACTCACAGCAACCCTGTACAGGCTTTCCGAGGCTGGTAGTTTTGAACTGCTGACCTTACGGTTCGCAGCCCGATTTGTAAGCACTATACTACCAGAGACATATATTTAAACTAGAACTCCAGGCATTTTTAAGGTTAAATATCTTGTAGACTCGTTTACTGATAGAAATTTACTGCTAGACTGGCTCAATGAGTTTGAGCAGTTTAAGTTTTTTATATCTACAGTGGTTCTTTACGACTTAGCCTGTAATTTTAATAAACCAAACAGAAATAACCATTTCATTATTCATATTTTTCCTCATAAACTTTCCCACTAAGCTCTCAAAACAACTTTCAGTTATTAATAGTTGAAGCATAAAATTATCCCTTTGTTTTAAAGGCTTCTTTATGCATTTTGGTTCTTTTTACAGTTCAAAGATTACTCATTACCACAAACTACAATAGCTCACTTAGGGGACTAAGACTATCAGGACGCAATGTACATGGATGCCAAATCAGCCAGCTCTTCCAGGATGCACATTTAGTATATAAAAGCACTGAGGATTAGATGTGATTTTAAATTAAATCATCTGAAAAGAGAATCTACATGACAATCTAACATCACTTTTAAAAGAAACTAACTCTATTTCCACATAAAATAAAGAAAAATAAGATGGAGTAAAGTGATTTATAAGAAATAACTGTGTTACATTTTTTCACATATAAGTCAGAAATTAACTACAGTCTCACTATACATTCATTATTTTGCAGTCTTACCTTTTGCTACTTTTTGTTTTTTAATCTAAAATGGTAATTTGTATTCTTCATTCACATGGCGAAAGCCCAAAATGTAACAAAGAAAATGGTAGGTAGAAGTAGTCTTCAGAAATATCATTGGAAAATAATTCTAATTTTGACAACCATATCCACTTTGCTAACTACATGTGTGTATCTACATTTTAGAAAACTGTATCTGTGTAATACAAAAGGGGAAAAAGCTACTTTAAAAGAAATAATTTATTTAAATAACAATGATTTTAAATGTACAGGATAATTTCATCACAATTAAATAGATCTAGAGAAATGTTTTGGACTAATTTTACTCCTTTCCTCCCATTTTTTTGATATTTTGGAAACTTATTTTTTCCTCCCTCCCTCCTCACTATAAACACTCCCTTTAGGCAAAAGTGCATCAACAATCCTCCCACGTTCAAAGTCGGCTACATCTGTTGCTCTTTCCCATTGTTGAATATTCCTGCCTTAATCCTATTTGACTTTATTCATGCAAAGGTCATCCTGAATTTAACAAATGGAGGAACGACAGCAAAGCAAACGAATGAACACAGCTAAAAAAAAATGTTGCGGAACATGTGGCTAGTGTGTTCATCTGATTTATGTAGACCTTCAATGTTGAAATCCTGTGTTAAGTGTATTATTACCACATTTGCTAAGCATCATAATAATTACAATGACCTTAGTTTTAGTAATAGACTACTGGTTGTTGTTTTCCGCCCCACCAAACTAACTATTAATGGCCCTGGTATTGTAGTGGGTTATGCGTTGGACTGCTAACCGTAGGCCAGTAGTTCAAATCCACCAGCTGTTCCTCAGGAAAAAGAGGCTTTCTGCTCCCATAAAACCTCAGAAACGCTATGCAGGGTTGCTATGAGTCAGAAACAACTTGACAGACAACAACAACCACAATGAAACCAAGTATTTGAATGTTCATGTAATTAACCATGCTTAGCTTTATTTGCATGAAATAACTCAAAGGATCTATCAGAGGATCTACTTAAGCCCTGTTAATATCATTCATTTGGCAAATATAAGCCTTTGCTAGTTTCTTTCTCCCAAGAATGGCACTTCTAATTCTTTTACTTTTTAAAAATCTGCCAAATGAAACTAAATTACTGTATTCATCTTCAAAAAAAAAGTTAAGTTCCTAATTCCAAAACTCTTTCTAACAGACACTGATTATGAATT
>NW_006408570.1:16387759-16433347 GCF_000296735.1 Chrysochloris asiatica
ATATACCTGAACAAAATCAGGAGGCATTAAGAGGAAGAATAAAGGAAGAACTAAAATAAACATAACTGAAGATTTATGAGGTGAAGATAATAATTTTCAATGTGCTCATAACGCACCACAAATAAAATATGGGAACACTTACTTATGTCCAAGTTAAAAATGGTATGTGCTAAGATGAACAAAGCCCAATTAGTTTCAAGCAACAAAGGATAAGACCACTGTTATTCCAACACCTTAGGAAAATACATCTTTCTTATAAAACACTGTGCTGTTGTTCTCAAATGAGTTTTTCAATATGAGTCAAAATTGCACACAGGATTTTTTTTTTAAATATAAGATTTTTGAAAATTACCTATCTATGTATACCATATAAACTCAAATGGCTGCTTAGGACACATTATCACTGTTTTATAATGAATAAAAAATAATTGAATACAGATGACATTTTAATATATATTTTGTGTTGACAGCAGTGTATGACTATAAACAAGCAGTATCATTTGTCACCAAACTTTAATATTTTACCATAATTTCTCAAATCCTGATAGAAAAAAATTCTAGATAAAAGTCAAATGTAGAGAAAAAAATGTCCCCCATTTAAATAAGTTACCCCATTTAAAAGAAATCCTATGTATTTTGCTCATTGAACTATGTATAATTTTAAACAAATAATTTAGCCTTCATTAAAACTTTGCTTGAACTTAGCAAAAACAACAGAACTTTCTTACTTTGGTAGTGGCTTATCAGACAACAATTTCTTCTTTTAGCTTTTGGGTCAGTAGTTAACATGGTTTAGAACTCTTAAATGTACTAGAAAAGTTTATTATTTAAAAAAATTTTTTAAATCCAATTTTTATTTTTTACCAGGCACAATGACACTAGAAAGTGTGTAATATAATAAACGGTATAGCCTTTGCCTAGTTTTCTTCTTTGTGAAATGGATAAAACATTATCCACCCTATCATTTCACTGTTTTGCATTGCTGTTGTTGTCACTGAGTCTGTTTCAGCTCATATTCTGAGGCTGTTTAGTGTTTCAGAGGAGCAGCTGGTGGGTTTGAACCGCTGACCTCATGGTTAGCAGGGCAGTGCTTATCCTACAGTGCCATAGCAGGACTCCTGGTTTTGTACAGAGAATAAAATTAATTGTGCATATTAGGTGTTTGGAGACTATTAAATACTTTATAAATGTAAGAAATCATCATTATGCACATACAACTTTTACCAACTGGTCAACAGTTACTTGGAGTTTTTTTCTGAAGCAATGATAAGTTCATATAGAAATAGACAAAAGTAAACTAAGCTAACATGTTCTGTCAAAGTCTATCACACTTTTTTATTCCATGATTTTCTTAAAAGCTTTAATGATCCTAGTAGTTGGGGTCCATGATCATCTCTGAGACTCTTCCAGGTGGTCTTAGCAAGGAACGTCAATATGTACAAATGTAATGCATTTGTGACAGAAGTACCTGATGTTCTTTTTCCAAGCCTGATATTGTTATCAGGTTCAGACCCAGATTCTCTAAGTCCATGCCCCCAAAATTCTAGCAAGGTGTATGCTTCCATATCCTGCCTGAGCGACAGACAATACATAAAGACACTTGTATAAGGTTCCTTACTGTTAATAAAGACAAAGGAGAGAACATAAAATTAAAAAAATGCTCCTGTTGCTTATTTTCCTATTAATATATGTTTCATATCTTGAAGTTTTAACAGTTAACTCTATTTTCTTCATATGGACCTTAATAATCTTTCTTGCCTGTCCGTGTCTCAAACCCAAGGTTCAGTCTCCCTATATCCTTGTTCTCAATGTTGTCCTGGGGTTGAGGAATCTCATGACTGAAATATCTTCTCTGTGAAGGCCTAAACTAGTAAGTCTTCCCCTAGAAAAACTTAATAGGCCAACATATCCTCATCAGTCGAAGCTCAAGCATCTTGGAAGGTTTAAGTATCTGTTTTTTTAGGGGTTGCATTTCTGTTTCTTATATCAATTTTAATGACCATATTTCACAGAATCCTAATTATCATTTTACTACTCCCTTGAAAAGACTAAAGAAATCCTGTTATTAATTCTGACATCTGTGTGTAAGCACATTTTATAGGCGAGAAGAAAATGGAACAAGAAGCCAAAACCCAGCCTATTTAAAACCAAAGTTATTTTCCTAAACTTCTTGTTGTACTCTCTGCCTCTATTAAAGGCTGAGCTAGGGTGACAAAACAAAACAAAAAATCAAATTAGATTGATGTACTTTTTTTCCTTCTATCCATCCATCTGGAAGTGTAGTAGCTCCATACAATAAACATTGGACTGCGAACCACAAGGCTGGCAGTTCGAACCCAGCAGCCACTCCACAAGAGAAAGATGAGGCTTTCTCCACTTGATAACACTTAACAACAACATCCATCAAACAAATATTTATTGAGCACCTACAACAACAACAACTACATGTGAATTATCCATGCTAGACTCTAGGATATAGAGAAGAAAAAGACAAAGTTCCTGATCTCATGCAATAGTGAAAACTAACCCCCTACCCCCACACCCCCACTCCAAAGAAAAACAACATCTAAACAAGTAAGCATGTAAAGTGGTAAGAAGAAAATTAAAGCATGGTAAGAGATAACAGCTTTTAAAATTAAGAAAGGTATGCTAAGCAAATAATCCAAGAGGCTGGGTTATATGAAGAAAAACGTGGCATCAGGATTGGAGGAAGACTCATTAACAACCTGCAATATGCAGATGATACAAGCTTGCTTGCAGAAAGTGAAGAGGACTTGAAACATTTACTGATGAAACTCAAAGAGCACAGTCTTTGGTATGGATTACATCTCAATGTAAAGAAAATAAAAATCTTCACCACTGGACCAATAAACAACATTCTTATCAACGGAGAAAAGATGGAAGTTGTCAAGGACTTCATTCTTCTTGGATCAACTATCAACACTCATGGAAGTAGCAGTCAAGAAATCAAACGACGTATTGCATTAGGAAAATCTGCTTCACAAGACCTTTTTAAAGTGTTGAAGAGCAAAGATGTCAACTTGAGGACTAAGGTGAACCTGATCCAAGCCATGGTTATTTTCAATAACCTTATATGCATGCAAAAGCTGGACAGTAGATAAGGAAGACCCGTAGAAGAATTGATGCTTTTGAGTTATGGTGTTGGAGGAGAATATTGAAAGTGCCATGGGCTGTCAAAAGAACCAATAGAACCGTTTTGGAAAAAGTGCAGCCAGAGTGTTCTTTGAAGGCCAAGATGACCAAACTTTGTCTCTCATACTTTAAACATATTGTCAGGAGGGACCAGTCACTGGAGAAGGATATCATGTTTGGTAAGGTGGAGGGTTAGAGAAAAAGAGGAAGACCCCCAACGAGATGGATTGGCCAAATGGCAGCATCAATGGACTCAAGCGTGGCAACAGCAGTGAGGTTGGTCCAGGATTGGGCAGTGTTTCGTTCTGCTGTGCACAATGTAGCTATGAGTCAGTACCAACTCGATGGCAACAACAAGGAGATAACTAGTAGAGTCCTTGTGGGGTAACGGATTAAGCACTAGGCTACTAACCCCAAAGTTCGTGGTTCAAACTCACGATCCCCTCGGTGGCAGAAATATGAAGCTATCTGCTCCTGTAAAGATTTACAGTCTCAGAAACCCTAAAGACAATTTAGTTCTACTATATCCTATAGGGTGGCTACGTGTTGAAATCAACTCAATAGCTTTGGATAGGAGATAATGACTAGGAAAGAGGGAATATCTTATATAAAGCAGCCAAGGAAGACCTTTTCAAGTGATACATTTGAGAACAGACCTGAATGAAATGAAGGAATGAGCCATGATACAATCTGGGGGGAAACTTCCAGAAACAGCCAGTAAGATCAGTATGGCTTTAATGGAATAAAAGAGGCAGTGGGTGGAAGGAAACAAGATTGTAGAGAAATATAAGGACTAGATCATACTGGGCTTTGTAGGTCATGATAATATTATTCTGTGGGCTACAGGCAGCCATTGGTGGGTTCTGAATAGGGTATGATGCAATCTCATTACTGATTTTGAAAGGTCATTCCAAAACAACCAGATCCTTCATAAAATACAGATTTTTTTCCCAACCCCCCAGATTTCTGGGCACATAAAAAGTTTTTTGTTTTTTGTTTTATTTTAATCAAGGATGTGAACTGCAACCTGAGGGCTGAACACTGAGTTCCTGTGAAGGACGGTGCTATCTAAGGACAGTCAAACATTTTTGATTTGTGCACAGTTCTCTATGTGTATTATCTGTCACAGTGAAAATAAACACCTATATTCTAACACAGTGGTTCTCAGCCTAGGTTACACATTAAAACTATCTGTATTTAAAAAACAAACAAACAAAAAACAAATGATGTTCACCTCCCCTTCCCTTTCTCATTTACTTGTCTAGTGTGGAGTCCAAGCATTGATATTTTTTAAAAACTTCCCAGCTACTACTGAGAACCATTACATCAAGATGTATAAAAAATGTTGACAGTAGCATTATTTCTAATAGCAAATATTTGGGGGGGAAATCTATCTCTATCATCAGGAAAATGGATAATTTGTGGTAAACACCAAACAATGGAATAATATACATTAGTGAAAATAAATAAATTCTAACTCATGCAACAATGTAGATAAACCTTAGAAAGAATACTGAGTAAATAACTGATATAATTAAAAAAATGGCATTTGTGTAAAGTTCAAAAAAAGTAAAAATTAAACACGTGGTTTAGGTATAGAAGATAGTGACATTTTGGTAAAACTTAAAAAACATTTCTTAGGGGTACCTACATATATGGGAATATACAGCTACTACTAGTCTGTCAGTTTGTTGTACTGTGGTGTCTTGTGAGTTGCTGTGATTCTGGAAGCTATGCTATGGGTATTTTAAATACCAGCAGTGTCACCCACGGTGGACTGGTTTCAGATGAGCTTCCAGATAAAGACAAACTAGGAAGAAGGAGAAACAAACTACTTACGAATATTTAGTCAGTGAAAACCTTACAAATAGCAGAGAAATACTGTCACACATAGTGCCAGAAAATGAGCCCCTCAGGTTGGAAGGCACTCAAAATGTAACTGAGGAAGAGCTGCCTCCTCAAAGTAGAGTTGAAGTGACAACGTGAATGGAGTAAAGCCCTCGGGACCTTCATTTGCTGATAGGGCACAACTCAAAATGAAGAGAAACAGCTGTAAACATCCATTAATAATTGGAACATGGAATGTACCAAGTATGAATCTAGGAAAACTGGAAATTGTTAAAAATGAAATGGAACACATAAGCATCGATATCTTAGGCATTAGTGAGATGAAATGGACTGGTATTAACCATTTTGAATCTGACAATCACATGGTTTACTATGCTGGGAATGACAAATTGAACAGGAATGGTATTGCATTCATTGTCAAAAAGAACATATCAAGATCAGTCATGAAGAACAACACTGTGATAGGATAATATCCATGTACCTACAGGGAAGACCAGTTAATACCAGTCATTGGAGAGGGATATCATGTTTGGTAAGGTGGAGGGTCAGAGAAAAAGAGGAAGACCCCCAGCAACATGGATTGGCAAAGTGGCAGCATCAGTGGGCTCTAGCATGGCAACAACTGTGAGGTTAACCCAGGATCAGGCAGTGTTTCGTTCTGTTGTGCATAGGGTTGCTATTAGTGGGTACTGACTCGATGGTACCTAACAACAACAGCTACTATGCTTGAATGATCACAGGCAGAGAGGTAGGGCACAAAATTATCTAACATTAACTAACAATTGTTATTGAATGAATTATGTCCTTCCAAAACATGTTTTCTAAATCCTAGCCTCTATACCTGTAGGTATAATTCCATTTGGGAATGGGTTGTGTTTGCTAAATTAACAAGGCAGAATTAGCATAGGGTGTATCTTGAGTCAAGCTCTTTTGAGATATAAAAGAGATTAAACACACATTAGCAAGGAGATGCTGGGGAAGAGAGTTCACAAACACATGATGATAAGCTGGAAGCAAAAGCTTAGAAGAGACAAGGACCTTTCTCCAGCATTAAGAGAATAAGAAAACCTTTCCTAGAGTTAGCACCCTGAATTCGGACTTCTAGCATCCTAAACTGTGAGAAAACAAATTTGTATGTTAAAGCCACTTGCAGTATTTCTGTCATAGCAGCATTAGATCAGTAAGAAAGTAATGTTTTAGTTCTTATGAGCACATAAACAGAAACAAGGATATAAATTAAGAGGCTAGTAGTCTAAGAGACAGCTGATGGTGGCTACTAAAGAGAGGAGACAGTAGCTAGTGACTGCTGATCGTATCTTATACTATAGAAGAATGGGAGAGATGTTGAGATGTGCTAAGATTTAAAATATATTTTAGAAGTTAAAACTTTTAGGACTTATTGATAATAGTCTTTGCTGTCCAACATAGATATGTGTCATTCAATGTCTCCAATTGTTGTTAGGTGCCATCATGTCAGTTCCGACTCATAGCGACCCTGGATTATGTTTCTGAGGAGCTGCTGGTGGGTTTGAACCACTAACCCTGTGGTTAGCAGTCCAATGCTTATCCTACAGCACCACACCAGGACTCAAATAAATTCAGTGAAATAGTTCATTATGTGATTTGGATGTTGTGCAAACAATATTATTAAAATCTTAAGGGCATTGCTGCTGTTGCCACTGCTGGAACTGCTAGCAAAGGGAGTGGAGCATGAAGAAGCAAGTAGAGAAGGCGCAAAGTACATCTAGTCCTTACCTTTGTTCTGCACTCTTGGGCAGCAGGCACAGCCCAGGCCCTAGAGACCGCATTGCTGCTGCCCTCTACACAAAGCCCAAGAGCCTGTATGCCCAGAATTATATCCTCTGCCTCACCTGCCTGTACCCCAACTGAGTTTGGAGTCTTTAAAACTACTGTTGTTGTTTTTGTTAAGTGCCACTAAGTAGGTTTCCACTCATAGCAATCCTGTACTGGTTATTCAAAAACAGCTGGTGGATTTGAACTGCTGACCATGTCGTTACCAATTCAGTGCTTATCCTACAATGCCATACTAGGGCTTAAAGGGAAATAAGAAACAAAAAGAGAGCTACTTTCCTTTTTAAACAACAAACAAACAAAAAACACAACTTTACAGGAATAGGAACATATATGCAGTTGGAGATTGCCCAGATGGATGTGAAGTGATGCATATATTGTTGTTAAGTGCTGTCCAGTCAATTCCAACTCACAGAAATCCTGTATGGGGTTTCTGAAGAGCGACTGGTGAGTTTGAACCACCAACTTTGTTGTTCAAACTGACCTTGTGGTCCAGTGCTTTTCCTACAGGGCCACACCATGACTGCAAGTGATGTATACCTACCGTCACATGTGACTATATAAATTAATATTAATTCAAATAAAACTGGAGTTCTGGTGTGGAGCTGTAAGATAAACACTGGACCAAAAGGTTGGTTTGAGCCACAAGGTCAGTGGTTTCAGCTGACCAGTTGCTCCTACGATAACTGCACTACGGGTAATAGTACTAGGAGCCCTGGTGTGGCACTGTGGGATGAAGCACTGCACCACTAGGTCGATTTGAACCCCAAGGTCAGTGGTTCAAACTTACTAGCCGCTCCTTGGAAACCCTACTTAGGGTCACTGTGTGTCAGAACTGACTTGATGGCACTTAACAAGAACAATAACAGGGGTAAATGATGTGTGGGAAAGAGAAGAAACAAGAAAGTTTAAGTTTTCTACCTAAGCAACTGGGTATATTTACTGAGTTCTATTTACTGAGAGATGGACAGACCAAGAAAAGAACTGGTTTGGAAGGAGACTTCAGTTTTAGTTCTGTTTTACATATAGAGAAATATTGAATAGACAGAGCCCAGAGAAAACTTCAGGCAGAAGATACACATTTGGAATATATTTCTATGTAGATAGTTTTTTAAGGTCACAGGATTAGATATGATTGCAAAATGGTACAACGTCTTTGGAAGGTCTTCTGACAATGTCTATCAAAAGTACAAAGGCATTTACCCTTTGGCTCATTCCAGTAAATTTATCCATTGATATATCTATACAGATATGAAATAATCTATGTACAAGGTTAGCCATTGCAGCACTACTTACAATTAGAACAGATAAATAATATTATCCATGGATAACTAGTTAAATTAATTATGAAATAATTTTAATGAAATACTATAGTAATCTAAGACAGAATGAAACTTTTCATGTACTAAAATGGAAACATTTCCAGAATATACTGTTAAATGAAGAGTTAAACTAAGAAGAAGAACAATGTTTATAGAACACTACTTTGGGGCAAGAAATGAGAGTACAAATATTTACATTTGACTGTATCTATGACTGGACAGCACTTAACAACTACAACAAATGTACCAAGGAGCTCTGGCAGCATAGTGGTTACAAATCGGGCTGCGAACTGCAAGGTCAGCAGTTCGAAATTACCAGCTGTTACGTGGGAGAAAGATGAGACTTTCTGCTCCTGTAAAGATTTACAGCCTTAGAAACCCTGTACAGGGTCACTATGAATTGGAACCAACTCCACAGCACATGACAACAACAACCACAACCACATGTAGAAACCACTGAAAGTGTGCAGAAAAAACAAAATAGTTGCCATTAGGAAGCTGGAGAGGGCTTAGGAGAGAGGATTGAGATGTGGCAGGTGGGACAGGGATGGTAGAGCAAGATTTCCCAGTATGTACCTTTTCCTATTTTTGTGACTTTTAAAACATGCCAATATATTATCTCCCTTAAACAACTCAGTTAAAGTTTTTTTTAAAAAATAATTAATCAGTTATACTAACTGTGAATGAAGGATTAATAAGGACTAAACTTGGCAAGACAGAGCTGATCTTAACCAGCGGGGTTTTAAAGGAAGACAAACTTCAAGTAGACTGAATAAACTGTTGTTGTTATGGTTGTTAAGTGCTGTTGGTTCCGACTCATAGCGACCCTGTATAGGGTTTCTGAGGAGCAACTGGTGAGCTTGAACTGCCAACCTTGGTAGTCCAGCACATTATCCTGCAGCACCACACCAGGACTCCAGAGTGAAGAATTTAGATGAGCATAAACAATTGAGTATATCTAAGGGATAGAGAAATAGGAAGTAGTTGGCAGAGGTATGTGAAGTCTAGAAACTTTTGTTTTTAAGAGAGAAACATTACAATATACAAGTAAGTAAGTTAATGGAAGTGGTCAGGTAGAAAGAAATTGATGTAGAAGATAGACCCAAAGCTTTTGAGCAGACTAGCAGTATGGATCTAATACACAGAGTTATAGATGTTTCCTTAAATAAAAATAGGGCCAGTTCATTCATTAAACCAAATTGTAAAGCAGAATGTAAGGTTACAAATCATGTTGCCTTTCCAGCAAACACAAACATACATGCATATACTCTAACTTCAAGGACTTTCCACTGCCTATGGATTTAATGCCAAAATCTTTACTATGATTCATAAGATCCCTTATGACCTGGGAAGTGCCTTTTTCTCCAAACTTGTAAAACTTTACCCTCCTCTTGCTCACTACATTCCAATGACATGGGCCTTCTTTCAGTTCTTCAAACAGGACAAGTTATTTCTTGTTTCAGGGGCTTCATAAATGCTGCCTGGAATTCTTCTCTCTCTTCTTATTGCTGTCTCCTTATTATCTCTTTACGGGTCTATGATCATATTATCTCATAGTACCTGTTCTTTTTCTCCAAAGCATTTACTATGATCTTTTTGTGTTTATTTGTGGGTTCATTTTACAGTATCTCCAGGAAGATAGAAAGCATGTCTGTTATATGCAGTATCTAACACAATGCCTGGTACATTGCAGGGGCTCAATAATATTTTTTATATTAATGAAATCCATCCAGCTGCCCAAGCTAAAGACTTCTGAATCATCCTTCATTCTATTCTTCCCCTTCTTCTTCAGAACCAATTTTATAGTTACATGTATTCTAATTATGCAATTCCTCTTTTATTCACCTTTTTATTCTATCTTTACTGTATTGCAAAATGGCTTATACCCTCATGATTTCTTGCCTGAATTACTATAAAATTTTATCTATCTCCTTGCCTTTAGTTTCTTCACTCCCTGCCCTTACCACACTGTCTTCAAAGTTTTCATTTTCTATTGAAATCTGATCATGTCCTTCCCTTACCAAATAGAAACCAATGGTGTGCAAGGCTGAAATGAGAATTCGACTGAGTGAGCAGTGGTTCTGTTTTATAGTCTCTGAACAAAGATCTATTAAGGGAGGTCACTGGAGGACTCAGATAAAAATGTCAAAAGTCTCAGCTAATAGCAGAAGCTTTAGACAGGGAAGGCAATGGAGAAATGACAAAAAAGTAGAATGTTAAGAGAGAAGTTACCCTGGAAGTTCTGTTAACTCAGCTATAGGAAGATTATCTTGCTTATGTCTGCTTCTTTTATAGTCACAATGATAATGATGATATAATTTACATACAGTCCAATCCACCCTTTTTAGTATAAAGTTCCATGAGTTTTAGTAAACACATACCTAAATGTGATCTCTTCCACAGTTGGATCTAGCACTATTCTATCATCATCCAAAATTTCTCTTATATCTCTTTGTAAACTTTCTCCTATACTGTCAACCACTGGTATGCCCCAATGGTTTTTCCTTTTCTGGAAGATCACATAAATGGAATCAAACAGAAAAAAACTTTTAGAATCTGACTTCTTTCATTCAGCATAATGCATTTGAGATTCATTTATGCAGTCTGGTCTAACAACTGCAGTGTTTTAATTGTTCAGTACATGATTTCAACTATTCAATTGTTCAGTACCTGTTCCTACTGTCTACATCATACAGTATAAATTTATTAGTAATCACTTACCGAAATATTCACAACCTGATTCCATTTTCATGTTCAGATACTCTACTAACCTATGCCACCCATGGTTAATGTTCACGGTCTCTTGAACTCAACAGGTACTTTTATACTTTCATTTCCAAGCTTTTATTATTTATCTTTTCCTTTTAATATGTCCTTCCTCCTCTTTGCTCATTTAACATGCTCCAACAATCCTGCAACTACTCAGGTCATGTGTCACCTCACCACCATTACCAGCCACCCCCACCCCCACCCCCGACACACACACCAACCAGTTTTCCCTGTTCCTTAACCTCTATTGAGAAGTATGCCTGGAAATGAGGTAGCAGAGGCACAAATAAAGCGATCTTTAATATTCATACATATCACTCTGGTGGTGGTGGTGGCTGTGTACCAGACCTTCTGAGGTTGTAAATCTTTATGGGAGGAGAAAGCCTCATCTTTCTCCAGCGGAGTGACTAGCAGATTCAAACTGCTGATTTTGTGGTTAGCAGCCCAGCTTGTAATCCACTATGCTATCAGAATTCCTTTATAATATCACTCTATTATAATAACCTACCTCTATTATAATTTTAATTATACTGTATCATTAACTGTGTTCATGAGGACCCTGTACATAGACTAAAAGGCCACTGTCAGAACAGACAAGGGAATAATGTATGGTTTAAAATCAAGAAAGGTGTTTTCCAGGGTTGTAATTTTTCATCATATTTATTTGATCTGTATGCTGAGCAAATAACTGAGAAACTGGATAATATGAAGAAGAACATGGCATCAGGATTAGAAGAAGACTCATTAACAACCTGCGATATGTACATGACATAACCTTGTTGACCAGAATTGAAGGGGAATTAAAATTCTTTTCAATGAAGACCAAAGATTATAGCCTTCAGTATGGAATACACCTCAAAATAAACAAAACAAAGATCTTCACAATTGGACCAATAAATAACATCATGATAAACTGACTGAAGTTGTCAAAGACTTCAATTTGCTTGGATCCACAGTCAATACTCATGGAAGCTAAGGTCAAGAAATTAAATGACATATTACATTAAGACAAATCTTCTGGCAAAGACCTCTTTCAAATGTTAAAAAGCAAAGATATCTTAGCCATGGTATTTTCCATTGCCTCACAGACATATGAAAGTGGGACAATGAATGAATAAGGCAGACCACAGAAGAACGATGCATTTGAATTATGAAATTGGAGAAGAATATTGAGAGTACCATGGGCTGCCAAAAGAACAAACAAATCTGTGATGGATGAAGCACAGCCAGAATTTCTGCTCCTTAGAAGCCAGATGGAAAAAATCCATCTCTCATACTTTGGACATGTTTTTAGGAGAGACCAATCCTTGGAGAGGAGTCCTCATGTGGCACTGTGGGTTAATGAGCCAGACTGCAAAGATCAGAAGTTCAAGATCACTAACTGCTCCTCAGAAGCCCTATACAGGGTCGCTATGGATCGGAAGCGACTTGATGGCACTTAACAACAACAATAACAACAATCCTTAGAGAAAGACATCATGCTTGGTAAAGTGGAGGGTCAGCAAAAAAGAGGAAGATCATCTGCCCCTCCAAGAAGACAGAGTGATACAGTGGTGGCATCAGTGTGCTTAAATATAACAATAATTGTGAGGATGGCACAGGACTGGGCAGTGTTTTGAACAAAGGATCATTTCGAATTAGAACTGACATAACAGTACCCAACAACAACAATATATTTTATCATATTTTTTGTTTATGTGCCTGCTACATGGGGAAGGTTGTGTGCTTGTTGGTAGTAGACCATGCCTCTCTCTACCCCTCTAAACAAACAAACAAAAATCTCAAAGCCACAGCCACGGAACACCTCTCAATTAGAAGAAAAAACTACACTGATTTTCTTTTTCCCTGTCTCACTTCTGTTTGAATTGGTTTATTTTGATTAACATTATCATTAAAAATATTTATTAAAAGTATACTGAGCTGTCCCTTGTCTTGGGAAATTTTGAGGTAATTAAACTCATTTCAATAGAATAAAGAATTTCTTTTTACCTAACATTCAGCCCAGTGTTAAGAGGTGCAATGAGCATAGTATTCCACATGACTGTCTCAGCTAATTGCCAAATAAGGTTAACCTTTGAGAAGTTTTCTGATTCTTATTTTATAGCACTTTGGCATCTCACACCCCTTTAAAAAAATTAGAAGAATGCAGACTCATAAGAGCATTTCTTATAATGAAAATACCCAGGCTATTAATGATGTCTCAGATGATATAGGATATAAAGAAAACTTTATTTTGAACTACATAAAATGTATACTCCATTTAAAAAAACAAAAACATTCTGGAAAAATCATCCTTTTCTTCTTTTTGAAATGTTTGAATGTTAAGTATTAGTAAGGAGAATTAGTATTTGATGTTTCTTTCAAAGTAAAAGCTCGATATGAGATTCAGATAAAAATATACCTTTATTGAAAACTTTTTTTTAGAAACTTCCACAAATACTTTTCTATTACTGTTTATCAAACTTATAATCACTGTTCATTGAAATTAAAAATAACAAACATATATGTCAATATTAATATTTTCAGAATTAAGAAACATATTAGTAATACACCTGTAGTTACGTATACTCCAAAACATAATCATTCAAATACTAATATAAAATTGGTAATGGTTTGGATGTGGGATATCAATTTGTATTAAGTAAATATTTTGAATTATTTCCTTACCAAAAAAATTAGACATGTTCTACTGCAAATATATCTTCCTTGGGAGGAAAAGTAACTAAGCAAAATAGTTTCTACATTAATATATTTTTATTTGTCTTAGTCAATTCTAAATTTGTGAGACTAGTGTAGTATGAGCTGAGGATAACATTTCTTTTATAAGATAAAGTTTTGCTATTAAAATTAAAAGTACTGACAAGTTTTTAAGAAATGTAAATAAGGAATAATACATAATGAAACAAATTATTTCACATTGTGTGGAAGTCATAAGTAGCCATTATATATTTAATTCACTGAAGTCAGACAAATGTGAAGATTGTAGACATAGCAAATCTTTTCTTATCTATGTATCTATACATTACAATGGAGACCTGGTGTGGCGCTGTGGGCTAATGCACTGGACTGCAAAGTCAGTTTGAACCTCAAGGTCAGCGGGGTTCAAGCTCACCAGTTGCTCCTTGGAAACCCTATACAAGATTGCTATGGGAACTGACTCTACAGCACTTAACAACAACATATTACAATTTAAAAACCCCAAAACATAAATTGTAGATAAAAACATTAAAAGCCAGGCCAAAAGAAGACCTCTACTGAATAATAATGCATAAAAAAGAAATGATTTTTCTTTCAAACTAAACTATGTTTCTTACACTAACCACTCAACTAGATAAGCCTTTTCTGTTTTGCTTACTTGTGAGGTTTTACTATAAAAAATTAAATGTGTATGGTTCCTGCAAAATAGAAGCCCAATTACATTAAAACTCAAATTTTCAAATGGAAACTAAGAAGAGAAATAAACAGTATAGTTCTAATTGGAATAGCTTCTGGTGGTGGTAGTGGTGGTGGAGAAATAGTTTTAATGTTTTTAGTCCAAATTATTGCATCATTCTAATCTCTAATAATTAGGAAATTATGATGCACTGCAGATACACAATTATCTCTTAAACTTCCCAAGGCATTTCAGATATGAGGATGGTTCAACATTGTGGAATTTAACATTATAATATGGATTTATTTTAGTGTAAAGTACTGCCACAGGCAGCATAATTATTACACTATCAACTACTTTGTGATAAATTTCCATTTCCAAAGAATTATTTACTTAAACACATTCTATTTCCAACTATTGGCTTTACTTCTCAATAAAAGCATTATTAAAGCAAACCAAACCCACTGCCATTGAGAGTTTATCCCGACCAACAGCAACTCTACAGAGGGTTTCTGAGACTGTAAATCTTTAAGGAATCTTTTTTCAGCAGTGCTGCTGGTGGGTTTGAAACTGACCTGGAGGTTAGCAACCCATTGCCTAACCCATAGCACCACCAAGACTGCTTTCTAAAGATCATTGTGAAAGAGGTCTATCTAACTTTAAAGTCTTCTTTTTGTAATACTATACTATATACAGACCATCAGAAGTTTTTTAAAAGGACAAAAAAGGTTCCTGGGTTACAAATTTAAGACTTAATAAAATGCTCAAGCTACATGCAGGTTTGCAAAGAAAATGTTCACAAACCCTTAATTATAATGACACTAATGGAGCCAATATATACTGCATATATTAATCCTTAGATTACAACTCTTAATCCAGGTATTAAAGAGTTTACATGTCCTACAGTAGTTTGGCCTTCAGAACAAAAACTGGCTAGAGAATACCTATCACCAGTGAAAATGTCCTAACCTCTTATTTAAATGCTATGGATACAGACAGTAAAAGGAATATTAAGCTAGTTTACAATATCCAGTCGCTCCATTAAGTCAATTGTACTGTGATTGTTTTTGAGACTCTTCTCCAAGCTCAAACATGTTAGTCAGGCTTACTCTTCAAGTCTTTCAAGTTGGGACTTATATTAAAAACCAGTGCCAAGCAAGAAGTTTAAGTAAAACAGAAAACTTTCATAGAAACGATTATGGGAGTTTAAGCAGATTGTAAATTTATTCCTCATCACTACATCAAGTAGTAAAACCAAATGTTTTCATTGAATTTATAATTTATTTTCGGTTTTAATTTCTTCTTTGATGTGATGGTTAATTGAAAGTATGTTTATTAATTTCCAAATGTGTGGGTATATTGTAGGGTTTTTTCCCCCTAAACTGATTTCTAGAATTAACTGCACTATGGCCAGAGAGCATAATTTCAACCCTCTGAAATGTGTACAAAATGTACTTTAGAATCTAGAATATGCTTTTTGTGAAGAAATTAATTGTGTAATTGTTTGTGGCAGTATTTTATGAAATACAAAGTATGAATTGAGCCTTAAAATCTTACTAGTTTTTCATCCAGCCTATTCCCAATTATATGGAGCTCTGGTAGCATAGTGGTTACAAATTGGGCTGCAACCTTTAAGGTCAGCAGTTCAAAACTACACGCTGTTCCATGGGAGAAAGATGAGGCTTTCTGCTCCCGTAAAGGTTTACAGCCTCGGAAACCCCGTACAGGGTCGCTATGGGTCGGAATCGACTTGACAGTACTATCAACAACAACAACATTCCCAATTACAGATAGTCTGTAATATGAATTCATGAATTTTTACATATTTGATATCTTTCAATTCTATGCAGATATTATTTTTTAAAATATGCTCCACTATCTTCAAAATTTAGTGTTACAAATATTTCTGATGCAATTCAAAAGTACTATCAGGATATGTCTAGGTGTGGATCTCATTCCATTCACCTTCCCCAGTACTCATTAGCCCTTTTAATCTAAAGACTAAAGTCTTTCTATAGTTTATATAAACTTTTATCTAATTTTCTGATAAATGCTCTCATGAACTGTTTTCACCTCCACAATTTTAGATATAGTATATCTCCTGGTTCTATTTATTTTTCCTCCCACAATTTTAATCTCCTCAGCTCTTTACCTTGAATTCTAAAGAAAAATTTTCAAGTTTATCTTCTAACCTGATGTTTTGCAATATACTAAAATGACTATCATTTTAAAATTTGAAAGTTGGATTTTTCATATCTAAGAGCTCTTTTGTTCTCTCAAATCATCTATTATTACCAATTTTTTATTTTGAAAACATTTACACCTATAGAAAAGTTGAATGTGCAGATAAATGGTTATTTATCTTTTTGCCTCAGATCATTACTTCTGGTGATCATTTGCTTCTGTTCCATTTATTATTAGAATGCTATAATACACTAAGTATTAATTAGAAGTTTTCTTTTTTAAATACCTTACTTTTGTGGTAAGTTTGTTTTACAGGAAGTCATATGCTCTGATGACAAAGACTAGTCCTTTTTTGAACAATTTTTTCACAGAATTTAAGGAGATACTAATTTTGGGGTTTATACACGACACTGAGAATGGCTATCTCCTTAAGAATAAGGCAACTGCTGCCAAATGTAAGGAAGCACTAACCGTCAGGTTCATCCACGTGCCCAGTTTGAACTTTCACAACCCTAAGAGTAAGCATCTACTTACACTTTGTACCCTAGTTACCTCTTTTGCCTCACCCTAGAGTTGGCCCTGCTGTGCACCCTGTTACGAGTCTTTTCATTTATGCTTCTTTCTTATTCTTATGTAGTAAACTGGAATGATAGTTCATCCTCTGCTGGGAGGTGAGAAGGTCACAGTTTGAGTGAATCTATTCAAACACTCTAGTTAATTTCCTTTTCCTCATGCAGTAAAAGTAAGCTCATCAGAGTTAGTGCACCCTAAAATGATCCTGTCAACATGCAGCAATAATACTCAGTTTTGCTCTCTGTTGCTAACTGCTTAGCCTTTATTTATTGTTAAGTTCGTTTGAATAGGTTCCAACTCATAGAGACCCTGCAAAGGGTTTCCAAGGAGTGGCTGGATGATTTAAACCACTGACTTTGTGGTTAGTAGTACACTGCTTTTCCTATAGTGCCACACCAGATTCCTTATATAAAACAAAACCAAACAAAATCCTCAAACCACTACCATCAAGTTGATTCTGACTCATAGCAACCCTATGTAGGGTTTCTGAGGTTGCAAATCTTTGTTGTTGTTGTTGTTAAGTACCGTCCAGTCAGTTTCAAATAATAGCGACACTATATAGGGTTTCTGAGGAATGAATGGTGAGTATACACTCTTTACTGGAACATAATAAAGTCTCTTCTTTCTCTCAGAGTCACTGGTGGAGTCCAACTGCTGACCTATGGTTAGCAGCCCAACACCTAACCCACAACACCACCAGGGTTCCTAGCCATTATATGCTGTTATTGTTAAATGTTCACACTCATAGTGACCCTGTATAGGGTTTCTGAGGAGCAGCTGGTGGGTCAGAATTGTCAACCTTATGGTTCGCACTCCAGTGCTAAACTTGTGAGTCATTCTTTATCAATAAATGTATTAAGGAACGAATTTGTCTTTGTACAGGGTTGCTAGCAGTCGGAACCGACGCCATGGCACATAACAACAAAGGAAAATGTCTATTCAATCCTCTGAGAAACTGTTGTTAGTTACCTTGAGTCAGCTCTGAATCACACTGAAGCTATGCACGACACTTCCTGAACCTGCCCAATCCTCATAATTGTTTTGCTTGAGAATACTGTTGCAGCCACTGTACCAATTTATCTCATGCATGGCTTTCCTCTTTTTTTCAAACCCCCCATATAATATTCTATCCCATGGACTGGTTCCTCCTGATAACATGTCTGAGGTATGTGACACGAAGTTTCGCCCTCCTGGCTTCTGAGGAGCATTCTGGTTGTACTTGTTCCAACACAGTTTTACTTGTCTGGCAGTCCACAGTACTGTTAATATTCTTCTTCAAAAGCATCAATTATTTTACAGTCTTCCTTATTCATTGTCCAGCTTTCACATGGAAATACCTTGGATTGGGTCAGGTAGCCCCAATCCTTAGTCCACAAACTGACATCTTTGATTTTGAGTATTTTAAAAAGGTCCTTTGCAGTAGATGCAATATGTCATTTGATTTCTTGACTGTGCTTCCATGAGTGTTGATTATGGATCCAAGCAAAATGAAGTACGGCAACATCAATCTTTTCTACATTTATCGTATTATTTATTAGTCTAGTTATGAATATTTTTGTTTTCTTTACACTGAGGTGAAGTCCATACTGAAGATTATAGTCTTTGATCTTCATCAGTTATGTAGTTTAAGGCCTCTTAACTTTCAGCAAGAATGGTTGCATCACTTGCATATCGCAGTTTGCTAATGAGTCTTCCTCTAATCCTGATGCCACATTGTTATTCATATAATACGGCTATCAGATTATTTGTTCAGCATACAGACTGAAAAAGTTTGGTGAAAGAATACAATACTGGTGCACAACTTTCCCGATTTTAAACAATTCAGTAACTCCTTGTTCTGTTTGAACAACTGACTGCTTCTTGGTCTGTGTACAGGTTCCTCACCAACACAATTAAGTGTTCTGGAATACCCATTCTTCACAATGTTATCTATAGCTTGTCATGATCCAGACAATCAAAAGCCTTTGCACAATCAGTAAAGGATAAGTAAGCATCTTTCTGGTATTCTCTGTTTTAGC
This sequence comes from Chrysochloris asiatica, assembly GCF_000296735.1. Lineage (NCBI taxonomy): Eukaryota > Metazoa > Chordata > Mammalia > Afrosoricida > Chrysochloridae > Chrysochloris > Chrysochloris asiatica. The sequence continues at coordinate 16,406,812 of NW_006408570.1, forward strand.
CAAGATCTATTTGACATCAGCAACAATATCCCTAGTTCCATATTCTAGTCTAAATCTTGCTTGAATTTCTGACAGTTCTCTGTTGATGTATTGTTGCAGTTGTTTTTAAATTACCTTTAGCAAAATTTTACTTGCATGTGCATTAATGATAGTGCTCGATGATTTTTGCATTCTGTTGGGTCACCTCTCTTTGGGATGGGCACAAATAAGGATCTCTTCCAAACAGTTGGTCAGAGAATTTTTGTTATGTGCCGTGGAGTCGGTACCGACTCATAACGACCCTATACAGGGTTTCCGAGGCTGTAAATCTTTACAGGAACAGAAAGCCTCAATTTTCTCCCACGGAACAGCTGGTAATTTTGAACTGCTGACCCTGAGGTTCACAGCCTGATTTGTAACCACTACGCTACCAGAGCTCCTTTTTCCAAATTTCTTGGCATAGATAAGTAATTCCAGTGTTGTATCACTTTGTTGAAAGATTTCAATTTGTATTCCATCAAATCCTGGAGTCTTTTTAGCAATGTCTTCAGTGTAGCTTGGCTTTTTACCTTCAGTACTATTGGTTCTTGAATCATATGCTACCTTTTGAAATGGTAACATCAACTATTTATTCATAGTACCATGACTCTCTGTATACTTCCCATCTTAAGCGTCATTTAATATTTTGTCAATAAATACTTCAATATAGAAATTTGAGGCTTGAATTTTTTCTTCAATTCTTTCAATTTGAGAAATGCCATGTTTGCTCTTCCCTTTTGGTTTTCTACCTCTTTGTACATTTCATTAAAATATCTGTCTTTATCTTTTTGAGATTCCCTGTGAAATGTTCTATTAAGCTCCTAGACTTCCTCATTTCTTCCATTTCCTGTAGGAACTGTATTCTGGAGAGCAAGTTTCAGAATCTCTTCTCTTTGTTCTTTTCTTTCTCTCCTGTACTTTAAATTATATTTTGCTTTCTTCATGTATGATATACTTGATGTCATTTCATTGCTCTTAGGGTCTTCAGTCATTAGTGTCTAATACATCAAATTTGTTCTTGAGATGGTCTCTAAATTCTAGTGGGATAGATACAAAGTCATATTTTGGATCTTATGGATTTGTTTTAATTTTTTTCACCTTCAGCCTGAACTTGTATATGAACAACTGATAACCTGCTCCACGGTCAGCTCCTAGCCTTGTTTTGGCTTATGATATGGAGATTTTCCACTGTCTCTTCCCACAGTTGTAATCATTTTGAATTTTGTGTATTTCATCTGGTGATGTCCATGTGAATAGTCACCTTTTATTTTGTTTAAAAAAGATATTTGCAATGGATAATTCATTGATCTTATAAAATTCTTTAATGCAATCTCCAGCATAATTTCTATCACCAAGACCACATGTTTCAACTACTGATCCTTCCTCTTTGTTTCTAACCTTCACATTCCAATCACTGGTAATTATTAATACATCTTGATTACATGTTAGATCAATTACAGACTAAAGAAGTTAGTAGAATTATTCAATTTCATCATCACTGTCTTTAGTTGTTAGAGCATAAATTTGGATAACAGTCAAGCGCTGTCATGTAGGTTCCCACTTACAGTGATCCTGAATGGGGCTTCTGAAGAGTGGCTGGTGAGTTTGAACCATCAACCTAGCGGTTCTAAACGACCTTGCAGCCCAGTGCTTATCCTACAGCACCACACCAAGGCAGATGGATATTATCCTATCAAGACAGCACTGTACTTCAAGATAGGTTTTGAAATTTTTTTTTTTAATGATGAATGTGACATCATTCCTCTTGAATCTGTTGCTGCTGGCATAGTGAACTGTATGCTTGTTGCTGTTGCTATTGTTATGTGTCATGGACTGAATGATTGGCTGATTCAAAATGCCTAATATCAGTCCATTTCAACTCACTAGTGCCTAGAATGTCAATCTTTATGAATTCCCTTTCACTTTTATAGTTTACAATTTTCCTAAATTCATAGTTCATGCATTCCATTTTCTGATTATTAATGGATGTTTGCAGCTGTTTCTCCTCATTTTGAGTTGCTCACTTCAATTTTGTTTTCGTTGTTGTGAAGTGCCGTCGAGTTGGTTCCAATGCATAGCGACCCTGTATAGGGTTTCCAAGGAGCAGCTGGTAATTTAATTTAGTTACTCCAAAATATAATGATACAAAATAACAACCTTGCAAAATCACATTTAATTATTGTACAATTTTATTTTAAAATGTAATTAGCATTTTAATTAGTTGGATTTTTTTTAAACAAAAGTTCTTATTTTCACTCCCCTGTTGAGCACACTTTCAAGAAGAAAACTCTTGATACAATGGATGCTGTTCTTTTCAGTTTATAAAGGCCTTAGATTAGGTTAATGCTACATGTATGTCTGTTAGATTCACACCATTTGGGAACTAGGACCAGCACTAGGGTGAGGCAAGTTACTTATCAAGAGGCATCTACTTTTGTTGTTGTTAGGTGCTATCAAATCAGTTCCAACTCACAGTGAGCCTATGTACAAAAGAAGAAACCACTGCCCTGTCCTGCGCCATCCTCACAATTGTTGCTATATTTGAGTCTATTGATGCTGTCATTATGTCACTCCATCTCACTGGAAGTCTTTCTCTATTTTGCTGATTTTTATAAGCATGATGTCCTGCTTCAGGGACTGGCTCTTTCTGACATGTTCAAAGTCCAAGGAATGAAGTACTTCTACCAAGACAGATTCATTTGTTCTTCTGGCAGTTTTATTGTTAAGGGCCATCAAGTCAGTTCCAACTAATAGCAATCCTGTATAGGGTTTCCAAGGAGCAGCTGGTGGGTTTGAACTGCCGACCTTATGGATTGCAGTCCACTGTTGATCCTACAGCAGCTTGTTTGCTGTTGTTAAGCGCTGTCAAGTCAGTTCTGACCCACAGTGACCCTGTATAGCATTTTCAAGGAGTGAGCTTGAACCACCAACCTTGCAGTTCAAATGGCATTGCAGTCTGGCACATTAACCCACAGCACCACACATAGGATCATGTAAATGTAGAACTCACAATTCCACCAACCTGATAGTATGCACTTCTTAAAAATTTGAGCCTTAGGAGCCGCTCCTGTTTCGCTCTCATCTGAGCACTAAAGTGTATATATTAAAATATTTGTCAGACTTAACATCACCCAAAAAAAACAACAAAAACAAATAAAACACACTGCCATCAAACTGATTTCTATTCATAGCTACCTTACAAGACAGAATCAAAAGGTTCCATTTGATTTCCTAGGCTGTACTCTTTTTGTTTTGAAATTGAGTGAAGGTTTAAAGTTTTACATTCAACAAATCATACACTTTGTTTCATCCCAATGATTGCAATTCCCACCATGGAACAATAGTTATCCCACTCTCTCCCTGTGATTCCTATTTCCATTCCACTTGCCTTCCCTTTCCACCCCATCTTAAACTTAGCCTTAGGTAAATGTTGTCCTTTTGGTGTTTAATTATTGAGCATTGTCTGGTGAGCATACCTTACCAGTGTCATTGTCCCCACTATATAACTATCTATTGCTTGGCTGAAAATTGGGCTTCAAGGTTTACATGAAGAATGGTAGAGGGCCATAGTCTCAGGTTCATCCAGTCTCTTTCTTACCAGTAAACCTGGTCTTTTTTAAAAAATAATTTGAGTTCTGTACTGTATTTTCTCCCATTCTATACAGGACTATCTAATGTGACCTCTTTCAGAGCAACTGCTAGGCTGTAATCTTTATGGGAGCATACTACTTACTGTATCTTTTTCCTGCTGAGAGGAAGGCAGGTTAGAACAACTGACCTTTCAGTTAAAACCCTTTGGTTGGCAGCCAAGTGCTTAACTACCATGCAGTTGGGGTTCCCTATATCACCCATGTGAAAGTTAAAGTTCTGTGTCAACTTGACTGGCCCAGGATTCTCAGTGTCTTGGCATGTGAGATGCATGATGATATCTAATATAATATAATCACCTCTATGATGACACCTGAAATGAGCAGCTAGTCAAGTGAAACGAAGTATCAGAGGTGTGGCCTGCTTGCAATATACTGGGCAAAGTTTGCTGCTTTGTTGCTGGGTCTGGAATCTGCATCTGGCTCACCATCTAACCTCCAGTTCTTAGGACTTGATCAAGTGACCTGCTCTACTGCCTGCTGATCCTGAGAGTCACCAGCAACCTGCCTTTTTACCTGCCTGTCGCTGCAGGTAAATGAGTCATAGTCTCCAGCCTGACATCTGACCCATGCACTTTGGACCTGTTCACCTCCACAACTGTGTGAGTCATTTTCTTGGTATAAACTTTATATATATATATATGCTTCACTGATCTGATTTTGCTACTCTAGAGAACCTAGTCTATGAAAACCCATATTAAAAAAAGTATATAACTCAATTTCCTTAACAGTAATTCCATGCTCTGAAAATGAACATATCTTTTCTGACACCATTACATAGATATTGTGAACTGACCTTGAAAGAAATATGAGGGACTTTTAAAAATTTATAAAAAATGGCATTATTTTTTAATTTAATTTTTAATGAAGTACTTGATGCCCTCTCATACTACTCAGGAAGCTTGGTGGCTTGCAGGATAAGCAATGGACTGTGAATCACAAGGCTGGCAGTTCGAGTCCCCCACCTATACTGGAAGAGAAAGATGAGATGTTTTGCTTCTACAAAGATTTACAGTCTCAGAAACCCTATACAGGGTCACTGTGAGTCAAAACTGACTTAATGGCACTTAAAAACAATAAACTATTCAAATTTTGATAGTCTGGGATTTTGTGCTTATGATTTTTTCCTGTATGTGTATATTTGTATATTCTATTGCATTGTTTACAGACTTCATATGCTTAGTTGCAAAATATTCTGGTAATTTCCCTTCAACATTTGCATGATTGGTTTTAAATTTTCATTTTTAAAAGACTGTTTCAAGCAGACATTATTCAGATTTTTTCATAAAAGGGATAACAAGATTTGTGCTTATTTGCATCTCTACCAAAACTTACATTTTAAGTAAGGATTCATGATTACTGTTGCTGTTAAGTGCTGTCAAGTCAGTTTCAAATCATAGCAACACTGCACAGGATTTTTGAGAAGCTGCTGGTAGGTTTGAACCACTGGTCTTATGATTAACAATTCAATGCTTATCCTATAGTGCCAAATCCAACCCACAGTGCTCCTGTACAGGGTTTCTGAGGAACAGCTAGTGAGCTTGAACCACTGACCTTGAGGTTGAAACCAACCTTGTAGTCCAGGACATTAACCCACAACACCACACCAGGACCCCACATTCATAATCTACCAGGATCTATGGTTGCTGTTGTTAAGGGCCGTTGAGTCGGTTCCAACCCACAGGTGACCATGTATAGGGTTTCCAAGAAGCGACTGGTGTGCTTGAACCACCGATCTTGTAGTACAAATGGCTTTGCAGTCTGGTTCATTAACCCACAGCGCCACACAAGGACTCCAGGATCTATGGTAGAGCCTGCTAAACTAATTGTCCCTAATATCCATTCCACCCTTTTTCCTATTTTTTCTTGTAATTTTTTCACTTTTGATTGTTACTTTAGTGAAGATTTACAGACAAGATCATCAGTTTTACATTTAACAAATCATATACTTTGTTTCATCTCAATGATTGCAATCACCTCCATGAGATAACAGTTATTCTACTTCCTACCTGTGGTTTCTATTTTCACTCTACCCTCCTTCCCATCACTTCTCAACCCTAGGTAAATGTTGACTTTTTAATTTTGAATGAACAACCATGCCCCATGGTGAACTGGTGAGCATAATTTACTAGTGCTGTTATCCCTTCTATCTACTGCTGTTTGGCTGAAAATTGGGCCATGAGGGTGATTTTGTTCCAGACCTGAAAGGTGGCCCGTGGTCATAAACTCAAGTTCCTCCAGTCTCTTTCTGACTAGTAAGCCCAGTTTTTGGTTTTTGTTTTTTAATCTCTTTCTTTTTTTATAATTTTGATCTTTGTTCCTTATTTCCTACAACGCCAACTGGGACTTTCTAATGTGATACTTTTCAGAGCAGTTCATAGTGATAGCCAGGTTATCATTTACTTCTTCTGCTCTAAGAGCCATGGAGACTGATGTTCAAATGTTCCCTTAGTCCACTGGACTGATTCCAAGCATCTTTAATTCTCATCACTCTTCCTTCTTCCACACATGCAGAGAACAATGGTTGCACCTCAGATGGCTAATCATGAGCTTTTAAGATTCCAGATGGTACTTATCAAAGTAGGATGCAGAAAATTGTCTTTGTGTTATGCCAGTTGACCATGGTATCCCCTGAGACTATGGCCCTGACACACCAGAGTCAGGAATTCACTGCCTTAAGATGTTTGGTAATATAAAACAAAATTTCATCACTTTGCCCCCGGTATGCTCTTGTAGCGTAGTGGTCACTAACTGGGTTGTGAACCTCAGGGTCAGCACTTCGAAACTACCAGCAGTTCAGCGGGAGAAAGATGAGGCTTTCTGCTCCTGTAAAGATTTATAGCCTCGGAAACCCCATAGAGGGTCGCTATGAGTCAGAACTGACTCCACGGCACATAACAACAACAACATGCTCCACCACATTCATAGGTGTGTTTGCAGCAAAGGTAAATAAGTATGTACAAATATCCTTTTCAAACATTTATATATTTGTGGGTATTCTCCCACTCCCACTCACAGCCTTTGTATTTGTCTCTGTATCTACCCAAAGAACACTGATGTTCCAGGGTTGGGTATAGAATATGATTTACCTCTATCCCCTTTAACTCTTGCATACCTCCCTGTGAATTCATCATTCTTCTGTCAACCGCCTTCTGCTTGTATACTGCTCTTCTGCTACCCAAGCTATGTGAATTACTAACCCTATAGCCAATGAATTACTCTCCCTTCCCTCCTACCCTTGTTAACAATCAAAGAAAGTTTCTTTTATCATGAAAACTTTTTCTTCAGTTTTGACAACAGTGGTCTTATACAATATTTATTCTTTTGTGATTAACTTTCACTCAGTATGATGCCGTCCAGGTTCATCCATGTTATGATGTGTTTAAAAGATTCACTGTTTCTCTTCAACAATGAATAGTATTCCATATTGTATCTACCCAAATGTGCTTATCCATTCTTTCAATGAGAGGGATTTAGGCTCTCTCCATCTTTTTACTATTGTGAATAGTGTTGCAATGAACATTGGTGTGCATATATCTATTCATGTCCTGGATTTTATTTCTTGTGGCTATATAGCAAGTAGAGGGATTGCTGGGTCATAACATTATTTCTATTTCTAACTTTTTAAGGAAACTCCACCCCATTTTCCATAGTGGTTGTAACATTTTACAGTTCAACCATCAGTGTAGGAGGGTCCAAGTCTCTCCATATCCCCACCTGCATTTGTTGTTTTCTATTTTTTGAACTCTGCTATTAATGCTGGGGTGAGACTATATCTCATTTTTGTTTAGAATTGCATCTCTCTAATGGCTACCAATGATCGTGAACATTTTTTCCAATGGTTGTTAGCCACATGAGTGTCTTCTTTGGTGAAGTGAATCTCCCATTTTTCAGTCATTCTGAGCCACTCAAAAGTTGTGAGCCCCAGGAAGGAGCTATCTACAATAATCCCTGCTCCAAATCTGCAAAGTCAGCGCTGGCCAGCCATGAACTAGCTCTCATTAATAGATGTGGCTGCATGGAGGCCTGGGGCAGAGAGAAAAAGGAAGGGTAAGGAAAGAAAGGAGGCTGGTGATCTGTACTGGTCCACTGGATACGACATGGCCATCATGAACTTTTTCAGGTAGCTGTGAAGGGAAGAGGCCATTAGGTGGCAAAGCAAACAGCTTATCAGCGGAGAGAAAGCTGATGGCTTTCATTTTTCACTGTATTGGCTGGTTTGTTTGTTTTCCTTCTTCTTGACTAACTTGATGGGAGATAGCAACTGTGGCCATACAGACAAGCCACAGCCATACCCTCTGGAATCCTACCAATTGGACAAGAGCTAATACCACCTGCTATATAGCAGAGCAGCAACTACAACAATGAACAGAGAATGTTGCACAAGCCCATATCCATCACACACACCAAGAGGCAGGTGATGAATGCCTAAGGATACACCAACATACACTGCTCAACTTAATCCAAATACAACACCACAAAGCCTAGATAGCAGCAGAAAATTTCTGTTCACATGCAGAAACAAGACAGAGTACCTCAAATAACAAAGAGGCAGTACTAGAAAATGTTTTTGAGTTGGAAGAGGCACTGGAACCACCTGAAAAAGTATTTGTTGTTGTTGTTAAGTGCCGTCGAGTCGGGTCCGACCCATAGCGACCCTGTACTGGGTTTCCGAGGGTGTAAATCCTTACGGGAGTAGAAAGCCTTATCTTTTTCCCGCAGAGCGGCTGGTAGTTTCGAACCGCTGACCTTAAGGTTCGCAGCCCAATTCGTAACCACTACGCTACCAGAGCTCCTTAAATATCATTTAGGAGAATGATATTTAGTTACATTGAAATGATTGACAGAAAGGTTGAGGAAAACAAAGAAGAAGTCAGGAAAGGGCTACAGAAACAATCAAACAAAATAGATAAAACACTGGAGACAATACAAAACCTGCAAACAGAAATCCAGATGATGAATACTAAGATATTATCAATGGACAATATACTGAGAGGACAAACGCGTAGATCTGAATCAATGGAAGCCAGAATTAGTGAGCTGGAAGACATATCTCTCAATGCTGGTAAGCTAGAAGAACAATCAGGAAAAAAAAAAAGAAGAAAGTCTAAGATTCATGTAGGACAACATGAAGAAGAATAACCTACTACAGGTGATTGGAATTCTAGAACAAAAAGATACAAAGGAAAGCACAGAAAAGATTGTTGAAGAGCTGCAAGATGAAAATTTCCATAATATCATGAAAGAAAAGAAGACAAGTATTCAAGAAGCTGAATGAACCTACAGCAGAATAGACTCCAAAAGAAAATCACCAACACATATCATAATCAAACTCTCCAAAATCAAAGACAAGGAAAGAATCCTGAGACCAGCTCGGAAAAGCTGAAATGTTACTTACAAAGGAAAATCAATAAGATAAAGCTCTGGTTTCTCAGCAGAAATCATTTTGGCAAGAAGATAAAACTCTGAAAGACAAACAACTGCCAACCAAGAATCATATACCCAACAAAACGGTTTCTCAAATATGAGGGTGAAATTAGAACATTTCTAGATAAATGAAATTAAAGGAATTTGTAAAACCTAAGCCAACATTACAGAAATACTTAAGGGAGTCCTTTGGGCTAAGAACCAACAACATTAAACAACTAGAGACTGATATATAGCAACACCACCCAGAATTCAATTTAGGTATAAAAGTAAGCAGAGTGAAACAAAACTACAAAACTGAAAATTGTTATTGTTAAGTGCCATTGAGTCTATTTCAACCCATAGTGATCCTGTATAGGGTTTCCAAGGAGCAGCTGGTGAGTTTGAACCGCAGACCTTGCAGTTCAAACGGCTTTGCAGTCTGGCATATTAACCCACAGCGCCATACCAGGACTACAAACTGAAAATAGGGTCTACCAATTTATAATGAAGACAACTACAAAGTAAAAGAGGGAAAAGTATAATTACAGAATTCCCAAAGGTGAGGAAGTAAAGTAGATTTCAAGATAAAGCAATCTGTTTTAAAACAGGGAAGAAATTACTAAATTACAAGGTAACCACAAAGAAACTTAGTACACCATCACATCAAATACAAAAAAAGGAAAATACATGAGGATTTTGTAAACTTTAAAACTATGAAGAAACTGAAAAATAAGCACAAAAACATAAACTCAGCAGAGGAAAACACACAGAACAAAGACACCAGCAGCACAACAAAATGACTGCAATCAGTTCATATCTACCGATAACTATGCTGATTTTTAATGAATGTAAGATACTAGTCAAGAGATAGAGAATAGCAAAATGGATAAGAAAACAGCATCCATCAATATAAAGTCTACAAGAGACACACCTTACACACAATGACAAACATAGATTAATTAAATTTTAAAGGAAGGAAAAAAATTTATCAAACTAAAGACAGTTCTAAAAGAGTAGGAGTGGCAATATTAATCACTGATAAAATAGACTTTATAGCAAAAACCAGCATAAGAGACAAGGAAGGACATAAATTTATAATTAAAGGATGAATTGTACAAAAGGATATAACTATAATAAATATCTATGCTCCCAACGTGAGAGTCTAAATATATATAAATCAAACTCTCATAGAACTGAAGAAAGAAACAGATAACTATATGATAATAGTAAGAGATTTTAATACACCATTTTCAAGAAAGGACAAAACAACTAGAAAGAAATGAAACAAAGACTCAGAAGAACTAAACAGTACAATCAATCAAAACCTCATATATTTATACAGAGCACTCAACACAACAATACCACAATACACATTCTTTTCCAGTGCACAAGAAACATCCTCCAGAATAGATATTATGTGAGGCTACAAAGCAAGTCTCAATAAAATTTAAAACATCAAAATACTGCAAACCATATTTTCACATCACAATACTATAAAATTAGAAATCAACAAACAATAGGAAGATCAAGGTAACACCACCAAATACAAGGGAAATGAATAACATTCTGCTTAAAAGCTATTGGGTAACAGATTAAATTAAAAAATCAAATTAAAAAAATTCTTGAAGCAAAAGAGTGAAACACAACATACCAAAACCTTTGGGACAAAGAACAGAAGTGTTTAGAGGGCAATTTATAGTAATTAAACACATACAACCAAAAAAAAGAAAGAACAAAAATGAACACATTAACACAATATCTACAACAATAAAAAAAGACCAGCAAAGTAAACCTAGTCACCAGAAGAGAAATAACAAACTTTAGAGCAAAAATAAATTAATTAAAAACCAGAAAAACACTAGAAAGAATCAACAATACAAGAAGCTGGTTCTTTGAAAGGATTAATAAAATTGACAAAGCACTGGAAAATCTAACAAAAGAAAGGAGGGAGAACACACAAAAAAACACATATAAGAAACTCTATGCATGATGTCACACAGAACCAAAGGAAATAAAACCAATAATAACAGAATACTATGAAGCACTATACTCCAATAAATTTGAAAATCTAGAAAAAAATGGATGAATGCTTGGAAAAATAAGACCTAAATAAACCAAGAAAGACAGAATAGAAAACGCAAACAGACCTTTAGCAAAAGAAGAAACTGACAGGTCATTAAAAAAACTCCGAACAAAAAAAAAGTCCAGACCCAGATGGCTTCACTGGTGAATTTGACCAAACATTCAGAAAAGAGTTGACACCAATTTAACTCAAACTATTACACAAGACCTCTTTAAAGTGTTCAAGAGCAAAGATGTTAGCCTGAGGACTAAGGTGCGCCTGACCCAAGCCATGGTATTTTAAACAGTGAGTAAGGAAGACCGTAGAAGAATTGATACCTTTGAATTACGGTGTTGGAGGAGAATAATGAAAGGTGCCATGGCCTGCCAAAACTACCAACAGATCTGTGTCGGAAGAAGTGCAGCCAGAGTGCTCCTTGGAGGCTAGGATGGCCAAACTTAGTCTCTCATACTTCAGACATATTGTCAGGAGGGACCAGTCTCTGGAGAAGGAGATCATGTTTGGTAAGGTGGAGGGTTAGAGAAAAAGAGGAAGACCTCCAGTGAGATGGATTGGCAAAATGGCATCATCGATGGCTCAAGCATGACAACAATTATGAGGTTGGCCTTGGACAGGGCAGTGTTTTGTTCTGTTGTGCATAGGGTCGCTATGAGTTGGTACCAACCTGATAGCACCTAATAACATCAACAACAATTCCTGAACATAGAAATGGATGGAAAAATGTCACATAAATTTTATGAAGTGAGCATAAATAATCCTCGTACCAAAACTAGGTAAGAACATCACACAAAATAAAAATCATAAACTATTATCCCTCATGAACATAGATGTAAAAATTCTTCACAAAATCCTAGCCAATAGAACCCAACAAAAAATCAAGAAAATACTACACCATGACCAAGTGGGAGTCATACCAGGGATGCAAGGATTATTTAATACTGGAAAAGCAATCAACATAATCAACCATACAAATAGAAAAAAAGGGAAAGAACCACATGATCATATTGACTCATGCAGGAAAGGCATTTGACAAAATCTAACACCCATTCTTAAAAAAAATCACTCAACAAAGTAGGACTTGAAGGGAAATTCCTTAACATAATTAAGAGCATACATACAAAACCAATAGACAACATTCTCAATGAAGAGGAATTGAAAGCATTCCCTTAGAAACAGGAACCAGACAAGGATGTTCTTTATCACCACTCCTATTCAATATTGCATTGGAAGTCTTAGCCAGAGCTAAAAAGCAAAAAGGGCAATTGAAGGTATCCAAATTGGCAAAGAAGAAATAAAACACTATTTTCAGCCTTTGGTATGGATTACATCTCAATGTAAACAAAACAAAAATCCTCACCACTGGACCAATAAACAACACTCTTTTTAAAGGAGAAAATATGGAAGTTGTGAAGGACTTCATTCTTCTTGGATCAACTATCAACACTCATGGAAGCAGCAGTCAAGAAATCAAACGATGTATTGCATTAGGAAAATCAGCTGTACAAGACCTTTTTAAAGTGTTGAAGAGCAGAGATGTCAGCTTGAGGACTAAGGTGTGCCTGACCCAAGCTATGGTATTTTCAATAACTTCATATGCATGCGAAAGCTGGACAGTGAATAAGGAAGACTGTAGAAGAACTGATGCTGTTGAGTTATGGTGTTGGAAGAGAATATTGAAAGTGCCACGGGCTGCCAAAAGAACCAACAGATCCGTTTTAGAAGAAGTGCAGCCAGAGTGCTCCTTGGATGTCAAGATGGCCAAACTTTATCTCTTATACTTCAGACATGTTGTCAGGAAGGACCAGTCACTGGAGAAGGACATCATGTTTGGTAAGGTGGAGGGTCAGAGAAAAAGAGGAAGACCCCCAAGGAGATAGATTGCCAAGTGGCAGCATCGATGGACTCAAGCGTGGCAACAGTAGTGGGGTTGGCCCAGGATAGGGCAGTGTTTCGTTCTGCTGCGCATACGGTTGCTATGAGTTGGTATTGACTCAATGGCACCTAACAACAAAAACAAATTTTCAGATGATATGATCCTGTACAGAGAAAATCCCACAAAGATTCATAAAAAACATTATTGGAACTCATTGAAAGATTCAACAAAGTGGCAGGATACAAGATCAATATACAAAAATCATTTGGGGGGCATAAAAGATGGCAGACTAAGTAGAAAGGCTGTGTGGGCTCTCTACAGAAGGATATGGAAAACCAGACAAGACAGATATAAAGGATAGTCCTGGAACTCTGGGCTCGAGAGAAATGGATAGAAAAGTGGATTGAGTGCTTACTGGGACAAAAAACAAAACAAAACAAAAACCTTATGACCTAGCAACCCCTCTACTTGGTATATATCCACAAGAAATATAAGCCAGGACACGAGTAGATGTATGCACACCAATGTTGATCACAGCACTAATTGACAGTAGCAAAAAGATGGAGACTGCCTTAGTGCCCATCAATGGAAGAGTAGATAAACAAACTTTGGTAAAGACACACAATGGAATACTATGCAACCTTGATGATTAACAATGAATGTGTCAAATACCTCATAAAATGGATGAAGCTTGAGGACATACACTGAGTGAATTAGTCAATCACAAAGGACATCCCCTTCTAAGAATGAAACTAAAAGGGAAATTTCAAGCAGTCTACTATGCTTGCTGGTGATCGCCTGGGACTACTTGGGCGTGGAAATGGGGGAAATGCAGCAATGAAGACATGGGCTAAGTTTGGCCTGCTGACATCCAGATGAGAGAGAAAAGAAAAAGGACTAGCTGGTCTGAATGTTAGGGAGGTGTGTGAAGTCTTGAGCCCACGGGCAATGACCTAGCCCCTGGGTGCCAAAGCTGAGAGTGAAGCAGACAGCTGGTCTGAAGTGCTGGGAGGTGTGAGTGAACTCTCAAACTTGCAGCTAGTACCAATTTGACCTAGTGTGGATGGCTAGCTGATAAAACTCAAAAAAATGAAGACAAAAAAGCTTGTTAGTTGAGTAAATGTAAATTGCTACAATTTGATGAACTGAACCTTTGCTATGGAAGCAGTTGCTCAAAATTCCAACCGGAATGGAAGGATTCTTCATATCAAGGAACAACCTTGCTTCCTCAGTACACTGGGTTGATGTTGTTGTTGTTAAGTGCCGTCACGAAAACTCCGACCCATAGCGACCCAGTATAGGGTTTCCAAGGAGCAGCTGGTTAGCTTGAACCACTGACCTTGCAGTCTGACACATTAGCCTACTGCATCACACCAGGACTCCACACTGGGTTGATAGGGATGGGCAATTTAGACACTGATTATCAAAAATGGGGGTGGGAGTTATAAAGGCATAAAGTGGCTGGCTTACAAGCTTTCAAGAGCTGTGCTTAGGTTCAGGACGAGGACAATAAGGTAGAATCCCCACTGAATAGTTTTCTTCTTTTCCAGATGGATCTGGTGAAAGGGGAGGGAGGATGATAGTGATAGGATTTTATGACTCATTTGTGAATAACTGTTAGCAGGATTAACTGTGATTGTCACAACAGTAACTGTAGAAGATGTGTAACTAAAAGGGGGGAGTAGTTAATCTTTCATTTCACGAACAGACAATCCCAGAACCATCAAGAAGAAAGAGCATGAGATCCCTAATTAGAAAAGCGGTCACAGGAAAGACAGTGGCAGAGGCAGTGGCATGGAGAGACAGAGGCTCTAGGCCCTAGGCCCATGGAATGAGTACGGCTGTGTGCCTGCAGGCAGGAGGCTAGCTTGCAGAACGTGCCTTTGAGATTTTTAAATGAATATATATTTTTTTGTTTTATATGTTTACATCAAATATTTTTGCTTTGTTCATTTGTATGTAAACTAGAGGATTTAAATGGAGAAGCACAGGGAGGAAGTAAGATAACTGATGCTGCAGGGGAGGAATGTAATCACTGAGATAGATGAAACAAATCATATGACTTGTTGTAAAATCTGAGGATCTTGTCTATTCCACTTATGCTCGTTCTTCTTGATGATCCTGGTATCTTCCATCTCTGCTTGAGATGGTTCCTTTTAAACCTGGCTGATAGGCAAACTAACCAATCCCCAAACCTTACAGCCCTGTATACCTTATTTGTATGATCCCATCCAATCACTGTACAGGGTCGCTGTGAGTTGGAACCAACTCCATGGCACATAACCACTTCCACCACCACCCAATCACTTGCTGGGAATTAAGAAGTCTTTGTGTAGAAGAGCCATATCAAGTAAATTCAAGGCACCACAGTCAGCTTTATTACCTGTCAGGGTCCTGGTATGGCACAGCAGTATAGGCACTGGACTACTAACCACAAAGTCAGTGGTTCAAACTCATCAGTCACTTCTCAGAAACCATATACAGGGTCACTATGAATTGGAATTAAATTGACAGCACTTAACACCAACAACAGGACTTACAATGACCCATCCCAGAGGCAAAAAGAGAGACTCTCAATACCATCAAGAAAGAAGAACCAGAAATGGAGGGCATCTCTAGGACCTAAGGATACTATGAAGACAGACAATTGTGACGGTAAGAGACAGTAAGAAGTAGAGGCAGAGAAATGGCAGCAGCAGAGGCGGCAGAACCAAGAGACTGACATCAGGTAAAGTGGTGGGCTTCATGGTCCACAGAGTGAAAAAAACTGAGTGCCTTTGGATATTTAACGAGCAGCTTTGCCGATCCAAGGAACGAGAACTGAGCACCTTTGGGATGAGGCTTACTGGTGCAGCAAGATGTCTCTGGACATTTATTCAGCATAGTTAAAAGGGCTTTCTAACACAGATGGGGCAGGAAGTAGGCCAAGTGGCTGAAGGCTGGAGAGAGGTGTGCCTGTGAGCACCACTGAGAGGAAGCTGTTCTGACTGAGGAACTAGATCCTGAGTTGTTTCTGACCCTGAACTGTAAGATTCCCTAATAAACCCCCTAATTGTGAGTACGGTTGGCAAGTTCTGTGTGGCTATTACAATACATTAATGAACCCAGTAGAGAAGTAGAGAGTGCTGGGGGGATGGGCAGCTGGTATCAGACTTGGTAAAAAGGTTGGAGGATGGAGGCATATCTGACCTCTGCCTCACAGAAATCATCCTTGGGTGGCTGATGCTCATGATTTTTATTATCTTTCCCTCTTGTGAAGTTAGAGGTCAGATGCTTCTGCCACATCATTTTTATAGTAATTCTTGGAGAGTCCACACATACATTAACCAAAAGTAGGTGATTCAATCTAATTTGTTCTTAATCATTCACAAAGGTCAGCTACACTGAGAGATTGGTGACTTTGTACTATGGAGATAGGAAATTCCAAAACATAACCTGCTTTTGTAGGAGAAAACAGGCCTGATGAATTATCATGAAAATGGGTAAGTAAGGTAGATATACCATAAAGACAAATAGATACATTGAGGCTAACTTCTGTTTGTTCCTAAGATCTAACTGTATTCCCTGTGTAGGTTTCTGCAGTATGTGTTTTGTAACAAGCTATCTTTTCTTTTATTATGATAAATGAAAAGAAACACTCACATCCAAAAAATTTCAACCAAATGGCTTATTTCTATTACTCACAACCAAAAAAGTATCCTAGTATTACTGAGGAAGAGGCTATTCCAATAAGTAAATTCTACAGGTAACTTAATTACACATTTTTATACATCACAACACTTTGAGAGACCATTAATTTTTTTTTTTTGCTTTCCTAAATGGAATACTGTATTTGTTGTAAGGTGCCGTTGAGTTGGTTCTGACTCACAGTGACCCAAGTTAAATAAAATGAAACACTGCCCAGTTCTGGGCCATCCTCACAATCATTCCTAGGTTTGAGTGCATTTTTATAGCCACTGGATCAATCTATGCTAAACATAATGCTGACTCAAAGTTGTCAAAAAATGATAAATTATTTTAATATGTTTTAACACTGCAAAGTCTTCAGAAACTTCTGAGATATATAGGTTCATTCCTGTGGTGAATAAGCCCCACATTGCTGTGCTTTTACAATTATTTTTTTATCTTTTTTTCTCTGGGGCCATTTATCATTTTATGACTGTCAGTATGCCATTGATTCTAATCTACTACTTTATCTCACACATACTTGTGTAGTAAAGTGATTTCCAATTTTTTTTTTTTTTTTTTGGTTTGGCAATGGTCCACTTTTTTTCAAATGAAATCTTACCAGAACTCCAATATACAAAATCAATGTATGGGGACATGCATTGTGGAAGTGAATGTAGGGTCTAAGAGCTCTTTTGCTAAGGCTCCATACCTGGTGTCTGGTACAGAACATGGACGAACCTGATGGAATTCCAGGGCACAGACAGTTCGATACTGCTGCTTTACCCTAAAAGTGACCTGCTCTAATCTGAGGAGTACATTTTTTTTGTTTTAAGAAAATGTTATCTTGCCTTGTACATAAAAGGAGCCCTGGTGGTACAGTGGTTTAATGACTCAGCTGTTAACAGGAAGGTCATCAGTTTGAACCTACCAGCTGCTCCACAGGAGAAAGATGTGGCATCCTTCTGTAAATGTTATAATCCTTGAAACGCTATGTGGCAGTTCTACTTTGCCTTATAGGGTCACTATGTGTCACAATCTACTCAACAGCAACATGTCTACCTTATATATATGACCTACAGAAGGTAACAAAAAACAGGTCCATGATCTTATTACTTAGTAACTTCTATTCACATATAAGGGGGCCTCAAATGTTCATGGAAAAATGGATTTAAAATATAATCGAATTTTTCCATGAATGTTTTACAGCCAACTCGTATTACAGCAAACAAAAATAAAACTTATATAAAACTCAAAAATTAGAACACTATAGAAAAATAAAAAATGGAAGGAAATTCCTTATTCAATATTCTGCTTTCCTTCTATCCCACCATGAATTTCTCCTCAAAAGCTCAAAAGCAACCACTATTATTAAATAACTTGTGGTTCCTTCCACAATATATCAGTGCGCATAGGTATGCATATCTATATCTATAGATAGAAACAGATATGTAAGTTGTTATTGTTAAGTGCTGTCAAATTAATTCCAACTTATAGTGACCCTGTATAGGGTTTCCAAGGAGCATATGGTGAGCAAGAACTGCTGACCTTGTGATTCAAAATGACTTTGCAGCCCACCACATTAGCCCACAGTGTCACACCAGGCTTCCCCATGTGTTATGTATTGTTTTTCTTGTTGTTAAGTGCCGTTGAGTGGATTCCGACCCATAGCAACCCTGTATAGGGTTTCCAAGGAGCAGCTGGTGAGCTTGAACTGTTGAACTTGCAGTTCATATGGGTTTGCAGTTTGGCACATTAACCTACAGCGCCACACCAGGACATACATGTGTACGTATAAGGTTTGTTAAATAAAGCTTTATACATACAAACCAACAAAATCCACTACTGTGCAGATGATTCTGACTCATAGTGACTACAGAACAGAGTAGAACTGCTTCATAAGATTTCTAAGGCTGTAAATCCCTATGGAAGCCAAGTGCCACATTTTGCTCTCATTTAGCAGCTGGTGGGTTTGAACCCCCAACCTTTCATTTAGTATCTCTTTAATTACTGCACCACCAGGGTTCCTTATACATAAAAAAGGATTATATTCAGTCTGTTATATAACTTGTTTTTGTTTTTCATTTAATAATGTACCAGTAATTTTGTCTGCAAATCTTCACTCAATTCACAATAGTCAAAAACCAAAAAAAGGAAAATATATATTGAAATGGAAAAAAAAAAAAAAATTACAACAGTGGCATCAGAAGGGATTTGCTGGGCCCTGTGTTTTGGAATTCCAAAGGGGTTATTTTGATAGAGTTTGTCAAAGGACACAGAACAATTATGGAAGGTTATAATGAAGAAATATTCAGAAAACTGAAAACTGCACTGGTGAGAAAGAGGTCAGGAAAGTTGCATAGAGGAGTATTTTCCCATCACAACAAAGCACCTGATCATTCTTTGACGGCAGAAAGGGTTGTCCTAGGCGAATTAAACTGGGAAACCTTACCCTATCCAGCCTAAGCCCACAACCCTGATCTTTCCCCTTCAGACTTCTTTTTATTCCCCAACTCAAAGATCATTTAAATGGAACACTATTTGAGTCCCTCAAGAATGCCAAAATTACCATTTTGATGTGATATAAAATAAAAAAGCAGTGAATTCTTCTAGTAAGAGTTAGCGAGATGGAAACATTGCCTTCAGAAGTGTACAGACCCCGATGGAGGATATGGTGAAAAACAATAGCTCCATATTTTTATATTCTTGCTTAATAAAAGTAGCTGTGATTCTGTAGAAAAACAAATAAATAAAAATACTATACCAGTAAAGGCTAACAAAGTCGTTTCTTAATTTGGAACATAATGCATGGGTCAAAAAAGCACAAATATAAATGACAAGGATTGAAAAAAAATATCCTACCTTAGGAGAAGTTGAGAGATCTCTTCCAATAGAAGCAACTGTGTTTTCATTTCCTCCTCCAAGCTTTGGTGATATGACTGGTGGGGCTGGGGCCTTTCTTTTTGCTTTCTTTTCAACTTCTAGTTCTTGAGCAGGATTTATCAAATTGTTTGGAGAGGGAGTTGGTTTAGGTTCATAAAAAGGATTTGACCTGTAAGTGAAAGAAAAATTATTATCAAATGATTCTCTAAAATAGTTTTTCCTGACTGAAATAATAAAACACAATCATTTAAAAAACTAGAAAATGACAAAAAAACTCAACCAGTGATAACCTACAATTCAGAAACAATCACTATTAATCTTTTTGGTCCATTTCTTTCCAAATGAAAATAAAATATCCTATTAAAAAGTATTTAAAACATTTTTTCAACAGAAGGTCAGGTACAGATCTATTGTATACAGAGACATTTAGGAAAATGTTTACAGCAATAGAAAATTCTATTCATTTTGTAAGCTCAAAGAAAAAGAAGTAAGATGCAGAAATGCCAATTTGTTTTCTTTTTCACATTTCCTTCCCAAATATTTTTCTTGCCTTTTATTTCTTCCTCTGAGTTAAATTCCTTTCTCACTATGGAACATCTTTTAGTAGTGCATTCTGTAAGGTTCTGTTAATAGGAAATTTTCCCAGGCTTTGAGAACTCTTATTTCAATGTCTCTATAAAATGATAGTGTAGCTGGGTAGAGAATTTCAGTTGTCAATGTATTTATTTATTTCAACATTACTGTCTGCTAATTTCCATGTTATACTGATAAGTCCACTGTAACTCTAATACTGTTGATTTATAAATTATCTTTTATATCTGGTTGATGTTAAGATTTTTTTTTTTTTCCGGACTATTATGATGTGTTTGTTGTTGTGTGCCATTAAGTTGATTCCGACTCATACCGGCCTTACATAGAGTTTTTGAAAGTGGCTGGTAGATTTGAATTGCTGACCTTGCAGTTAGTAGTTCAATACTTATCCTAGAATGCCTCACTAGGGCTCAAATGTTCAGGTGTGGGTTCTTCTCATTGATCTTGTTTTAGACTCCTTGTATTTCCTGAGTCTGAAGAAAAATGTGTTTCATCGGTTCCAAAAAACTTAAGTCATTGTGTCTTTGATAGCCTCTATTCTATTCTCTACTTTAGAAAATCTTATTAAATATATGTTAAATTGTCAAAATATTTACTCCATATTTTTACAAATCTTATTCCTTCTGTGCTACATTCTGGATAATTCCCTCACATTTACGATCTGGTTTCTTTTTTATTTCTCTCTTTATCTGTCAGTCTAACCTAATGCTCATCCTCTATGAATTTTTAATATTAATAGCGTTATTTCTTGCTGTCTGTCTGTGTGCATAATAGGATATAGAATTTTGAGTCATTAATCATTTAAACTTATTATTTTATAGGTTCCATCTGATAAATCTATTATTTAAAATTCTTACATGTATAATCATGCTGCTTTTTTGTCTGCTGATTCTTTCTATTGGAAAACTGTTTCCTTATGTGTTTTGTAATTCTAGATTGTCAATTCAGGGCTTAATCTGAGGAAATTCTGTGTAGTCTAAAAACCGGGAGTGCCTCTCTTCAAAGTATTTTATGCTTGCACTTGCCAAGTATTTTAGGACCCACTTTACAATATTTTTAGTTTGGGGGTTCCCAAACCATAATGTAATATGAAAGGATGGGTATATGTTTACAAATTCTTTGGAAAAACTTCTTTTCCTATCAAGAGTCTAGGCTCAGGAGAGAAATTTCCCTGTTAACTTCCTTTATGGGTTGTTAAGCACTGTTGAGTCAGTTCTCACTCAGAAATCCTACATAGGGTTTCCAAGGCTGTATATCTTTGCAGGAGCAGAAAGCCTCATCTGTCTTCTGTGGAACAGCTAGTGGGCTCCAATTGCCAACTTTATGGTTTACAGCCCAGTGCTTATGTTGCAGAGCTACAGTTGTTGTTGTTCGGAATTGCCGTCGAATCAATTCCGACCCACAGCAACCCTGTA
Source organism: Chrysochloris asiatica (assembly GCF_000296735.1). Lineage (NCBI taxonomy): Eukaryota > Metazoa > Chordata > Mammalia > Afrosoricida > Chrysochloridae > Chrysochloris > Chrysochloris asiatica. The sequence continues at coordinate 16,428,397 of NW_006408570.1, forward strand.
TAGGGTTTCCAAGGAGCAGCTGGTGAGCTTGAACCATCAACCTTGCAGTTCAAATGACTTTGCAGGTTGACGCATTAGCCCACAGCGCCACACCAGGACTCCTCAGAGCTACAGTGCTCTCCTCTTTATTGGTAGATGGTCATTTTTTCTACACGATTGCATTAAAGATACAACAGAAAATCCCTAAATTGAGTTATCTTCATTTAATGCTTAATACCCTATCTTTTCTTGATAAAATTTTCTACATTGTTTTTTGCTAATTTGTCTTTGTCACATAATGTGAGCTCTTATTTATCAGCTGACCTACATAAGCAGAAAGTGTTATCAGAAGTATCATGTTAACACAAGTATCTTGCACTTTCAGATTTTACCCTTTAAAAAATTTAAGTCTGAGGACTTCCAGCAAGATGGAGGACTGGGCAGATACATTACATAGACCCTCTATAACAAAGACACAAGAGACCAAATAAAACAGACACAAATGATAATCTTGGAACACTAAACTTCAGAAGAAAGGACAGAGTTGTGGATTAACTAACAACTCGGAAGAGAAGCTTAACAAAATGTAACAGAGGGGACAGATTGATGAACTGACTGCTGGCCTGATGCAGTGTGGCCATCTTGAACTTCTACAAGTAGCATTCTACTAAGACAGAGGTTTGACAACACAAATACATTCCAATGGCTGGCTATGAGAAAGGTGGATCTTCCCTTGTTCCTCACGTCCTTCTGGTGAACAGAATAGTGGCCAGTCCCTATCCACATCCAGCCATATGCTTGTCGCCAATCAGTTCCAGGTGCACCTTCCCAGACTCTGGAGGCACCTAAACTCCAAAGAATGACCAGTAGAAAGGGTAATGCCAGACCTGGCCACTGCTAATAAGCCAAGAACTCCTTCCATAACTAGTCACCCACCCCCAGCTGCCCTCTAGACCCAAGAGTTCCTTCCAGGTACAAGCAACTTGACTTTAGCTGTCTTCTGAGACATCAGGAACTACTTCCAGATCACGTGTCCTGACCCCAGACAACACAGGAATATCACCTAGGACCTGATTTTCGACACCACCATCCACATCCCCAGGAGTTCCTTGGCTGACAAAGGTTGATGGCTCATACTGAATGCCCTGTTTCCCACTGTTTTCTCCTCTCTGGTTACTAACCCTACCCCACTTTCAACTTTGTTTCTTCTCTTTCCCTTCTTTGGTTTTTTATCCTTTCTTAATATTTTTTCTTTTTTACCTTTCCTTCTCTCTCTCTCTCTTTTTTAAATCTTTTATCAGAGTTATTTTCTTTACTATTATCTTTGCCTTCTCTTTTCTCTAGCCCTAGTTTTGCTTATTGGATTTTTTCTTTTTTTCTTCTTCTTCTTCTTTTTCTTTTTACTGTTGTTTGCCCATTTTTTTATTGTTGGTTGTTTTGATTTTTTCCCCCCTCTTGCTGCTATTGTTTTCTCTCTTGTCCCGCCTAGCAAGAGACAGTAATGGTACCCATGTAGCCCAGTCACACGTTCTCGCAGCCCTACCTACAGGCTGAGGGCTACTACTGGTTCCATTATCAAGTGATCATTGATAGACAGCAGCCAATATCAGCTTAACAGGCCCTTAACTATGTTACACGAACAGCGAACACAGAACTGCGTACACACTCTCATTCTCTATCACACCCACCAGGAGACAGGTGGTGAGTGCTTTAAAACACACTAAAATACAATATTCAATTAAATACAAATACAACACCACCACTATGTCTGGGAGGAAACAGACAATATCACTTCACACGAAGAAACAAAGCAAAGTGGTTCAAACAAATGTCCAAAATACAGATCCAGAAAACATTTATTAAGGAAGAAACAGCATTAGAACTATTTGGCAAGGAATTCGATGGAATTCAAGAGATTGATATTTAGGTATCTTCAGTGGATTGAGAGAAAGACTGAGAAAGCTGCAGACAAAATCAAGGAAAACACATTCAAAACTTGAAAAGGATTCAGGAAAAAACTAGAACAAACTGACAAAATAAATGAAAAATCTAGAAATCATACAAAATCAGCAAAAAGAAATCCAGAAAATTAAAAAATTTCAGAGACAGATAATATACTGAAAGGGCAAAGGAAGAAAACTGAATCAATGGAAGGTTGGATTAGTGTACATGAAGATAAATCTCTCAAATTCATCAGCTAGAGGGAGAATTAAAAAAAAGAACAAAAAATATCCAAAGAAACCCAAAGAAATATGTGGGATACCATCAAGATGAGTAACTTACATGTGATGAGAATTCCAGAACAGGAAGAGACAAAAAATATAGAGAAAATTGTCAAAGAGTTGTTGGAGGAAAACTTTTCTAACACCAGTAAAGAAGAAAAGATAAGCATTCAAGATGGATGAACCCCAGATAGGTTGTTGTTGTTGGTAAGTGCCGTCAAGTCATCCCGACTCATAGTGACCCTGTATAGGGTTTCCAAGTAGTGGCTGTGGGTTTGAACCACTGACCTTGCAGTTCAAAATGACATTATGGTCCTGTGCATTATCCTGCAGTCCTACACGGGACTCCCCAGATAGGAAAGACCCCAAAAGAAAATCACCAAAACATATAATCAAACATTCTAAAACGAAACACAAGGAAATAATCCTAAATGAAAAATTACTTACAGTAAAGAATCAATATGACTAAGCTCTGACTTTTCAGCAGAAATTATGTAAAGAAGAAGACAGTGGGATGACATACATAAAACTTTGAAAGAAAAAAAAAAAACTGCCAACCAAAATTCATAAACCTAGCAAAATTGTCCATCAAATATGATGGCAAAATTGAACATATACAGATAAACAGAAATGAAAAGAATTTCTAAAAACCAGACCAACCTTACAAGATATACTAAAGGGAGTTCTTCAAACAGAAAACCAACAACAGTAGACAACAACCTGAGATAAGCATACATGACAACACCATACATGACAACAAGAAGTCAACCGAGAGATAGGAGTATCCAAAGTAAAACAAACCTACAAGACTGAAAAGAGTCAGAGATATCAATCAATTTGTAATGAAGACAATTACAAAGCAAAAAAGAGGGAATACTGTAGTTGCAGAAATTCCCAGGAGAGAGGGAGTCAAACAGATTTCATGACAGAACAGACTGTTTTAACTTGGGAAGATGATAATACACATGTTACTTGGGTGAAGGGAAGACAATAAAAACTGAATAGATGTGCAGATGAACAGGTGTGGGAGGAAGAGTAGAAGTATACCCACACATATATAAAGGATAATTGTATATGGGTATTTACCTTTGCCATAAATATACTCATGAACGTGGTGAAACATAGAGAAGGCAATTTATGAAAACTTCTTAGACACAGCCAAACATTTGGAGGGGCTCAGGACCACAATCTCAAGCAACACAAAAGTCAATGGGCATATCATAATCCACAAAGAAAATGTTCTACATCCTACTATGGTGAGTAGCTATTGGAGTCTTAAAAGATCATGGCCATGTAGGGTGCAACTATTGGTCTCTCCTTGTCAAGAGGAAAGACTAGCAATGAAAATAAAAGACTCATGGAAACAATTAGTTCAATGGACTAATGGACCAAACAAATATCAGTGTCAAAGACCCTGTGACAAGAAGAACTAGATGGTCTCCAGCCACCACCTGCTCTGAAAGGGATCACATTAGAAGGTCCTGGATAGAGACAGAGAAAATGTAGAATAAAACTTAAAATCACCAAAGAGAACAAGCTTACTGATCAGACAGAGATGGAGGGACCCTGGAGACTATATGTCTCTTAGTCATCCTTCATGTCTGGAACTAAACTCACATCTGTGGCTCAATTTTCAGTTAAATGATATGCCAATAAGAGGAATAACAACACTAGTGAGGTATGCACACCTTATACTAATCACCCATTTGAGATGGACAGAAAGCTAACCAGTCATGAAAGCCCTGGTGACATTTCTAATTCAGCTGTGCATTTGAACTGTAATAGTACTGGGCTCACTTAGAACCAATAACCAATTATCTATATACCTCTAAGAATTTATAGACAATCAGGTCACATGAGGTTCTGGATACCAAGTATATCTATTCCAGAGGTGCAGAACATATCACACTTTTGAAGTCACTCTCACTCCTACATTCATGACAATAATTAGTAATACAACTCCTTCTCAATGAGGTATGGTATAGACTTATATCCCTGTTCAACTCAGTGTTCAGGGAATTGTTTGCACTGAGCAGAGCTGGCACTTACGTAGAAAACTATTTGTAATACGTTTTGAAAGATTTTTTTTTCCATTTTCAACCTTTGTTCCCTTTATTCATCTTTATTCCACTCTGTATCTTTATATTAACCTTCCTTTGAACTACTTTTACAGATGAAAGAATGAAAATTTCCTAGTCTTGTGCCATCTTCATGCTTACTGGTATATTTTAGTAAATTGCTTTCACTGCTATATCAATCTATTTTATTTAGGGTTTCCCTTGTTTTTGCTGACCCTCTATTTTATCAACCATGATGTCCTTTTCCAGTGATTGGTTTTCGACTGACACCATGTCTAAAATAAATCAGCTTAAGTTTAGCTGTTCTTGCTTTTAAGATTCATTCTGGTTACATTTCTTCTAAAACAGATTTGGTTCTTCTGGCAGTCTTAACTAAGTATAGTCAATATACCTCTCTAACATCAAAATTTGAATGCATCAATTCTTCTGTCTTCTTTTTTTCACTGTCTAGCTTTCACATGCATATGAGGTAACTGAAAAGACCACAGTTACACCTTAGTCATCAAAGAGACATCTTTGCTTGTTAAAAGTTTAAAGGTCTTACTTCACCAAGGAAGAGATCAGGGCAGCCAAGAAACATATGAAGAAATGTTCACGATCACTAGCCATTAGAGAGATGCAAATCAAAACAACAATGAGATATCATCTCACACCAACAAAAACGGCAAAGAT
>NW_006408570.1:16435617-16454099 GCF_000296735.1 Chrysochloris asiatica
GACTGTGTGCTGAAGACCTGGGGGGCACGGGGGAAGGATTGCATGGAGGGGATTGTAACCATGGCAATGAAACTATATACGATAGAATGAATGTAAAACTAATGTTCTCCCATGTAAACTGTCACATAATTCACAATAAAACATTTAAGAAAAAAAAAATCTATCAATAAAAAAAAAAAAAGTTTAAAGGTCTTTTGCTGAAGATTTGTTCAATGCAGTATGTCATTTGACTTCTTGGCTGTATGTCCATGAATTTTTATTGTTGATGTAAGTAGAATGAAATCCTTGACAACTTCATTTTTTCCCTTCATTCATTCACACTGGTAAGACTGTATGTGTGAATGCTCAATTTTTTCAGGTTAAAACTAAATTTCCTACTTTTCAAGAAACCTTGAACAAGGTAGGAGTCTATAGATAAGAAATTTCCAGTAAAGTTAAATCCACACAAACAGAAAGATTAGTAACTACCAGGAGAGGGAGAAGGAGAAATTCAGACAAATTGATAACAGGTACAGAGTTTCTTTTTGGAGTAACGGAAATGTTCTAGCATTACATGCTACTGATGGTTGTAGTACATACTGAGTACAACAAACATCACTCAAGTGTATACTTTAAAATGATGAATTCTATGTTACGTGAAATATATTTCAATTTAAAAAATGCTATTAAAAAAGGATGAGCAGGAAGTATATCTGAAATCTCTTATATACATATGAATGCTTAGCCCTTCCTTATAATAACTTCAAAGACTTGTATAATTTAAGTATTTTTAAATCAATGCATTTAAAAATACTTAAAATAGTTTAAGAAAGGAAAAATTCTTTAAGGAATTAACACAATTTGCACATTTTTTCTGATCATCTATCTTTTGAATAATCTATTTCAGGGTTTTCCACATCATTTGAGTAAACAAGACTTACTCTTATCCTTGTACTATGTACTTGAGAAATAGATTGGTTATATCATTAATTCATTATTAGTTGAAAATTCATCAATAAGATTAAGGAAGTAGAAAATTATCTAAAATAATTTTAAATGACATTCATTCATTGTTTAGAAAATAGCTCATTCAGGAAAAGAATGAGAGGGTAAAAGTTCACTAGGAATAGAATTAACAACAAAAATAAAACTGAAAAAAAATAACATAATATGAAGCAAGGTTATAGATAAATCTGCAGTTTTTTTCCTTTGCTTTTAAAACCTATGTCTCTTTGGAAAAGCTGTCAAAGTTTTTATTTTGCTTGGATCCACAATCAATGCTCATGAAAGCAGCAGTCAGGAAATTAAACAACACATTACATTAGGTAAATCCGCTGTAGAAGACCTCTTTTTACAAAAAAACCAGAAGACCCTTTTTATTGTGAATTGAGTGAAAGTTTACAGACAAGGTTATTAGTTTTACAGTCAACAAATCATACACTTTGTTTCATTTCAATGATAGCACTCCTCTCCATGCAACAACAGTTATCCTGCTTCTTCCCTGTGTTTCTGGTTTCCATTTCACCCATCTTATCATCCCTTCTTAACTTTGTCCTTAGATAAACATTGCCCTATTGATTTTGAATGACTGACCATTCCAAGGTGAGCATACCTTACTAGTGTTGTTGTCTCCCTTATAATCTATCTGCTGCTTGGCTGAAAATTGGGCCACGATTTCCTTTTCATACTTGAACGGTGGTCAAGGGTCATCATCTCAAATTCCACCGATCTCTTCCTGACCAATAAACTTGGTCTTTTTTCACAAAATAATTTGGAGTTTTGTTGTACATTTTATCTCACTCTATTCAGGACCTTCGAATGTAATCCCTTTCAGAGCAGTTGTTAGTGGTAGCTGGGTACCATCGAGTTCTTCTTGTCTTAGAGTCAAGGAGACTGATGTTCATGTTTTCCATTAGACTAACTGATTTGAGAAACTACGTTGACACACAACTATGCCAAAAATGATTTTATGCTTGGACTCAAAAGTCACTTCATAAGTATTCTAAATAAATATTATTATTTTATCAGTTTCCATTCTTGCTATATAAACTAGAATGGTTGAACCAATACCCAAATATTTTAAAAAAAACAAAACTGAGAAACCCATAAGGGTGCTAAGTGTATAAGACTCGTGCTAAAAACACTGCAGGGTGTATACTTTCTCTTGGTGCTGACTGATTTGCTGAGGCACTGAAGGTTGTTTTATACATCAAAGGAATCATCACTACTTATTTATGATAGCTTTATGTTACAGGATCCAGGAAGAATTTGGCAATGGGAGATGAGTCATGAAAGATTTTCACTTGATGAAAGGTCATAAGTTTATTATTGAATTAAGAATAAATTTTTGAAGATTTCTGCTACTGAAGTTGAATCTACATATATTGCAGAAAAAAGATGCCAAATATCAAACAAGCAATTAATACAGAGTTCTTTCCAGACTCACACATCGTCTGATGTGCCATGTTTAAGATTTGTGTGTATGTGCCTACTAAAATGCTGCAGTGTTTATAGGCTCCTACTGGTAACCCCAGATGATTGAGGAATTTCAAATGCTCTTTACTCATGAGAAACTGTTTATAAAGACTATGACTTTCATGTAGAAAAAGAATGGTTAAAGGGAAACACCCAATGATTCTGATTTTAGTTTTTATTAAGGCATTTTAAAAGTTTAAGCAAACATAAGATGTCTCTTTAACTTGTTAATTGGAAAGCACAGGGTGTGTATGTATTGTGTAATGCTCATACATCTTGGAATGACTGAATGCTAGTACTTAAAGTTTGCATTTACATTCAAACAATTTACATTAAAATAATCTAGGTGTGTGGCTATTACTCAGCACCTACACCACCCATGAGTAATTTTATTTTGATTAGCTATTTCAAAAAGAAATATAATACTTTAGAAAAATCTGAGCCAGTTTTTCAGCTCCTGTTTAGTTATCAATTGTTGTTGTTATTAAGTGCCATTGAGTCAGTTCTGATCCATAGCTATCCTGTGTAGGGTTTCTGAGGAGCGACTGGGGAGCTTGAACTCCTGGCCTTCTGGTTCAAATGACTTTGCAGTCTGGCACATTAACTCACAGTGCCACACCAGGACTCTAGTTATCAATTAATTATCAATTAGTACTGAAGAAAAAAAACCTCTGGGTTTGGAATTTGATTATTTATTTTGGTGGAGGGAGGGATGGGGTAGGTAGGAGTAAGGAGTGAGGCTTAGGGCTAGGACTATGGCTAGGCTTATTCTAGGGTTAGTGTTTGGCTTAGAGTTGGGCTAGGGCTAGAAATAACTTGGTGTGGTTTTTAAGATTACAGACAAGTTTTGTTTTGTTTTTCTTGTAATGTACTTGAATTTCTGTTCATTTGGAAGTTCTGTAACTACATCATTCCCTATTTTTACTTTGTTGTTGTTCTTATTGTTACAACTATATCTCTGGTTCTCTATTTTCAGTTTTTCTTTGAATGTTTCCATATTTGGGTTCCGTCTAGGTGATATTGTCATTTACATTAGTCTCAGTTTATTGTCTGCTGTTGCTGATTCTCTGTCCAAAAAATGCCCTTTAGTAATTTTTGTAAGTTTGGTTTGGTTTTTTACAAACTCCTTTAATTTATGTTAACCTGGAAAGGACCTAATTTTGTGTATGTTTGAGGAACATTTTTTTCTGGATATAGAATTCTTGGGTAGCAATCTTTTTCTTTCAGAATTTTATATATGTCATTCCATCGTCTTCTTGTCTGCATGGTGTCTGCTAAGAAATCAGAGCTTAATAAATTTCGACTCATTAACAAACCTGTGTAGGGTTTCTGAGGGTGTAAATCTTTATAGTAGTACAAAGCGCAGTTGATGGGTTTGAACTGTTGACCTTGTGGCTAGCAGTCCAGTGCTTATTGTACACATTGCCATTATAACCCAAAGCTACTTGGTGAATTCTAATTCAGTGATCTTGTATAGGCTTTCCAAGGCTGTAAATCTTCATGGGACCAGAAAGTCTCAAGTTTCTCCCGCAGAGCAGTTGGTGGATTTGAATTGCCAACCCTGTGGTTAGCAACCCAATGTATATACCTTCATGTGAGAAATCTTTTTATTCCCTTCTCAATCCACATATACCAGATTTTGAAAGACTTTTGAACTATGCGTTATTTTTCCTAAAATTTATCAATTTAATTGTTGTTTGAGTATAATATACAGCAAAATATATAACAATTTAACAGTTTCTACATGAACAATTGGAGGCCTGGTATGGTGCTGTGGGTTAATGAGCTGGATTGCAAAGTTGATTTGAACTGCAAGGTTGGCAGTTCAAACTTACTAGCCGATCCTCTGAAACCCTATACAGGGTCACTATGGATCAGAGCTGATTCAATGGCACTTATAAACCATGACAACATGTACAATTTAGTGACACTGACTAAATTCTTCTTGTGCAACTATTCTCACTCTCCTTTTCTGAGTTGTCCTCTTTAATTAACATAAACTCACTTCCCCTGATGGGTCCTATATAGTCTTTGAAGTTGCTGCTGTCGATCTGATCCTATATAGATAGTTCTTAAAAGAGCCTAATGTTTGTATTGTTCAAGTTCAAATGACTTCAGGGGACACTTCTGGCTTAAGGTTCAAAGATTATCTCAGTGCAATACCTTCAGGTACTCATCCACATTCCATGGCTCCATAAAGTCTAGAGTCCTTGAGACTTCAACATTCTGTTCTATGGAATCATTAATCAAAATGCTCATTAATGGTAATAATGCACCACTGAATTCTTTAGGTCTCATGGCAAAGGAGGCGGTTGCTCATGGAAGCAATTAACCAAATATTCCATATCTTCCTCCTATTACTGACTCTTCTTCTTCCTCTGTTGCTCCAGGTAAATAGAGACCAAATTGTTGTGACTTGGATGGCTACCTGTAAGCTTTTAAGACCATAAGCACTACATAAAGAACTAAGAAGTAGAACAAATGTGCTAAATACATTATTAAGTCAATTATTTAGTATATTCCATAAAACTATGTTCTAACCCACCAAATCAAGGAATCAAATCCCATGAGAAGTTGGTTTGGTTGCATTTAAGCAGCCTCTTTTTTGTTGTTGTCATTGTTACAAAAACATCTACCTCACAACTTTTTCAAATGTGTACCTTATTGACAGCAATTACACTAATTGGCTGTGCAATCCTACCACTATAAAACTGTATTTTCCATCATTATTAAGTCCCTTTCTCCATCCCTCTTGTCCTTAGTAACCACTAATAAACTTTGGTCTCATACATTTGCCTTTGATCTTTTTATATAAGTTAAGTAATACAGCATTTGTCCTTTCGTGATCGGCTTATTCACTCAGCATGCTGTCTTCAAGCTCCATCCATAGTACACGATGGTAAACTGCATTTTTGAAGGAATACATGTTTTTCCAAGATATAATACACTAAAGTGCAAGTATTTTCATGAAAAGAAAGGACCGACATAGCCTCAGAACAATTAAACATGTGAATGATCACTCTTAAGTTTTTAAAAATTTTATAAACATTGTTGTTAACAAAGTCATTGTTGTTAATGCCATCACTCCAGTTCCGACTTATAGAGACCCATTATAGGGTTTCCAAGGAGCACCTGGTAGGTTTGAACTGATGACCTTGTGATTAACAATCCAGTGTTTACCTTGCAGTGCCACACTGGATTCCTTTATAGATACTTGTTGTTAAGTGCCACTGAGTTGATTCCAAATCATAGCAACCCTGTATAGGGTTTCTGAGGAGGAGCTGGTGGGTTTGAACCAGGACCTTGCAGTCCAAAATGACTTTGCAGTCCTGCGCATTAACCCACAGCAACACACCAGGACTCACACCACACTAATTATTTGTATCCAAGAAACCTTGAGGCCCAAAATTCCACACAGAGAATTGCTCAATATTTTTATTAATAAAGATGGTTGTCATTTAAAAAAAATTCTTTTTAAAAGATATAATTGAAATACAGTTAACGTCTCATGCCTTTACAGTGTATGATTTGATGGGTTTTTATATATATTTAGTTCTCACTTAATCAACATGGTTAGGTTCCAAAGATCAAAACAGTATGAGAAAATGGAGGCTAACCAAATCAGATCACAAAATGAAGGATGACTACATTATTAAACAACTACCAAACCACTGAGAATCATGGCCTAGATAAGTTGACACATAACCTTAATCACCACAGGCAGTGGTATTCTTGAATTGTACCTGGGTGTTCATTACTAATCAGATATGTGTTGTTAATGCAAAATGTCAGATAATAAATAATGTGTTGTTAATGCAAAATGTCAGAAAATAAATCAAGATAATAAATATTTCCAGCCCCCCCAAAAAAGTTTCCTTGTGATCTTTTGAAATCCATCTCTTCCTTCACCTTTGATCTTAGGCAACCAATGATCAATTTTCCTTCATTCACTATAGATTTTTGCATTTTCTAGAGTGGTATGGTGCTGCAGGTTAATGCGCTGGACTGCAATATTGTTTTGAACCACAAGGTCGGCAGTTCAAGTTCACCGGCTGCTCCTTAGAAACCCTATAACAGGGTTGCTATAAGTTGGACCCAACTTGATGGCACTTAACAATAACAACATACAGTAGGCACTGTTTGTTTAAATTTTGCTTCTTTCACTCAGCATAAATCGCAGATTCATCCATATAGTTATTTATATTAACAGTCTGCTCTTTTTTATGACTGAGTAGTATTTCATTGTCTGGATATATCACAATTTTTTTAAAAATCCATTAGTCTGTTGATTGACATTTAGGTTAATTCTATTTGGGGGTTATTGCACACTATAAGAATATTCATGTGGAAGTCTTTTTGTAGACATATGCTTTCATTTCTCTTGGGTAAATATCTAGGAATGGAATGGCTGGGTTAAATAAATATATGCTTAGCTTTTTCAGCAACTGTCAAATTGTTTCTATAGTTATTGCACCATTTAGAGCTCTTTGCATTCTATGAAGAGTTTCAGTGACTCCACAATACTTGGTATAGCCAGTATTTTAAAATTTAGTCACTGGAAGGGCAGAGAACATCGAGGTTAGTTGACAGAACATAGTTCACAAAGAAAATGTTACATATTCTACTTTGATGAGTAGAGTGAATGGAGTGTTAAAAGTTTGCAAGTGGCTATCAAAGGCACAGCCATTGGTTTCTCCCTATCTGGAGCAAAAATGAGTGAAGAAAACCAAAGATGCATGGAAACAATTAGTCAAAAGGACTACTGGACCACACAAACCTCAGCATCCATGACCTGGAGACCAAGAGATCTAGATGGTGCTGGTTTTAAACCTCCACTCTAATTGTAGAAGAAAAAAGAGGAACAAAACTCAAAATCATAAAAAAGGCAAGGCTTTCTAGTCTGACAGAGACTGCTGAAACTCCAGACTATGGCCCTCAGACAACCTTCAAACCTGAAACTGAACGCACTCCTATGGCTCAACTTTCAGTCAAACAGTAGACAGGCCTACACGGCAAACAATTACACCAGGGAGACACACATTCCTTAAAACAATCAACCATAGGAGATCAAAAGGGCAGCATTGTCCTAGGGAGAGAGCTAGGCAGGGATAGATAGGAAGTATAGACAAATGTAAATGGAAAACACAGGGAGAAAGTAGGATGAGTGCTGTTACATTGTGGGGACTGAAATCCATGTCATGAAACAAAATATGTATGAATTTACTATGTTTCACACAAATCACAATAAAAAGTTAAGTAAAAATTCAGTCATTGAATGGGTGTGCAGTGGTATCTTAATGCGGTTTTAATTGCATTCTCTCTTTTTTTCTCTTGATCTACTGGTTTTACCTTTAATAGGTATCATGGAGTATAATAAATACAAAATGTTCATGTTTCAAAAAATTATTTCTGCCAATAACTGATAAACACAAATAATAAAAGTATGCTTTTCTTTCCTTTCAATCCCCCTCTCTCCTGTAATCTAAGAGTATATAGTAAACACATTTTTACATGTGTATACTACATGCTATGTTTAGTTGAGCTTCTTTTCAAGGCTTACTTATGTTTATGTACTTCTGTGGCTAATAAATTAGGCCCACTCTCTACAGTTTCAAGGCTTTATGAACCCTCCTAATCTGTTGACATCCTCTTTCTCAGCTTATAAATTTGATTTACTTCTGTTTCTCCAATTGTCTAGAAGGTAACTCTCAGACCTCACATGATCATTCTAAATCTCCAGGTTAAAGGATAATTCTTGGTAACTATAAGTACACTTGTTAATTTCAGGCATTTAGGTTGGCATACAGAATTGGCATACTAAAAACCTGAACAGGAGAAACTACAATAACATGTTAAATAAACACCAAAGTCCTAACTAACCACATGGCCTGAGCTCAAGGATTCATCATGAGTAGGTATATGAGAGTTCCCACTTCAGTACTATCCATGCTGAATAATATCTAAGTGATATCCCTTATCCTAGCATAGGTAAGTATTCCTAAAATAGCAATTCTTTAGTTTTTTTCTTCTTGTCCCAAAGCATTCATCAGTTGTATCTTTGCCTTCTCAAGGCAAAATGAGCACGTGCTAAATAAGAGTTTCTTCTTCTCCATCTTGAGATCTTTTCACTGAAGGTTTTTCTCTAGGAAGAGAGGGATAGGGCTGCTATTTAGCCAAACATCATTTGAATGGTGAATAAGTATTGATTGATGTTCTTCTGATATGTATGTAAATTCTTGTCTTTCAGTGATGCAATGGGATTTAGTTGAAAAAAAGAATTCAGTTCTTAGTTTTCTTTGTTTACATATTTTAAAACAATAAGCTCTATTTAACCAGCTAATCTTGATTATCTCTTACTGAAATTCTTCTCTAGTCAACGCTGCACTTCTTGAATATTATAGCATTATAGCAGACGGGACCATTTCCTCCCAGATACGCAGTTTTCTGTCTCTGCACAATGCACACATGACCAAAGGCTACCCAATATGCTACACTGGCATTGTATCAGCAACAACACAACACTGGGGCAGCAAGGAGAAATGCTCCAGAAGCTTGTGAGCTGCTGCGCATAGTTCCTCCTGGTTCCAGTGCTTCTTCACCTCAAAAGACAAAGAGGAGTCCCCAGGCACCACCCAACCATCTGAAGGATGAGCCTCATCAATAGAGACCAACAGGAAGTCAGCCACTGAAGAGAACTCTTCCATCAGTTTGCTGAAGGCTGGCAGTTGGCTAGTAAAAGGAGGTCAAGTGGCTGAGCCAAAGTTGACCACTAGTGGTCGCTCAAGGCTGGCAAAGTCAAGAAGATGCCATTTTGCTCTGTCAGCTGTCTTTTCCTGGGCACCATTTCCACTCTTGTCACCTCCTTCAGAATTGGAGATATGCACCACACTGGAATTAGGTGTATCTTCACCTAATTTCATCTGTTTGTAGGCATCCAGTAGGAAGCTCTTTCAGACATAGCGCTGTCCCTTGGAGGTCAGCATGTGCCGCCACTCTCCACAAGTAGACTTGGAGCGGCTCTACAACAGCACCACATGCTTGAGGAGAATGACTGAGTCATAGTGCACCAGGAAAAGGCAGTTGGAGAAAAAAAACTGGCAGAATTTCCAGTGTGATCAGCAAGCCTAACTGAGGATGCCCATCTTTACTGCCTCATGAATCAGTTCCCTTGTTAACTGCATTCTCTTGATGACTAATGATACCGATCAGCTTTTCATACACTTATTACCCACTCTTATCTAACTTTGGGAAAATTCATTTTCACATCTTTTTTAAAAAATTCAGTTTGTCTTATTACTAAGTGTTTTTTTCTATATATTCTGTATAGAAGTCTTTTGTCAGCTATGTGTTTGGCAACTATAATTTACATAACTATGGCTTGCATTTTCATTTTCATAGTGTTTGAAGAAAAAATTGTTTTGTTTTGGGGCATGTTGTTGTTGATGCTAGGTGCCATCAAGTTGGTACCGACTCATAGCGACCTTATGTACAGCAGAAAAAAACAATGCTCAGTCCTGAGTCAAACTCACAATTGTTGCTATGCCTGAGCCCATTGCAGTTGCCACTGTGCCAATCCATCTCATTGGATTCTCTCTAACCCTTCACTTTACCAAATATGATATCCTTCTCCAGGGACTGGTCCCTCCTGATACCATGTACTTCTTCCAACAAACATCTTTTAGTTCTTTTAGCAGTCCATGGTACTTTCAATACTTTTCTCCAATACCTTAAATAAAATATATCAATGCTTCTATGGTATTCCTTATTCACTCTCCAACTTTCCCATACATAACAGGTTATTAAAAATACCATGGCTTGGGTAAGGAACATCTTAGTCCTCAAACTGACATCTTTGCTCTTGAATGCTTTAAAGATCTTTTGTGTGGCAGATTTAACCAGTGCAATACATCCTTTGATTTCTTGACTACTGCTTCCACAAGTGTTGATGGTTGATATAAGAAAAATGAAGTCTTTAACAACGTCAATCTTTTCTCCATTTATATGGATGTTGTTTAGTGGTCCAGTGCTGAGGAATTTTGTGTTCTTTTCATTGAGATGCAACCCATGCTGAAGTCTGTGGTCTTTGGTCTTCATCAGTAAGTATTTTAAGTCTTCTTCCCTTCCAGCAAGCAAGGTTGTATTATCTGCATATCACAGGTTGTTAATGAGTCTTCCTCCAAACCTGATGCATGTTTTTCTTTATATAATCCAGCTTCTTGGATTATTTGCTCAGCATACAGACTGAGTAAGTACGGTGAATGACTACAACACTGGTGCATACCTTTCCTGATTTTAAACCATTCGGTATTTCCTTGTTTTGTTCAAACACCTGCTTCTTAGTCTATGTATGTACAGTTTTATCATGAGCACAATTGTTTCAGAATAACTTATTCTTCGCAATGCTGTACATAGCATGTCATGATCCACACAACAGAAAGTCTTTAAGTAGTCAATAAAGCAGAGGCAAACATTTTCTGGTATTCTCTGCTTTCAGCCAACATCCATCTGATATCAGCAATGCTATCCCCCATTTCACATCCTCTTCTAAATCCAACTTGAACCTCCGGAAGTTCTCTGTCAATGTACAGTTGCAGCTGTTTTTGTATTACCTTTAGTAAAACTTTACTCTTATGGAATATCAATGATATTTGTCCAATGATTTCTGCATTCTGTTGGGTAACCTCTCTTTGGAATGGGCACAAATATGGATCTCTTCCAGTCATTTGACCAGGAAGCTGTCTTCCAAATTTCTTAACAGAAATGAGTAAGTGCATTCAGTGCTGCATCGGGTTGTTGAATGATTTCAATTTGTATTCCATCTATTCCTTGATCTTTGCCAATGCCTTCAATACACATTGGAATTATTCCTTCAGGACAACCAGCTCTTGATCATATGCTACCTCTTGAATAATTCATCATCGAACATTTTTTTTTGGTACAGTGACTCTGTGTATTCCTTCTATCTTCTTTTGATGCTTTCTGCATTATGCAACATTTTGACCATAGAATCCTTCAATATAGCAAGCAGAGTGTTGTATTTTTACTCTAGTTCCCTCAGTTTGAGAAATGCTGAGCATGTTCTTCCATTTTGGTTTTCTAACTCCAGGTTACATCCTGGTACATTTCACTATAGTATTTGACTTTGTCTTCTGGATTGTCCTTTGCAATTTTCTTTTCAGTTCCTGTACCTCCTCACTTATTCCATTTGCTTTAGCATGTCTGTGCTAGTGAGCAAGCTTCAGAGTCTCTTCTGACATCCATTCTGGTCTTTTCCTGCTTACTTCCTGTATTGTTTTTGATGTCATCCCATAACTCTTCTGGTCTTCAGTCTTCAGTGTCTAACACATCAAATCTGTTCTCCAAATGATCTCTAGATTCACATGGGTTATATTCAAGGTCATAGTTTGGCTTTCATGGTTGGTTTAATTTTATCTTCAGCCTGAATTTGCATATGAGCAACTGATGGTCTGGTTCCACAGTCTGCCCTTAGCCTTGTTTTGGCTGATGATATGGTGCTTTCCCACCATTTCTTGCCACAGATGTAGTCAAATAAGTTGGATTTCAGTGTATTCTTTTTGGTGAAGTCCATGTGTATAGTCATCTTTTATGTTGTTTTAAAAAGGTAGGTGCAGTGAAGAAGTCATTGGTCTTGCAAAATTCTATCACGTGATCTCCAGCATCATTTCTATCACCAAGGCCATATTTTCCAAATATTGATCCTTGCTCTTTGCTTCCAACCTTTGCATTCTGATTACCAGTATTATCAGTACATCTTGATTTCATGTTTGATCAACTTCAGATTGAAGAATTTAGTAGAATTCTTCAATTTCTTCATCACTGGCATTAGTGGTTGATGCATACATTTGAATATAATGGTATTAACTTATTTGTAGGTGTACAGATATTATCCTATCTTGATATGATCTTTTTGATGATAAACGTGATGTCATTGCTCTTCAATTTGTCATTCTTGGCATAGTAAACCATGTGACTGTCAGACTCAAAATGGCTAATATCAGTCTATTTCAGCTCACTAATGCCTAGGATATCAATGTTTATGCATTCTATTTCATTTCACTCCCCCCCAAGGCATATCGATAAGTATATTTGAAAACTATTTTTCATCACCTACTAAGTACAAAAGCAAAAGCTACCAGATTCCAGTTCAAGTGGACAGACAAATGTAAACTAGATTTAAAGTGCTGTTTTTAAAAAACAAAACAAAAATACAGTTTGAATTTGGGACAGTTATTTGATTTTCAAAGACTTGAAACTAAAATAATGAAAAACACATAGAATCATTGTAATTGTTCTATTTTGTTCTTTTTACTCTAAGAATGGAGTCTTATTCAGAGACAGATAATTAGTTGGTCAAATTTATAATCAAGGCATTTTTCTATACTTGACCAGAGCATACTATACAGTAAACTAGTCTTAAGTTATGTTAAATATGAACATTTTCCTAATAAAACTCTGAAGTCACATCTCATTTATCTCCCTTCTTAAGAAATACAGGCTTATTTTACCTAGCTAAAAAGTCTATAATAAACTATAGAGTTTCCTAAGGGGAGAGCTACTCTGGTTAACATGAATTCAAATGGTGTGGCCAGTGGAAAAGCAAGCATTATAAAATATGAATGCAATCCTTACCCATATACATTGAGCCATTTTTCCCCCATTAAAAAAAAGTAGTCCCAAAAAAAAAAGTCTCATTCTATAAAGATTTATCACTTACAAATCACAGGAAAGGAACTTGAGTAATAATTACCAATTCTGTTTTCTATTATATATATGCCCAAGAGATATCTCACTAAAAATTGGTATCTAATATAACAGAATGACACTGGCAGAATGTAATATTGTAGTGACAATATTGACGTTGATTGTTATAGACATATTAAACTCATTGAGTATTAAATGGTTACATCTTGATGATTTATAGAGAACACTGGTCCAATAAAAAAACTGGAGAACAGCAGCTGGAAATGCATCTCACTCAATGTTCAGAGATAAAAGGGTTAACCATTCTTTCCATTATTTTCTGCATCAAAGTCCTTTTTCATATTGAAATCTGATGGCAGTTAAATTCTAGAGTTTTTCCAAGCTACTGTATGAACAGGATGCTGAAGGCCATCACTATGCAGCATACTGCAACATAAAGACTCTTCCATTCACCAATTCTGGCACAGTTCCAAAATGTACCCAACAATCCAGTTTTATTTCTGTCCAGGATACTGGGTGTCAAGGATCGGATATAAGCACAGGTACATATAAGCAGCAAGATTACACTCAACAGACTCTGAAAATTGAAAATGGCAGACATAGTGAAGCTGGTGAAGACCCAACCACATCACCCTTCCAGGCCCAGGGCGGAAAAGGTGCCTCCATTTCATTTTTGACAATTTCCAATTTTCCTAGATTCATACTTCAGACATTCCATATTTCAATTATTAATGAATATTTATAGCTATTTCTCTTCATTTTGTTGTTCCCTATCAGCAAATGCAGGTTCCAAAGGCTTTATTTCATTCGTGTCTTCATGGTCAAATCTACTATGAGGAGACAGCTCGTCCCTGTCATATTTTGAATGTCTTCCAACCTGTGGTACTCATTTTCCAGCACTATGATCTGACAATATCCTGGTATTCTTTATCAAGTTTCAATATTGAATAATCTGATGCTGACAATGTTCCAATGATATTCATAAGGCTTTCAGTGATTAAATATTTGGAAGTAATCCGTGTCTCATTCTTCCTAGTCTGTCTTTGTCTGGAAGTTCAGATGAAACCTGTCCACCGTGGCTGACCCTATAGGTATTTAAAATACCCATGGTATAGCTTCCAGAATCACGGCAACATGCAAGCCACTACAGTCTGATAAACCAATAACTGAGTGGTAGATACTAAACATTAGTGAGCTGAAATGGACTGGTATTGACAATTTTGAATCAGACAATCATACGGGTTACTATGCTAGGAACAAAAACTGAAGAGGAATGGCGTCACATTCATCGCCAAAAAAAAAAAGAATATTGCACGATCTATCTTGAAGTACAATGCTATCTGTGATAGGATAATATTCATACAACTACAAGAAAGACCAGCTAATATCATTCTTCTAGTCTTCGGTTACTAGTGTCTAGCGTATGAAATCTGTTCTTCAGATGGTCTCGAAATTCATTTTGTGTGTGTGTTTTCCATTTTTGAAGGTCTCTAAATTTAGACGAGATGTCTTCAAAGTAGAGTTTACCATGATGACACGAATGAAATAAAGCGTTCAGGACCTTCATTTGCTGATGGGGGAACAACTCAAAATGACAAGAAATAGCTGTTAACATCCATTAATAACTGGAACATGGAATGTATGACGTATACATCCAAGAAAACTGAAAATTGTCAAAAATGAAATGGAATGCATAAACATTGATATCCTAGGCATTAGTGAGTTGAAATAGACTGGTATTAGACATTTTGGATCTAAAACAATCACATGGTTTACTATGCCAGGAATAACAAATTGAAGAGCAATGGAGTCACATTCATCATCAAAAAGAACATATCAAGATCTGTCTTTAAGTACCATGCTACCTGTGATAGGATAATATCTGTACACCTACAAAGAAGACCAGTTAATACCAATATTATTCAAATTTGCGCACCAACCATTAAAGCCAGAGATGAAGAAATTGAAGAATTCTACAAACTTCTTCAGTCTGAAATTGATCAAACATGCAATCAAGATGTATTGATAATTACTGGGGATTAGAATGCAAAGGTTGGAAGCAAAGTGGAAGAATTAGCAGTTGGAAAGTATAGCCTTGGTGAGACAAACAATGCTGTTGTTGTTAAGTAGCACTGTGTCAGTTCTGACTCATATCGACTCTGTATAGGGTTTCTGAGGCTGTAAATCTTTTCGGAAGCAGAAAGCTGCAACTTTCTTTCACAAAAAAAACTAGTAGGCTTAAACTGCTGACCATGTGGTTTATAGTTCACTGCTCATCATATGGAGCCACAGAGTTCCCTAAATATAGATTGTCCCTAATTTATGAATGTTATGATATGACTGTTTAGCACTTAAGTAAATTTTCTCACGAAATCAACCTCATAAATAATTATTAGGTTTTCATTACCGACCAAAAATATAATGGAAGTGTCAGCTGAAAATACCTAGATGCCATTTATAACATGGTTTCTATTGGAAGATATAATTGGAATCCCAAGAGATTCCAAGAACACATCTCCGCAATTATTAGTTAAGCGTGTACACACCATTTTGGTGATTGGTGGTGTGTTGGGGAGTACAAGGGTTAGGAATATAGAAGTTCAGATAGGGGAAGAGTAAGCTACTAACTTGTAAATTGTACAGTAACATAGATACACATCTCTTTTTACTCATGTAAAATTATAATGAAATAATATCTCTTTAATCTAGAGAATGACCTATGATTGATAACAAATTGAAATGTACTTACTCATCCAATTCTTCTTCAGTTTTAGAGCTATCAGCATAGAGGTACTTGCTCATGTCCACAGGCCTTACATTTTTTCTTTTTGTAGACAGAGGAGGAGAATCCTTTATAGTCAAAAAGGGATCTGGCTCATCAAATGGGTTCAAATGCTGTGCAGTCTGTAACTCTTCAAAGGGATTATAGCAATTACTATAAAATGATCCTTCTGGTTTTTTAGGTGAAGTGGTTTCAGTGACTGGTTCTACAAAACAATAATAAAAGATTATTTAAAGCTTATCAATGTTATGGTATTTTCCTATATTTTAATGATTTAAAAATATACAATCTTGAATTAATTAACTCTATGGGACTGAAAGTTACAAAGCAATAAAGAAATAAGACTATAACTTAGAGGGTCGAAACTGACTCTACGGCACTTAACAATAATAACAAAAGAACCCTAAATTTGGAAGAAATTATAACTTAGATCTTTGGTTACTTCTTTAGGAATTTCTTTTTTTTGTTTAGAGCCGTTGAATCGGTTCTGACTTGTAGCAACCCTATTAGGGTTTCCAAGGTTTTAAATCTTCACAGGAGTGGAAAATTCATCTTTCTCCTGAGGAGCAGCTGGTGGGCTTCAAGAACAGACTTTGTAGTTTGCAGTACACTGCTTATCATATGGAACCACCATGCTCCCTATTCAGAAATGATGTTCCCAAAATGGCATGTTTGGGTTGTTAATGTGTCAAGAGAGTTTTTAAACTCTAGGATAAGCACCAGACCACAAGGTCATCTGGACTCCAAGGTCATTTGGACCCCAAAGTAATTTGAATCTCAAGGTTGGCAGTTAGTAGCAATGTCTGTATTGTTGTTGTTGCTGTTTAGTGCCATCGAGTGAATTCCAACTCATAACAACCCTGTTGAGGGTTTCTGAGGAGTAACTGGTCGGCGTCACGTGGGCCTTGTGGTTAGTAGCCCAGTGCTTATTCTACAGCACCAGACCAGGATTTCAACATTAGCATAATTTATTATGACTCTTGGTCACTGGACTGTGAATCACAAGGTTGGCAGTTTAAACCACCAGCTGCTCTTCAGAAAGTCTATACAGAGTCACTATGAGCTGGAACTGACTTGATAGCACATAACAAAACAAACTATTATATAAAAGGATTTCAAAAAGTTTGCTGAAGAATTAGATTATCTTTTAATTCTATTTTTCACAAACGTTTTTAAAGTCCCCTCATATATCATGTTTGGTAAGGTGGAGGGTCAGAGAAAAAGAGGAAGACCCCCAGCGAGATGGACTGGCAAAGTGGCAGCATCAATGGGCTCAAGCATGGCACCAATTGTGAGGTTGGCCCAGGACCGGGCAGTATTTTGTTCTGTTGTGCATAGGGTCGCTGTGAGTCGGTACTGAGTTGATGGCACCTAACAACAACAACAACAATAACATATAGTCCTGGTGTGGTGCTGTTGGTTAATGGGCTGGACTGAAAAGTTGGTTTGAACAGCAAGGTTGGCATCTCAAGCTCACCAGCTACTCCTAGGAAACCCTATACAGGGTTGCTATGGATCAGAACTGACTCATCAGCACTTAACAACAACATATATCATTTGGAGTCCTAGTGCAGTGCTATAGGATAAGAAGTGGATTGCTAAACACAAGTTAACTGTTAGGGTTGGCAGTTCAAACCCACCAGCTGCTATATAGGGTTGCTATGAGTTATAACCAACTCGATGGCATGTAACAACAACATATATCATTTTGGGTGATAAGAAATCATGTAAACAACAAAAGAAAACTGGATCTTTAAGTTAAATTTTTCTAACATTTGTATTATGGTATGTCAATTTTTGAAATTTTAACTCTTTTAATGATGCAATATTCTAATGTTGCTTATTTGATTTCATTAACTGATTGCTTGTTACCCAAAACAATATATGAGTGGGCTTTAAAATTTTTGTGGAAAAACTGAATTTTTGAAAAGATGAAAGAATTCTTCCACGAACATTTTAAAGCCCCTTTCTGAAATAAAATTTTGTTTTTAAAAGAACATGAAATTACTTTAATTTTGAAATGGTCTTTTAGCAGTTACACAAAAACTACTTGTTGTTGTTAAGTGCTGTTGAGTCAGATCTAACTCATAGTGACCCTGCATGGTGTTTCCAAGGAGCAGCTAATGGATTTGACTGCCAAGCTTGCGGTTCAAAACAACCTTATGGTCCAGTGTGTTATCCTGCAACACCACACTAGGTCCAGGACCTGTAAATTTAGTTTGTATCAAAATTATACCCATGTCACTGAATTGTTTCCTAAAAGTCTTCAAAGAGAAAGCTGAATGTCATAAGACCTTAAATCTCAAGCGCTTTTAATGAGATGTCTGAGTTTCTCAATATAACTAGAGCCCAATCAATATTCTATTTAATAATGCAAATTAATATATAAGCTTCCTCAGTTTAAAAGCATTGCATTAAAATCATGATAAATTTATCATTAAAAAAATGATATATTTTTGAGAACAAACAAGATGGCGGATCAGGTGGACGTATAGCAGAGAGCTCCGCCAATAACAACACAGAA
>NW_006408570.1:16457215-16459594 GCF_000296735.1 Chrysochloris asiatica
TTATAAAAATATTTTCCCAAAAAGAAAAATAAAAAGTTTTAGGTAGCTAAGAGTCACAGTATAACCAAAAGTAATTTAATTGTACCATGCAACAGTAGAGAAAAACATTCAAGGAGAGGAAGGCAGGAAATTGATTACTAAATTCTAAAGAAAAATAAGTGTTTCATGAGTAGCATTTAAAACAATTTAACCCAGTTATTCAATCTCAATAGTGAGGTTGTTGCTAGGTGTAGCCAAGTCACTTCCCACTCATAGCAACTTAATGTGCAACAGAATGAAATACTGCCCAGTGCTGGGCCATCTCGCAATTGTAGTTGAACCCATTGCTGCTGCCACTGTGCTAATCCACCTTGTTGGGGGTTCTTCATCTTTTTGAATGACCCTCCACTTTACCAAGTATGATGTTCTTCACCAAAGACTGATTCCTCTGTACAATGAGAAACAAATTTCACTATTCTCACTTCTAAGGAGCATTCTGCCTGTACTTCTTTTAACATAGACTTGTTCGTTCTTCTAGCAGTCCATTGTACTTTCAATATTCTTTGTCAACACTATAATTCAAATACATTAATTCTTCTATGGTATTCCCTATTCATTGTCCAACTTCTGCATGCATATGAGGTGACGGAAAATACCATGGCTTGGGGTCAGGCTCACCTGACGTCTTTGTGCTCTTTAACACTTTAAAGCAGTCTTTTGCAGCACATTTGTCTAGCGCAATTTGTCTTTTGATATCTTGACTTGACTTCTATGAATGGTTACAGTGGCTCTAAGCAAAATTAAGTCTTTGACAACTTCAATCTTTTCTCCATTTATCATGATGTTATTTATTGGTTCAATTTTGAGAATGATCATTTTCTTTATATTAAGGTGCAATCCATACTGAAGGCTGTCATCTGTGATCTTCATCAGTAAGTATTTTAAGTTCTCTTCACTTCTAGGAAGCAAGGTTATGTCACCTGCATATGCCAGGTTGTTAATGAGTCTTCCACCAATCCAGAAGCCACATTCTTCTTCATATAATCCAGCCTCTCAGATCATTTGCTTAGCATACAAATTCAATTGCTGTCAAGTGCATCGATCAGGTTCAGATTCACAGTGACCCAGTATAGGGTTTCTGAAGAGCAGCTTGTGGGTTTTAACCATTGACCTTTTGGTTGGCAGTCCACGGCTTATCCTACAGTGCCACACCAAGCAAAAATGAATAAATGTGGTGAAAGCATAAAACTCTGGCACATACCTTTCCTGATTTTAAACCATTTAGTATCTATCTCCTTGTTCTGTTCAAATGACAGCTCTTGGTCTATGTACAATTCCTCATGAATACAATTAGGTATTCTGGAATACGTGTTCCTCACAAGATTTTTCATAGTTTGTTATGATTCACACAGTTGAATGCCTTTACATAGTCAATAAAGCACAAGTAAACTTCTTTCAGGTATTTTCTGCTATCTGACATCAGCAATGATATCCATAAGTTGTATGTTCTCTTCTGAATCTTGTTTGCACCTCTGGCAGTTCTCTTTCAAAATATAGAAAGTGAGAGAGAGGAGAGAGAACAGTGATAGTGTGAGAGTGAGAGTGTCCTGGTGTGGCGCTGTGGAATAAGTACTGAACTGCTAATCACAAAACTGGTGGTTCAAACCTACCAGCTACTCCTTGAAAACTCTATACAGGGTCACTGTGAGATGGAAACAAATGGACATCCCTTAACAACAACAACAACATAAACACACATTCATACGTGTGTGTGTATATATACCACAATAATTTTTTTAAAAATAAAAACTCTAGATTGAAATTCTATACATTATAGTTAAGCAATCATGAAGTGGGAAAATAAACCCATAAAATCTTAATGAATAAAAGTGAAATGTAATTACTTACATTAGAGAAGAGACTCAGTAGCTATGTATCATCAGGATAACATTAGCCTAGTGGTTACAAATTGTACTGATAACTTCAAGGTCAGCAGTTCAAAACTACCAGCTGTTCTATAGGAGAAAGATGAGGTTTTCTGCTCCGATAAAGATTTTCAACCAAGTCACTATGAGTCAGAACCAACTCCACAGCACATCACCATCACCACCAAGTTCTTTCAGGCACTGTGGGTTAATGCATAGACTGCAAGGTCAGTTTTAACAGCAAAATTGGCAGTTCAAGCTTACCAGCTGCTCCTCAGAAACCCTACACAGGGTTGCTATGACTCAGAACTGACTCTACAGCACTTAAAAGCAACACTGATCTAATAGAGAATCTTGAAGCTGAAACCTCAATCTCACCATGATTGTTGTTGTTATTGTTAAGTGCCTTGAGTCAATTCCAACCCATAGCGACCCTGTATGGGGTTTCCAAGGAGCAGATGGTGAGCTTGAACCA
>NW_006408570.1:16460374-16463819 GCF_000296735.1 Chrysochloris asiatica
AAAAAGATGTGGCTAATTATTCTTGTACCTACTTTAAGCAAACAGTTTAATTAAATAGATGTTTTACTTATTTCATAGTCCTTAACCAAGATACAAGAGATCATAACTAGTTAATACAAATAAAAAAGACTCAAGGGAAAGCCATACACCTCTGTTTATCTTTCTTACAAGTATGTTGTGTATTTGATGGCAATAGTTCTCAACCTTTTTTCTGTTCCACATATTTCATATGTGCAACTTCTTGTCACTATTGACTGCGATTCTTTGCTAAATGCATAGAGTAGGAAATGGAAGGGCTCATTAGAATCAGGGCAGAGAAGCAGTATACAGAGAGAAGCCGCCCACCAGACCAGTATTGGTATGTCCCTGTGGTGCATATGAATTACTTGATATGATTCTTCTAGTCCTAGTCTTTGTTACTACCACCAAATGACTGGGTAGAACCATGCAAATAAGGTGTATGGGAATCTAATGAGGGAAATGGTCAGTGTGCCATCCCACTGGGTTTAAAATGAGCCATCTCAGAAGCAAGAATGGGAGGATATCACTAACACTGAGAAACAAGAGCTGAAAGGGGAACCCCTCCTTTGGACCCCAACATCCCTATATGCATCCTTGATCCAGAAGACAGAGAGCTCAGGCACCAAAGAAATGGCGAAGAAGTAATAGCAGCAGAGTTAAGCAGCATCAAGAACAAGAGACAGAGTAATGGGCTTCCCAGTCCATGGGATGAGAAAGCTCCGTTCCCTCAGGGAAGATAGATTTGCTGACCCATGAAGCTAGAGCTGAGGCTTATGGAGGAGTGGAATGTCCTTCAGGCAATTATTGACAGCTCTAAAATAACTTTGTAACACTTTCTCAAGCAGGGCAGAGACTAAGGGGCTATGTGACTAAAGACCAAGGAACAGAGAGAGGTGTGCCTGCAGGTACAGCTGAGAAGAGGGTGTCCTACCAACAGAACAATATTTTGAGTATTTCTGATTCTAATTGTGTTCTGTTAACTTCACTAATAAACCCCATTATCATGAATATTGCCTGTGAGTTCTGTGTGACCATTGCAATAGATTATAGAGTCTAGCAGTAAAGTAAAGGTGTCCTGGTGTGGCAATGTGGGTTAAGGCACTGGACTGCAAAGTCAGTATGAACCACAAGGTCAGCAGTTCAAGCTCACTAGCTGCTCCTCAGAATCTCTTATACAGGGTGATGATGCGTTGGAACCGACTACATGGCACTTAACAACAACAACAACGTAGAAGTAAAGAATGGGGTAGGAGGAATGGGTTGGCATCAGAGTTAGCAAAGAATTAAGGGTAGAGGCATGTTTGACCTCTGCTGACTTTGAGTTTGATTTTCCTTTTACCTTGTGAAGTCAGAAATCGGACACTGTCCCATACCATTTTTACAGTCCCACAGCCTAATCTTATTTGATCACTAAAAGACTTTAATGTATGCCAGTTAGGTGAAATAATGGCATCTCTAACATTAGAGCTTCACCATTGATCAAACTAGCAGAAAATTTAAAAATAAGCCCAAAGTCAATGTCTATAAAAAGCATTCTTTCTTTTTTGTCTTTTTAAACAATTCAATGGAAGCTACCAAGAAATGTTGATCAACTGCAAGTGATATTGAAGACAATAAAGCTATCATTATAAACAAAAACTGTTTTTCAAGTATTTTTAAGAATCTTGTCCTGGCCTTGCAGTTCAAGAGAACTCGACTATATAGAGACTTTAAAAAACAAAACAAAACACTTGCTACCTTCTGAGTCAGGATCTGCAAATGGATTGAATTCTGCTGCATCAGGATCACCAAATGGATTTGAATTCACAGTGGCCAAGTCCTTTTCCGCTTCATCCAAAAAGTTAAGCTTGTTGATAAGCTCTGAAAATAAACATATGTGTTAGTTCACTATAATTCTGGCTTGGTATAATTATAGATCATTCATGAAACATTTCAAATTGTAAAAAATCAAATTAATAATACCTGCAAATAATAAGATACAGCACTCTATCAAAGGCAGAATGACATTCAAGTATTTTGTACCACACCAGCATTTTCAAATAAAACAAAACTAACATACATATATAAACTTGAAAATTATGTCAGATAATGAAATTCTTCCCTAAATCTAATTTGACTCAATAGATTCAGAAAATATCCTTACCTTCCAAATATGGACAACTCACACAGGTTTAATACAAGCAAATTGTTTAATACATGTTTATACATAAATACATGTTTTTAAAAACAATGTATTTATGATACATAAAGTCATGGAAGAAATGTCACCATGCTAATATGGCCAAGCATTATCTCAAAAGACAAACTATGATCTCAAAAGATGTTTTAAAATCATTGTCTATTAAGGAACCTGGTAGAAGATTTTGCTAAGGATAAATTATGTTGTTATTGCCAGTTGGTGTACTACAAATTACCAAAGAAAACATTCAAGGGAAAGCACAAAGACAAAACTGACAGCTAAGTACAGACAGAAGTCAAGAGGTAGTAGGACACATAATATACAGGGGATCAGAAACAGAAAGAAAGAAGGAAAGCTCTTAGACCTTCAGAGGAACTGGCTGATTTAGCTGAAGGCATATTTGCTTGCTTTATGCAGTCATCTTGATCTTCATCTAAGCTGCTCAGAGCATTCAACTGGTTTACAATTTCTGTAAACAGAAGCCAGTCAAGACAAATGTAAGGTAAGGTCATTTAATTAAAGAGCAGTTGAAGCATGCTGTTACTCAAAAAGACAAAGACAGGAGATGTTTGCTTAATCAAGAGATACACTCAAAGAATGTTATTTTGATGAACTGTAACATGTATTTAATTGAATGTTAAGCGGTATTCATTTTGAAATAGAAAGCATTGTATTGTTAAAACTCATATTAGTAACATAACTATGTTAATGAGCACAAAACAAAGGTAATAGTTCAAAAAGTTAACACTGACTTTCACTTTTTGCATATATAATTTTGCTTTAAAAACATATGTTAAAAAGAATTAAAATATCCTCGCTGTCTGGTGCCTTAGGATATGCACTGGACCTCAAGGTAAGTTTGAACAGCACAGTTGGCAGTTCAAACTCACCAGGTGCTCCTCAGAAACCCTAAATAGGCTTGCTATGAGTCAGACCTAACTCCACCATACTTAGCAATAACAACAACAAGCAAAGAAAATGAGCACCATTTAAAAAATAATATTCTCCATCTAAACAAAAGGTTTTAAGAATATACTTAAATAAATCATATAATAAATTTTAAGCACTGGTTCAAGTTTTAGAATGTTAAACATGAGAACAGTAAACACTACTTTCACAGCAGTATATGTTTTCTAGGGAATCTGTTCTTTTAAGGAAACTCTTGAGTTTTGCTTTAGGAAGTCTTATCATTTAGCCAAGGAGCTCTGGTAGCGTAGTGGTTACGAATCAGGCTGTGAACCGCAA